>NC_135491.1:0-300000 GCF_052094955.1 Ictidomys tridecemlineatus | reverse complement strand
TCCTATCTGACTACATGTAAAAATAACAACAAAATTAGTAGGCCAAATTTCAGAATATTTTACTCATATTAGAGCACATTCTACACTGCCAGGACCATTAATTAAAAAAAAAAAAAATCAAAATATTGATTAACTATTATTCCCCTTACAAAAGGCTCATCTAGAACATACTTTACTTTATACAAACACTAAAGGACTTTATAATAAATACAAAATAACTGTTCATCATGTGCTTCTTTTAATATTCCTTACTGTCCTCCTGGTGTTAATCCAAGGGGACTCCATCCTTATGCCCTTTAACAAATGGATGTTGTTATAATTCAGTCATTTGGACAACTAGATATGTACATCATACTATTGACACTAATACTCATTTTCTTGGGCCACAGTTTATCTTAAAAAAAAAAAAAGGCTGATACAATCATTTCTCATTTATTATCTTGTTTTGCTATCATGGAAATTCCTTAAAAACTTAAACTGACAATGCACCTACATATACCTCACAAAAATTACATTCATGACATTACACATACATTTGACATACCTTGTAATAGTCAGGGTCAAGCTATTATAGAAAGGATAAATCATACGTTAAGAAAATATATACTAAAAATAAAAAGGGGGGATATGGCTATGGCTTATATACCTCAAAATATACTTCATAAAACTTTACTAACTTTAAATTTTTTAAATGTATGGTCAACTTCCAAGGTTCCTGCAGCCCAGCAACATTTCTCTACATTTATATCTCAGCCATTATTTCTACAAATTGGAAATACCTATGTGGAACAGGGATGAAAATAAAGAATGGATTTCTAGGTTGTTGCACCACATGGGAAGGGGGTTTGCTCTTATTTCTACAGGTAAAACACCTTTCTAGGTACCTTCAAGACTTATCAAATTGCAGAATAAGTGACCCATTTGTCAGACAATTTCAGGAGCTGGCAATGCAGAGAGCTTCTACAATGGCAACGAGAACAGCGGACCCCCCAACATGGGGACAGATAAAAAAAGTTGATTCAAGAAGCTGAAAAAAAAAAAAAAAAAAAACCCTTCAAAAGGCAAATCAGCCTTTAAATCCTGTTAATCTTTTATTAGCTATGCTTGCCATTATTAATTGCCAGGTAAGTATAGTTTCTGCTCATTCTTTTGCTTATTGGGCCTATGTTCCTAACCCTCCTTTGGTGCACAGTGTTTCCTGGGGAAAACCTGAAGTTCGTGTGTGTATTTATAATACTAATTTCCCCCCTAATGTATGTGGGGGAATTAAAAATATTCCATTCTATAAAAATCTGTATAATATTTCTAATATAACTGTAGCTGTTGAAGGAGTCCCATTGTGTATAGGGGCTCATTCTTTCTGTTTGCCTCTTATAGCACATAACAACTCTTTCTTATATTAGTTGGGGAGTTAATTATCATAGTTACCCTACTGCTGTTTTTACTGTCATATCTTCCCGAGGATTTAATACCTCTAGTATGTATGTTAATCAATCATGACTATTATCTGAAGAATGTTTTGTCAGAACTCATCTTCCTTTATGTTCAGCTAAATATTTTGAAACATTTTTAACTCATTTAAAGTGAAAAAAAAAAAAAGGTCATGATCATCACCCTAAAACAGTAGTCAAATATCAAAATATCACTATAGTTGGGTGGAGTCTTAATCATTCTAAATTTACAAAAAGTTGGTCAAATCGTACTTTAAGATGGCATCGACATAATGGGACAATAAATGCTTGGGGTAATGAGACAAAATGCAACATTATGCTTTGGTCTCTCCAATGTTACAGGATGTAAGGTTTTCCAATACTCAAGGGGATATATGGAAATTATGGGCAGTATCTGGGAAACTCACTGTACGGACTGGAAATTTCAAGTTAGATGTATCCCATTCCTCTCCTTTTGAAGTACATCTACATAATAATCTGACTTATTTTTCTACATGTGTTAAATTCCCTTATTCTCTTATGATTGAAAACTGGGGATGTAACTTGGGGAACAATATCATGTATAAACTGTTATCTTACTCAATGTGGAAATAGAACTAATTGGGAATTAATAGAAATTAATAATTATTCTTTAGTTATTGTCAAAGCTTGCACAGAATTGTGGGTGCCTGTTAAGTTGACTCATCCTTGCTCTGATTCATTGTCTGTCACTCATTTGTACAATGCTGTTCAAGTTTTGTTATATTGCTCACTACAATTAATAGGAATAGTTATAGCTTTATTCCTTGCAGTTGCTTCTGTAACTGCCACTGCTGCGATAGCTAGTGTTGCTTTGCATCAAGACATTCAAACTGCGAATTTCATGAGAACATGGCATCAAGATGCTCATTTAATATGGCAACAACAAAAGGACTTAACTCTCAATTAACTACAGATGTGATCAATTTACAACATACTGTTTCCTGGCTTGGCGATCAAGTGACTATCTTGGCTACCAGAAGTGTACTGAAGTGTGACTGGAATTCTTCTCATATTTGTGTGACTCCTGTGCCATATAATACCAGTGATTCCTGGGAAATTGTTAAAGGATGGTTAAATGGACATCAAAATTTAACTTTAGAAATTATGAATTTGTAAAAGACTATTATGGTCACCTTTAGTAAGACATTACCTGAACTAACAGGATCTGACATTTTACAAAAATTGTCTTCAAGTATTGCTAATTTAAATCCTTTAAGTCATTTCTCTACCTTGTTGTCAACTTCTTTAGGTAACACTGTAATAATTTTTGTTTTATGTTTTGTTTTGTATATAGTCATCCAATGCTGGAAAAAGCAAAAGCAACTGAAACATGAAACCTCTCTTGTCGCTTCTGCTAAGGCTCATTTACAAAAACAAAAGGAGGGAGATGTAGAGAATCAAATGTAACTGCGTTACTATTACTGTTCTTGATGGAGTCTGCCTGCAAACGGGATATTCTGTCAAGGTATAGATAAGTAACAGCGGACATGCTTGCAAACGAGGTGTCTGCTGTCCTTGGGAGGGCCTGCTCGCAAACGAGAGGCTTCTTCAAGGTTTAGATAGGTAACAACAAACATGCTTGAAAACGAGGTGTCTGCTGTCCTTGGGAGAACTTGCCTGCAAACGGGATGTTCTGCCAAGTGGGCTAGGAGGGCACTGAGAAAAATTTTTTTATCTGTTCTAAACAAAGAGCAGAGCTCAGCATACTCCAGGCCGAGAGTAGATTAGCCATGAGAAGCGGGTCACTTCTGATTAGAAAGTAAAACTTCTGTGTGCTATGTTTAATTAGCTGAAAGACCTGATTTATTGAAGTTGGAAGGCTGCCTTTTTTGTTCACAATACTATAAAAAGATTGCTTGTACACAATAAAGGACTTTTTTTCTGCTGCTGCTTTGCTTGCTCTGCTTCTTCTTCTTCTTTGTTTTCCCATGCTGACCTGCAAGTGAATTACTGCAACAATGTTCAATGCTTAGCTGCTATGGTAATGTCCTTCATGAGGAAGCTTTGTGCTAGAATCTTATCAGCCTCGACCTTAATCTCAATACTCAGCTTCTGGGAATAAAAGACCACATCAGCCTAAGGATAATCTTGAAATAATTAGATGGATATCATTCCCACATACACATGCCCTCAACAAGTTACCTTTAAGAGAGCCAGGAACTACAAAAATCCATCTTTCACTTGAGACAGCCATGAATGTGAATCTACTTTCCTAAATAAACCTCTATGCCTCCCAGTGGTGAATGCTAAAATTCTTTATTATCACCTAAGCCAAGGGTCCCACTGGTACTTAGTTAAGTTACCCCTTCTCTCCTGGAACTCCTTAGACCCTTCTTCTGAGGCACCTCTTCTCCTGTGGCATGAGGAGGGGGCACAGAGTAAACTGGGCATGATGGTACACACCTGTAATTCCATCTTCTCAGGAGGTTGAAGGAGCATGGTCCAAAGTTAAGGCCAACTTGGATAATTTAGTAAAACCCTATCTCAATTTATTTTTAAAGGGGGTGGTTGGGACAGTAGCTCTGTGGTAGAGTACTCCTGAGTTCAGTCTCCATGAAAAAGAAAGGAGGAGAAGAGGTGGAATGGAGGGAGAGGGGAAGGGAAAAGGAAATAAATTTGGGGGATGGAATTGAGCACTCAGCCTTAACAAACTCGAGTCTCATTACTGGAAATTAGAAATACTACTAAATTACCCATAAAATTTACATTAAAAATTACTCTTTACACACTGACCAATAAATAAAAAACTATTATTGTTCTCATTAGCATTAACACATTTGCACATATATTCTAAGGAATTGTGTCAGGGATACATCTTGGCAAGTATTATTGGCAAATATTAAATAAAATTACTCCCTGATTTGGAAACTAGCCACATAGATACTGAGTAAAGTTTTACATAAAGGCACAAGTGTACTAGTTGTTTTTTGTGTTATTGTTTGTTGTTTTTTCCAATACTGAGGATTGAACCCAGGGGTGTGCTATCACTGAGCCAATATATATATATATGTATGTATGTATATATATATACATATGATTTGTTTTGTTTTAAAATTATGATGAGATTCAATTTGAAGGGTTGCATATGACAAACCCTAAATAATGTCATCTGCATCATTTTCATGAGGTACCATTAAGGAAGTCTAAAGGAGGGGCTGGGGATGTGGCTCAAGCGGTAGCGTGCTCCCCTGGCATGTGTGTGGCCTGAGTTCGATCCTCAGCACCACATACAAAGATGTTGTGTCTGCTGAAAACTAAAATGTAAATATTTTAAAAAAGGAAGTCTAAAGAATTACCATTTCATTTACCTATTGTTAAAAAAAAACTCTGATAATTAGAAATGTGTGCATTCATTTAAAAATATCTGAATACAGTACTTTTTCCTGGAAATACAAAAAAGTATCTCTATAGCACTATTCATGTAAGTTTCAAAGCAGACAAAACACCATAGCTACTATTAGTTGTACACATTTAAGTTAACAAACCATGAAGAAAAGCAACAAAATCAGTGAATTCTGGAGAACACTATCCTCTCCAGTGTTGGGCAGAATTTCCAATCCAATGAGCTTATGCAGGGCATGCTAAACTTTTTCCATTTTTTAATGAAAAGGTGTGAGTCCACAAGTAAAATTATTTTTCTTTTTATACATATATCAATGAGATTAATAGACACATTCAGTACACAGACCGAAGGCTCCCTACATGTTTCCTATGAAATCTCAGGCAGAGCAAAAGATAGAACATTTCCAGTAGCTTTCCAGACACAAACTTGCTTTCCCTCAGTTCATACCGCATACATGAACAACATTCTGTCCTTTATCCCAATGTATGAGGTCCGCCTAGTAATGACCTTATTGAAAATTTCACCGTATATATTTTGTGTATGATACATCACAAGATATTTTTTAGAACTATACCGGTTTTCTAAGGAACACACTTCTATGCTTGCCATGATCCCAGGCTCTGGAGGTATCTATGCCCCACTCTGGATTTTTTTGGTAACGATCACTATCATCACTCCAGACCTCAACAAAACCCTAGACTCACAAGGCCTCCAACCCAGCCCTACTATCACTGGCAAATGGCAAAGATAACATGTAAGAGGACTTTTCAGAGAACATGATGACTGTTTCCAGAAAACAAAACCGCCATTTTGTTATACAAAGCAGATAGCATTTCCAAACCATAGAGACAAGTTGGGGCCCGTGCAGGCCTCAATTCTTCTTATTTTTTTTAAACCATTTTATTCAACACGTATAGATCTAGGTAGTAAAGAAGAGAGGAAAAGAAAGTGAAGGGATATATAGGATATAGATCAAGAAATTGGTTCTGTATTTGTTAATAACATATTTTATTAAGAAAATCCTGAGGAATCTATTGAAACATACAGCTAGACCTAATAGGTGAGATCACCAAAGTCATAACTTACAGGGTCAATATGTAAAAATTATATTTCCCTCCAAAGGCAAAGATCATGTGCAACATCAAATTAAAACCTCGATTTCAAGTCTGGTATGGTCAGCACCTACCAGGATTATAGGCTGAGGAAGGACTACTTGAGCTCAGGAGTTCAAGGCCAGACTGGACAACAAAGAGCGAGCAAAACAAAAACAGCTGGGCATGGTGGCACATACCTATAATCCCAGTGACCCAGAAAGCTGAGGCAAGAGGATCTTCCAAGGCCAGCTTCAGCAAATTAGTGAGACCTTGTCTCAAAATGACTGAGGATATAGCTTAGTGGCAAAATACCCTTGGATTTAATCCCCAGCACACCCCATAACTAACTAAACAAATAAATAAAACCCTAAATATCACAAAAACATGGTTCCATAAGATATACCTACAAAAAGTCTATAAAAAAATATGTCCACAATTGCAAAACATGAGATAAATGAAGGAGATCTAAACAAGAGACATCATATTTATGGACTGTAAGACCCAACATAGTAAAACAAGATAGTTTGGTGAGCAGAAGTTTTGGCCTCTGCCAATAACATGGACAATTGGATAAATAAAATAGAGAATGCAGAAAGAGACCAACATGAAGAAACCTAATGATATTTGACTAAGCCATAAAAGCAATTATGTAGAGAATCAGATGTAACTGCATTATTATTACTGTCCTTGATGGAGTCTGCCTGCAAACGGGCTATTCTGTCAAGGTATAGATAAGTAACATCGGACATGCTTGAAAACGAGGTGTCTGCTGTCCTTGGGAGGGCCTACTTGCAAACGAGAGGCTCCTTCAAGGTTTAGATAAGGTAACAGCGGACATGCTTGAAAACAAGGTGTCTGCTGTCCTTGGGAGGACTTGCCTGCAAACGGGATGTTCTGCCAAGTGGGCTAGGAGGGCACTAAGAAAAATTTTATTATCTGTTCTTAACAAAGAGCAGAGCTCAACATACTCCGGGCCAAGACTAGATTAGCCTTGAGAAGCGGGTCACTTCTGATTAGAAAGTAAAACTTCTATATGCTATGTTTAATTAACTGAAAGACCTGATTTATTGATATTGTAAGGCTGCCTTCTTTGTTCACAATACTATAAAAAGATCGCTTGTACACAATAAAGGACTTTTTTTTTCTGCTGCTGCTTCGCTTGCTCTGCTTCTTCTTTTTCTTTCTTTTCCCATGCTGACCTGCAAGTGAATTACTGCAACACAATTAAATATAGGTAGGCCAGTCTTTAGGGGAAAAAAAATGGTGCTGGAACTGAACATTCATAGGCAACAGCAAGAGAAAAAACCTAAAACCTCATGCAGTAAAACAAAATTAACAGTATGGTTCAGAGATTCAAACTAAAAAGGTAAAATTTAAGATAAAATATGAGAGCCAGGTGCTGGAGCACATGCCTATAATCCCAGCCACTCTGGAAGCTAAGGCAGGAGGGTAGCAAGTTTAAAAAGCCAACTTCAGCAACTTAAGGAGGCCCTAAGAAACTAGTGAGACCCTGTCTCACAAAATAAAAAGGAGCTCAGTGGGAAAGTGATCCTGGAAGAAAGAAGAAAGAGAGGGAGAGAGAGAAGGGGGGGAGGGAGAGAGGGGAAGGAAAGAAGTGAGAAGGGAAAGGAAGGGAAAAGGAAGAATAAATACGCAGAACCTACAAGAAAGAAAGGACGAAGGAAAAATTCATAGGATTGACAATTTGGTGAAGAGTTCTAAGACACTACATGAAAGGAACAAAGAACTGCCAAAACAATGACGACACAGATTAACACAACACAAAATGACGCTCCCTACAATGCCAGTGTGAATTACCCGTGGTCACCTCAAAAGCTCAGTGGAGAGTTCAAAGTAAACATGTAAACATTTTTACATGAGAGTTCAAAGTAAACATGTAAACATTTTTACATGAGAGTTCAAAGTAAACATTTTTATCCTTCTGTACAACATGCTTTTTAATGCTGAGTAATACTACTTCATGTAGCTCAAAACCTACACTCCAAAAGAGGATCCATAGTAGTACTAGTAGTCAACAGGGACTAAGTCCCTGGTGATGAAGGTGACTCCCATGAAACTGCAGGCTCACCTGTTGACATTACAGACACTCCACGGTGGATTTTCACCGTTATATTTTTATAACATCAAAAATAAGATTGCTTTTATGTTTTGTTTCTTAAAGTGTTTGTCCTGCTCCTTTAACCTAATTTAGCCTTGCATTTTATTTTGTTTTGGCTTTAATTTGACCTCTAGAAAATTGCTTGGGGGGACATGCAGAAGCTTCAGGAAGGATAAGAGGAGAGAAAGCTGAATCCGAGGGAAGAACTGGGCCCCAGCTGAGTTAACTGTCAGGAACACTATCATCCCCATCCCACAGGAAAATAAAGACTATGTACAGACTGGGATCAGGAAAGTATGAGGTGGGTGGACCAAGGCATAAGAAATAGTTGTTTAAAAAGACTCAGCTTTAAATGTGCAGTGAAGAGGGCTGGGGATATAGCTCAGTTGGTACAGTGCTTGCCTTGCATGCACAAGGCCCTGGGTTCAATCCCCAGCAACACACACACACACACTCACACACAAATGCAGTGAAGATGTGCAGTTGTGTGTGCAGCCTCATCTCCGTGAACAGAAGCACTTCACAACACAAGCCTCTAGTCTCCCAACAGACTGCGCTCCTGCTCCTCAGACAGAGGTGTTGCCTCTGTCCCCTAATGTTTCAGGGGACAAAGGTGGCTTTCCAGGTCTACCCACCCTCCCAGTCTAACTGTTCTGACAATGGACACCATGAGTGTGCACACTGGAAACAGGGCTCTTTCATTTCTGAAACAACACTTTCCTTTTCCCAAGTACAATCATGAAGAGATGGCAAAGTGCTTATCAAAGAGGCCTGAACAAAGATGTGCCTGCATTTCCTCCTCTTTTCTCCCTCGGTGGTGCTGCTGTCTCTGAGGACTGAACTCAGGACTTTGCACATGAAGCCCTAAGCTACACACCAAGCCTTATCCTCCTCCTTTAAAAAAAATACCTGAAATAACATTTTAATCTAAACTAAGAAGAAAGATGTGGCTCAAGGTTTTTCTAAGAGCATAGTAATCACTGGGTCTCCCTCATGGAGGAACTCTCAGACGTAGAAGTCTAGGCTGCGTCCATTTCAGACATGACTCTTCAGATGACAAGTGATTTATGACATCTTTTTTTCAGAGATGTCACTAAAGGAGTTTCTCTTGGCATGAATGGCCAGAGGCTGAGGTGGAAGTTGCCTTTGATCACTGGTTTTACTCAGTGGTCACATTAAAAAAATTTTCCTTAACATGAGTCCTGAGATGTTGACGGAAGCTTTCCAACTTGTAAAAAGGGGCCCTCCTCTGCTGCGCTGACAGGGTTTCTCCCACGGTGAAACCCTGGTGCTGGGTGAGGGATGAGGTGCGGCTGAAGGCCTTCCCACACTCACTGCACTTATAGGGCTTCTCTCCAATGAGGATGATGGCATGCCGGATGAGGTTTGTGCTCCAGCAGAAGGATTTCCCACATTCCATACACTCATAGGGCTTCTCCCCACTGTGAATCTGCTGGTGCCTTGTGAGGTGGGACTGTCGGCTGAAGACCTTCCCACACTGCATGCACTCATAGGGCTTCTCCCCAGTGTGGACACTGAAGTGACGAATGAGGTCTCCTCTGTCACTAAAGGCTTTCCCACATTCTTTGCACTCAAAGGGTTTTTCTCCAGTGTGGGCCCTTTTATGTAAGATGAAAGTGGAGCAGTGGGTGAAGGCCTTCCCACACCCACTGCACACGTAAGGCTTCTCCCCAGTGTGATGCGCTGGTGCTGTTTGAGGCGAGACATGTGGCTGAAGGCCTTCCCACATTCCATGCTCATGTAGGGCTTTTCCCCAGTGTGGATTATGTGGTGCTGAATGAGGTCAGCGCTCTCACAGAGGCCTTCCCACACTCACTACACTCAAAGGGTCTCATTCCAGTGTGGGCCTGCTGGTGCCACTTGAGGTATGACCGTCGGCTGAAGGCCTTCCCACACTCCGTACACTCATAGGGCTTCTCCCCAGTGTGGATGATGTAGTGTTGAAAGAAACCCGGCCTAATCACGAGAGGCTTTGCCACATTCTTTGTACACAAAAAGTTTCTCTCCAGTGTGGCTCCTGTTATGCAAGACAAAAGTGGAGCGGTGGGGCTGGGGATGTGGCTCAAGCGGTATGCGCGAGGCGCTGGATTCGATCCTCAGCACCACATACAAATAAAGATGTTGTGTCCACCGAAAACTAAAAAATAAATATTAAAAAAAATTCTCTCTCTCTTAAAAAAAAAAAAAAAATGGTGGAGCGGTGGGTGAAGGCCTTCCCACTTCCACATTCGCTGCACTTGTAAGGCTTGTCCCCACTGTGGATTCGCTGGTGCCTTATAAGGTGAGATCTGCGGTTGAAGGCCTTCCCACTCTCCAAGCACTTGTAAGGCCTCTCTCCGGTGTGGATCATCTGGTGCTGGAGGAGATGTGTGCTCTTGCTGAAGGTCTTCCCACATTCTGTGCACTCACAGGGCTTCACTCCAGAGTGGATCCACTCGTGCCGAATGAGGAGACAATTCTTATTAAACACTTTCCCACAGTCCTTGCATTTGTAGGAATTTTCCCCTGCATCCTTCAAGGGACCTGCATCTGGTCCACTGTGTCACAGATACACAGAACATCACCTGGAGAGATGTGCATAGTCCTTGAATATACAGAATCAGCCATTCTCATGCCACAGTGTCCAGGGCCCATGTGCTCAGGAAGCTTCTCAATCCCTGGTCTCGAGAGTCCTTTCTGCATTTCAGATGTCCCATCCAGACCCCTATACTGCCCCAACTGGGAGTCCCCTGACATCCTCAGTGTCAGTTGTTGCTGATGTGAGGCTCCTTCAGGCCAGGCCAGACAAGCAGGGGTGAGCTCTGTGGTTTTAGAATTTGTGTTGCTACCTGAAGGAAATACAATGATCAAAAGGACTCATTAGAGATGACAACATAAAAGAAATCAACAATTCAGTAAGAACAAGGAGATGGAAACATGGCTCCATGCCTGGTATTGTTTGAGACCCCTGGAATTCAAAATCTCTGTGTTCCTTGGACTCTTTAAACTTTTTCACTTTCCACAGAACACCACACAATTTTGCTATTAAGTGCAGAAATCTCCCCTGTAACTTTGTTATATTATTAGTTAGAAATGCCTTGACAATGCAGAAAATCAATACTCTATCAACCAACATCTTCATTTCTACCACATTCATTTATAAAGAAATAATATCCAGGGCTGGAGATATGGCTCAAGCGGTAGCGCGCTGGCCTGGCATGCGTGCAGCCTGGGTTCGATCCTCAGCACCACATACAAACAAAGATGTTGTGTCTGCTGAAAAAACTAAAAAATAAATAAAACTCACTCACTCTCTCTCTTTAAAAATAAAAATAAAAAAATAAAATGTATCCTTCTATTAAAATTTTTTTTAAAAAAGAAATAATATCCAACATAAGCCAGCATTAAAGTCTTGAGATTAAAAAAAAAAAAAAAACCAGAAGTGGCTGGAACAGGGGACCCCTGATCTACATTAAGATGGGCGGGGGGCACAGTGGCAGAGGGCTTGCCTAGCAACCGTGCAGCCTGGGTTCCATCCCTAGTACCACAAATAATCAAACAAAGATGGGTGTGGGGAAGGGGCAATGGAGACACAGCCAAAGGGGCCTGGGCAAGAGGCCATGACTCAATGGTGAAGCTAATCACCACAGCCCTAGTGCATTCAGCAGCCCAGATCTGGGGCAGAGAGGCCAAATGTCACCTGAGGTTCCACCAAATGGGAAGAATGAAAAGACAGAGCAGGGAACCCTCTGAGTGTGACTGACACTTGGAGAGTGAAAGGGTCAAGGCAGGAAAAGATGGAGCACAGAGGATTTCAATGGGCCTCATTTCCTCAAGTTCAGAAGGAAACATCATATATTACCACTATGCACAATTCAGGAGGCAGGAGGATCATAAGTTCAAGGCCAGCCTGGGCAACTTAGCAAGACCCCATCTCAAAAAATAAAAATCGCTGGAGGTATGGCTTATCTCAGTGGTGAAATACCCCTGAGTCAGTCCACATTACCGAAGTACATATGTGTATGCATGCATGTATGTTTATAAAATCAATATATTCAATAGCACTAGCAGAGCACGGACAATGCTAACAGCTTACTCTTATTGAGCCACTCACTGAAGTCAGGCACACTGTGTAGTCGTTCCAACGACTGATCACATCCTCAACACAATGACGTACAAACCATCATTACCACCACTGCTTAGGTGAGCAGCGTACTGAGATGTTCACCACACTCACTCTTCTCTTCTGACACAGTTCCACGCACACAAGTGTGTCCAGCTATCTTGTCAGTAGAACATGAGGATGTCAGGTACACAAAAGAGGGTGCGACATCTTACCTTGCTGGTCGCCCCTTGCCAACTATAGCATGCCAGGGACACACTGACTCCTTGTGCTATACACAGAAAAAAACCTGGATCCATGAAAAACTGTGGTGCAGAGTCCCCCTTAACCCAGATGGTCCCAGTGGTGAGAAAATAGTTTTTATACTCCAAACCAGGGAGATCTGAGTACATTTGTTAGTGCAATTAGATCTACCTCAGCTGAAATCACAAAGGCACAATGAGGTCTTACAATTTCCCCAATTCATGAGGCTGTCTGTGTCAAAGCTACTTGTTGAGGCTGAGCAGTCAGAGCAAAGTGCCTGACTTAGAGACTGTGCCTGCTGAGTCCCCAGGAGCTGTGTGGTATAAGTGGCTGAAGAAACCACAGATTAAAAGGCCCAAGTCCCCAGAGAGGCCACAAGAAAAAAAAAGGCTCCCTCAAAGTTCAAAGGCAATATCACCCCCAACTCTTCAAGCTGTCACAAACCCACCCTTGCAGCTGTTGGCACCCACCTGGACAGGAGCCTTGGGAAAGATCCCTCTTCTCTGTAACTCCTGGCTGTGCTCCAACTAGCAGATCAGCTCTGATTTAAACAGAGGACAGTCTGTGCGTGAGAACAAAGGACACAGGGACCCTAGTGAGAAGAAAATCCTCGGTCTAGCCTGTAGCTTCAGGACAGGGATGAAAACCTGAAATGAAGTTGCTCCCATCCAAGTGAGCAAGATGCTGAACTGCTTCCTGGAAACAAAAGGCAAAGCTTCACTCTGGGACCCAACACCACAGACAAGAGAAACAGCTGCAGAGAGACCCAACTCCAGTCTCCACCTAGGAAGCTCAGCATGGTCAGATGATTTCCTGGAGGTTATTTTCTGACCACTCAAAGTCACATGTATTTGACCTGTGTGAACTGCTAAGACCTAGGAATGTCTCGTTGCCCCTCAGACCAACTGGAAATCTCTGTGGTAAGCCTGGGCATCAGACTAAACATTCTGGGTAACTGTGGTCCCCAAAGAGGTAGAAGCATCCTGATATCCCTCTGGCACACAGCATTCCCTGATGCTTCAAGGTCTGGGGTGGGCAGCTGACCTACACCAGTGACTGAAGAAAGAGGAAGCTGGTAATCCAAAAAGGGCTAAATGAGGGGGGGGGGGTCTTCCATTCCTCTTACCTGGGGCACTCTGGGACTTCTGTGAGGGCATGTGCCTAAAGACATAGACCAAGCAGAAGAAGCAAAAGAACAAAAAACAAGCAAAAACCAACCCAATAAACCCCAGATAACTGGGTCAGCCATGGTAACCCAGGAGTCTTATGAGGTAGGATAACACATTCCTTACAAGACAGAGGTGCTCTGTCACTTGCAGCCAAATACTTATTCACAAATTGGCTGGGGTTAAAGACACAGTACTCTGGAGGCACAGAGACCCACAGAAGGTTCACCTGAAAGATCCCAACCTATAGCTCAGAACTCATCAGTCATCACTAAGCAAGTGCTCACTTGTACCTGCCATGTGCCCAACACTAGACTCAGTGATCAGGCAGCCCTTCCTTCAGCTCTGCAGTTGCAGTCCCCTCACCTCCTCCAGTCCTTCTATCAAAATGCCACTGCACCTATACCTTACCACTTCTAGCTCACTATTAAACTTAAGAGTCTGAGACAGATGTCACTTCCTGAGAAGATTTCACTGGTGTGGCTCTCGAGTTCATGTCACTCCAGGACATAATCTGCCACCTTGTCATGGAGTTTTCACTCCTAATACTAAGTAAAAACCTGATATTTACATGGTGGAGTCAAATATACCCCTTAAGGACTATGCCTAGCAATTTAAATCCACTATATTTTGTGAATTCTAAATTAAAATATATGCAGTAGGGAAAAAAACCACTTAAAGTATTACTACATCTTTTCATTCACAAAGAAGTATGTGTCCTTATTGATCTAGTCTTTTTTTATGTAGTAAGGAAAATGTTACTTTGCTTTTCCTATTGGCCTTGCATAAAATATTTTGTCCTGAGAATTTCTCACAGCACACACTTAAAGTACACACTGTGATTAGCACTGTTGCCCAGATACCAAGATACCAAGGCTCAGGAAGATAATGACTGTCAGAATTAGGGAAATGGTAACTGGCTGGGCCAAGATGGAAACCTAAGTTGCCTCAAGCATCTGGCCAATTTGATGACAAAATTATGCAATCTCATTCCTGAGAGTAAAGAGGATCATCACAAGAATGATATGTTGGGGCTGGGGATGTGGCTCAAGCAGTAGCGTACTTGCCTGGCACGCGTGCGGCCCGGGTTCGATCCTTAGCACCACATACCAACAAAGATGTTGTGTCCGCTGAGAACTAAATAAATAAATATTAAAAATTCTCTCTCTCTCTCTCCTCTCTAAAAAAAAAAAAAAAAAAAGAATGATATGATGATATGATGATGGTATCAGCAAGAGTGGTGAAAGCAACAGGGTGTCAAAACTGATAACCTGCACAAGGCTATTCTCACCAGGCACTTACTGTGAGTCAGGTACATACATGAGAGCCCTGTACAATGCTACGCTGGCCCATTCTACCTATGAGATAACTGAGGCACAGAGGGGTCTTTACTAGACCCCTTTCTCAGAAATACACAGCTCAAGAGCAGTACAAGTGGGCCTAGACTCTGGGGTCTGGCCCCCGACGCTGGTTTCCCAGTGCTACACTAATGAGCCAGCAAGCACATCTGTGTGGAGTTAACAGCCTTAGACCAACTGAGCTGTGGAGGTGAGAAGCAGCCATCATTAGGAAGATTCATTCTTCAGGGAACAGAGGCCAGAGTAAAGTGCAGTGACTCCAGCCTTCAATATTTCATGAACCACTAAAAAGTAAGAAATTGGGAGGGAATCCCACATGGTCATTTGGGTACATATAGATATCTGCACAAATATCAGCTACTATTATCAATATCTCACAACAGAAATAACTTTTCTGGGGTGGGGGGCTGGGGATTAAACTCAGGGGCACTTGGCCACTGAGCCACATCCCCATCCTATTTTGTATTTTATTTATAGATAGGGTCTCACTGAGTTGCTTAGCACCTCACTTTTGCTGAAGCTGGCTTTAAACTTGTGATCTTTCTGCCTCAGAAATTATAGGCACGTGCCACCATGCCCAGCTCAGAAATAACTTTTACTGCCAAACGCAAAGAATGGCATCTTGCAGTGAAAGTTTCTCTCTTAAAGTAAATGAATTAAACAGAAGGAGGGACTCACTGTAATGGCCTTATTTTCCATACTTGCTAGAACAATTTTTAAAAGGAATGTAAACAGAAAAACAATAATAATAATAAACAATAAATATGTAGAAAAATAGGCAAGAAATGTGTGGGCCTCAGAGATAATCCATGTGACAGGAAAAAAAAAAAAAAAAAAAAAAGCCTTTGTGCAAAGACAGGGGCAGAAGGAGACTCAGAAGTCACAGCACAGTCATGCTTTCTCCCAGGTGCTGTCCCAGCTCCCCATGGGACCTGGCTGAAAATGCTGCCTCTGGGTTTTGCAAAACATGCAAATTTCCTTCCATCACACCCCTCTCCTTTGACTATTACCAGAGCCAAACTGTTTCTCTTCCCAACTCTTGCCGAGACACAGGAAATCAAGAAGAGATGAACACAAACCAGGCACGGTGGCACACTCCTGTAATCCCAGTGGCTCGCGAAGCTGAGACAGGAAGATGGCAAATTCAAAGCCAGTCTCAGCAATGGTGAGATGCTAAGCAACTCAGACTTTGTAAATAAAATACAAAATAGGTGGGGATGTGGCTCAGTGGCTGAATGCCCTTGGGTTCAATCCCTGTAGCCCCTCCGTCAAAAAAAAAAAAAAAAAAAAGAGGTGAGCACACACAACATACACAAAGCCCCAAATTGTGGAGAACAGGAAAGGCAGCTCCTGAGGCCTTCTTCACCAGCCAGCCCTTGAGCCAGAGGGAGGAAGGGAGGCTTCTGGTGGCCATATGACAAAAAGGAGAGACCTTACCCAGAGAAACCAGAAGCCCACAGGTCTCCAGCATCACATCCCAGTATAAGGTCCTCTGGGTCAGATCTAGCTGCCTCCATTCCTCCTGGGTGAAGGTCACAGCCACATCCTTGAAGGTCACAGACACCTGAAATGTCAAAGACGAGCAGTAGTATTTGCTGTGGGCCTGCTGGATAATATTAGTACCTGTCACTTGAGCACTGTAAAAAATGTGGAGACCCAAAGTCCCAATCACCAAATGCCTCCAGAAGTCCCAGCTCTATACTGGGCTCGAGGAGGTGACACTGCTTTGGACATATTACAGCAGCAAAGGAAAGCAAAGTCTCTTAGCAGAAAGACACTGGGACTCAAAACAAGGCTAGGACAATTCTGAGTGGACTATGAGGCACAGAAAAGTAGTGCTTGGGGAATATCAGAGGAACGAAGAAAATAACACAAGTAAAAACAATGTCAGAAGCAAGAGCAACAGCACCTGAGTCTTACTGGTCCCCGCTGTGCACCTGGCTTGTATTGGAGACTTTGTATGTTAAAGTATCTTAAGTCCCCAGCTCAGGAGCCAGATTTCTAGGGTTAAAAACAAGCTCTGGAAATCAACACTTGCTTCCTCTTATGTGTGACTGTGGAGCCCTTATTTAATCTGTCTTGCCAAATGCCAATGTCTCGGCTTGGCACAGAATCACGAGCCACCACACAGCTTTGTAGGTTCAAACAGCAATTCTTTATTCCGATCTCACACAGGTTCAGGGGCCATCCCAATCTCCCGCACAATACACATCCTAAATACTTTTTCTCCAGGAGAACTCAGTGGGAACTCAGGCAGCAGGCACGCCCTACTCCAAGCAGCAATAATCTTCAACCTCCAACTTCCATAAAACTCCTATTGTCACGCCCTAAACCCAAGGATGGGGATACTTCCTGTAGGATACACCCTAATCCTGGATCCACCCTGGTCATTGAGCAGGGTCACCTTTCTCAAACACACAAGCAAGGTCAACAGCGAAATCCATTTAACATGGGGCAAGGAAATTTTGAAGCGTCATTCCTACTTGACAATGGCCCTCAGCATGTCTGAGCATCTATCCCCAGCTAAATGCAACAGTATTTTCTATATCACTATGAACAGTCATAAGAATTAAAAGTATTTTTAAAGAAACACAAATAACAGGCCACAGCCCCTGAGGTCAACACCATCATCATTTCCATTTCAACCTCAGAGATCTGAAGTCCAGGAAGCTCTATGAGCTCACCCCAAGTTCACCTGCAGAGGTAGAATCTGGACCCAGGTTCCTCTAGTCTACAGTCTAATTATGCAACCATCACACTCTTCTGTTTGTAGTTAATCCTCGGTTGATAAGGATATAGAGAACTCCAGATAAATTTTTACTGTTATACCCATCTCAGGCACTTCTGAAAATAGTTCCACAGACATTCGTAGAAGAGTACAGAAGAGGAATCACCATCACTCACCTCAAAGATGAATCATCTGAGTTTATAGCTCTTGCCTGGGAAGTAGCAGGGCCTAAACAAGTTCCCTTGGCTTTCTTTGTTCCTCCTGGGCTTCAAAGATGCCCAGGGAGAATTGATAATGAGTCATTGCTTCTTTTTCCTACCTGAATTTTGCCAGCACTCATTGTTGAGCCAAGACACTTCAGGAACAGGGTACAATGGTCAAAGAGGACACAGCAGGTGGTGGTTGAGAACATGGGCCCTTGACTGGACATGTTTTTCCTGGATATGCAGGATGGAACAGCCATCAAAAAGTCTCACCATCTCTCCTAGGATGTGTCATCAGTTGGGGGCAAGGAACCAGACAGGTCCTCTGAGGAGTCCTTTTAACCAATACAGCTTTCTTGTGTCCACACACAGTTCCACCTGCCTGAAATGCATCGTCACCACGTGCCCAATGTTACATTTGGGAAGAAAGCATGCTCCCCTCGCAAAGTTTATTTTAGGTGTCTACCCCAGCCTCCCTGTCCCTCTGGGTAGAGAACACAGGCGCTGTTAATAGCTGTTAGTTTACAATACATAAAAACTATCATTCTCTGGGGCAGGTAACTCATCTTCTGTAAACTTCAAGTTCCTCTTATGTAAAACAGTAATGATGAAAGATCCTAATAACTTTAAGATGATGGCAATTAAATGAAGTTATACCTTCCACCATGCGACCAGCGCACTGGTTTCATTAAAGAGGTTCTTAGCATAAAAGTTAGCTAGTGAGATTGAAATAAACACAGACTCAGTTACCTTTCAGGGCTAGCAGGAGAGTGAGAGAGAGTGAGAGAGAGTGAGAGAGAGTGAGAGAGAGTGAGAGAGAGAGAGAGAGAGAGAGAGAGAGAGGGAGGGAGGGAGGGGGGGGAGTGTGGCCTTTTATTGGGGAACAAGAAATTCAGGGGAGAATTCCATCCAATGAAGGTTGAGGGGGGCAGCACTCCAAGGTCAGGGTCAGTCACACCCTCAGGACAGGCTCTCGCACCAGGAGAGGGTCAGGAAAGCTCCGACACAGTTTAGCCAGAGCGCCTCACATCCAAAGCGGGAGGTGCCCAATCACGTGAGAATGGCTCCGCACAATACCTAATTCCTATCAGTGCACAGCAAAGAATCCATTCAGGACTGATATTATGGCTCTTCTGCAATTACTTCTTTCCTCTTTGCTCCCACAACATTCTGGACAAACTAACCCAGCAAGCGCCTTTAATTTTACCAAAATCCCTGCACAAAAATTCCAGACACCGAGTAGACACGGAAGGGCCACTTAACCTGAACTGTTAGGAAAAGGCCTCTCCAAACAAGGTAAGCCTGAGCAGAAACCAGAGAACATTAGAAGCCCTGCAAAGACGTAGAGGCAGTCCCAGGCAAAACAAAGGCAAGGGCAAGGGCGACAAGAGGAAGGGAACTCAGCACCGTCCGTCAGGTTTGTGAGTCCAGAGTACCTAGAACGGAAGGCCATGAGGTCGGAGGTGGCCTCCGGGGCGGGTGTTTAGACTTGGGCCTCAGGAGGAAGCCTCATTCACTCTAGCAGAGGAGCTGCAAAGCCGAACCCTGGCCGCTCACCTTCGCGGGGTCCAGCACCGCCATGCTGAGCCGGGGACGACCCTGCCGCCCGCCGCGCCGCGCGCCTGTCTCCCGGTTCCCAGCGCGCGGGCGGCCCTGGACACCGGCGGGGTGCGGGATGCCGGACCCAAAAACGGCCGAGCCGAAACACTGCACCCGCGATGCAGTCCCTGCGCCGGGCCCGGGCTGACGGGCGCCGGGAGGTGACGTAGCGCCGCCGCCGGAAGCGGCCTGCCGCGGGCCCTCATTGGCCAGAGCGCGCCGCAGTGCTCCCTGGGTAGCGCGGCCTTGCCTCAAGGCTGCCCCCAAGTGCGAATCCGCCTCAGGCGCTGTTCTTTTGTTGTTTTCTTTTTTTTTTGTAACCGGGGGTCCAGACCGTCGGTTATCCGCCCAGCCAGGCCGAATCTCGGGAGGCGGGCTGCTCCCCTGTGCGGCCTCCGCGTGGCGGGCGGAGACGATGCCCGGAGTCTGCGGAGGGAGAGGCGGGGAAGGTGGACAGTTGAGGGGTGGGCGGCGTCCTGACGACGTCGGAGGCCCAAGTCGGAGCGGGAGAGTGAAGGCAAAGCAGGTGATCGCTGCCCGAGTCGTCGCGGGGACCGACCGGCCGGAGAGGGCGAGTGATTGTGTGGGGGAAACGGCTGAAAGACCACGCTGCTGCCGGTGCTCGCGGCCCAGGGGACCGGGGGCCTCCTGGAGAGGGAGCATTAGGCAGGCCCGGGGACGGCGCCTTCGTAAAGGCCGGAAGTGCGTCCGGAGGACGTCTGTGTAGGAGACCCCGGAGGAGTTGGCTGGACCCTTTCCCGCAGTGTCGCAAGTGAGGGGCCACGGGGAGGCTCGCTTTCTGAAAGCCCACGTAGAACCTCGGGTAGACGTCTGGTCACTACTTGAACAGTTCCTCTCGGCACTGACCCTCTTCGGTCCATAGTTCTTAATCTTTTCTTGTTTGATCCCCAACAACCTGTTGGAAATCCCGCGGAAAAACCTTGTTTGCTTTCCTGAACTTAAATTTACCAACTTATTAATGACTTGCTGGGTCATTTCTAAATGCCAATTTTACTGCCCAGGGGTGGTGAGCCAAATGACCTTGGTACAATTGCCAAGACATGTCTTGGTCCTTTGTTAAGGTCCCCAAGAGGAATGTCACACACCATAACGTGAGGCCAGGTGGAAAAGCATAGAGTTGGTCACCAGGTGAGGGGAAAGCAAGGTCAAGAGCCTTTATTGTGCTTTTTCAGCACAGAGTAGGCAAGGCAAGTAAGCCAACTAAGGTTTAGGATTGGCTAATTAGTAGAGACCATCCTATTTCCTTGACATCTAGCCCTGGGGTAGTAATGGCAGGGAGTTGGTGGGTTCATTTGCTAGACCCTGATAAACAGGCAGAAGAGATAAGAATTTTCTTAAAGGTCTTCAGTAGTTAAGAACAAGGACAGAAAGCATAGTCTGACTGCCAGGTCAATGCCCTTGATGGTGCTCCGAAGGAAGCAAAATAAAGTGAACATCTAATAACATAACTAAGCCCATTTTGTTGTGAAATGCCTAACATAGGGCTGGGGATGTGGCTTGCCTGGCATGCGTGCGGCCCGGGTTCGATCCTCAGCACCATATACAAAGAAAGATGTTGTGTCCGCTGAAAACTAAAAAATAAATATTAAAAAATTCTCTCTCTTCTTTAAAAAAAAAAAGAAATGCCTAACATAAACCCATTTTTGCTTATGACTAAAATTTAAAAATTGTAAGCAAATATTGTCTTTAATCCTTAAGACTGAAGCACATCATTAAACGCTATGGAGACAAGTGCAGAAAGGAAAAGCCAGGTGTGGGCCAGTCAGTGTGAAAAGTAAGCTGCACACAGTAAGAGACTGGATTCCTCTAAGTCTCCTGCTTGTCTCTGTAGAGGGCCCTCTTAGGTGGAGCATAATGTGTTCACTCCCTCCAAAATAGACTCACAGACCTGTAAGTGACTAAGTCTGCAACAAGATGTTCTTTAATTTCAAATTAATGATGCATGAAGTCTTCATGAACCCCATATTCTTTAATCTTTGCTATACTCAGAGGATATAACATTCAATAGCAGGAACAAAGAAATTACTGACATGTGATATAGAAATACACAGCATTTATCTTCCATCTTTACAGAAAGGAAGGCTAACAGGGAATATTTGCAAGTCAGACCACTTGCCAATGTATGTATGTGTACATATTAGGCAGAGAAAAAGGTTTTTTCTCACCAGACTACCTCTGGTTTTTTTTTTTTCCCATCAGGCATTGAATCCAGGGATGCTTAACCACTGGGTCACATCCCCAGCCCTTTTACTTTTTATTTTAAAATAAGGCCTCACTAAGTTGCTGAAGTTGGCTTTGAACATGCAATCCTCCTGCTTCAGCCTCCCAAGTTGCCCAGATTATAGGCATGCACCATGGTACCCGGCTGTACCTTGTGTTTCCTAAATTAAATACTGGTTTAAGAATTGCCACCTATTAAATTAATGGTTTATATGTGTAAGGCTTCATCTGAAAGCTATAACTGATATATGTTGTAGAAAATTATATTTGCTTAATGATAAAGAATTTTGAATTTAGTAGCTGAGTCCCTTTTAAGTGACTGAAGATACAACATAGTAAGCTGGAGACTGATTATCCTTTGAGCTTCCAAGCTTCACACCTGGCTGGAGTTTGGGACATTATTTTTCAGATTGCACATTATTCCTAGAAATGAAGAGTGGTCAGGTCCATGTGCCTTAATTGTTTGTGTCAACAATATGGCTTATGAGGAACACCTGCTATCTTTTTGGAGGTCTGGAATTGTATGTTCTGGAAAACATGTCCAGTGCAAATTCTCTGCAATGAGCATCAAGATTCCCTAATAGAATCTCATATGTGATTGTTAAGTTCCAGATAAAGCTTACATTAAGTATATCTAATATGACTTCACTGAGACAGGCTCAAGAAAGTAGTGCCTGGTTTCCTCAGCCAGTGAGTCTCTCCCTTTAGTAAGTGCTTTACACCCTTTGGCTATAATAAATAATAACCACTGACCATGGCAACAAGATGAGTTCTCTGAATTTTCCTAGTAAATCAAACTTGGAGGTTGTCCTCAGGACTCCAACAGTCACTCATTATGACTTCTAAAATTTTGCACATCTGTCCATAAAAGTCCATGCATATCCTCTGTAAGGTCATCATGTCATAGATGGTGCCCATTCTTTATGGTGAACACTGTGAAGGACTCAAAAATCATTACAAAAACATATGTGGCTGTTCACCTAACAAATATTTAAGTGTCTATTAAAAAAACAAAAGATAGAATGCACAGAATGGAGCAGAGGCTCACTATGGGGACAATAAAAGGAAGAGGTGAGAGGGCTACAGTGATCTGGTTTGGGCAATAAAGCAAAAGTTAGGCAGATTCACAGAGTTGTTTTTCAGGCACCTCAAAAAACATCTAAAGACAAATGCAAGCCCTGGCCCTTTTCTGCTCCTCCTTACTTTCCGTCTCCCCTATTTCTCAAACCCAGGCATTCTCTAAATTTTCTACAGTTACAACAGACTACACCCCTTTTAAGAGTATGGTTCATCTTACTTGCTTGAAGAGATGGCCAAGATGTATTCTTAAATGTTTAAAAATAGAAGGTTTCAGATAAATAAGCCTGTTTCATCCATTCTAGTTAAAATGAATAATGACCAGGAGAACAAAGATCCACCCTATAATAGGCAATAAAGTTAAAAGTTTTTTATTCTGGAGTCAACCAACATTGCCTCCAGTCCCTAAGCTCGTTTCACAAATGGGTAACCTTTGGCATATTCCCTCATCTTTCTATAAAATGGGAAAATAACTAATACATAAAGATGTTATAAAGGAGCTGGGTACAGAGGTACACACCTGTAATCCCAGCAGCTCAAGAGGCTGAGGCAGGAGGATTGTGAGTTCAAAACCAGCCTCAGCAAAAGCAAGGTACTAAGCAATTCAGTGAGACCCTATCTCTTTAAAAAAAAAAAAAACAAAATAGGGGTGGGGATGTAGCTCAGTGGTTGAGCATCCCTGTAATTATTGTACTGAGTTCAATCCCCAGTAACACCCCCCCCCCAAAAAAAAGGATGTTATAAAGGTTAAAACTGTTGAGGGCCACAGCCAAGTTGGGATGGCGCCAGAAGGAGTGGTTAAGAGGTGATGATGATAACTAAATTATAATTGCTGTGACTGGATGATGCTGGATTGAAACAGGCTATGTATTGAGTTGTATATGGACCCTGCTGCTCCGGGAATATGGCTGCAGGAATAGGGCTGCCTTAGACGCCCACTACTTTGGAGTTCCTGAGAGAGTTCGCCTGGAGCCCGGTGGAGGATGAGAGAGTTCCTGGGAGTGTGTGTGGAGTGTGCTGGTGGCGTTCGGGAATAAAGAGTTGCTGTTTGAACCTACAAGTGCTTCATGGCGGTTCAGTTATTTTGTGCCCAGCCAGACTGCGGCAAAAACAGTTGATACGTGTAAAACTTCCTAATCTCTAACACATAGTAATACCATGTTTACTTGATCTTATATGATTGCTCACCTATAGCCACATGGTGGATACATACATCCTGGGATCAGTGTGTATTAATACAGTAAAGATGCAGGATGATCAGTGGGTAAAGGACATGAGAAATGTTCAACTGGGAAACATGATTTGGGGAAGTTCTCTAGACCACTGACAGTAAAATGCCTTGAGGAGAATTCATTCATTTGTGGGGAACAAGAAAAATTATAAAAACAATGGCCATGATGACCCTGAGAAGTAAAATTGCTTATTGGATAGAATACATACAAAACTACAGATACATCCATGGAATTCTAAAATAAGGTGAATTAACCAATGGGAAGAAAACATCAAACACAAGAGAGGAACAGTTAGCAAGGAAAATAAATTCAAATCATAAAATGGAGCTGTGAATGCTAGCAAATCAATAATTACTTTAAATGGCCTAAATATACCAATTAAAAGACAAATATATAAAAAGGATATAAAAGCAGAATCAGTGTGTATGCTATTCATGAGAAACTTGTTTCAAATATGTTAAGGGTCTGAAATAAAATAATGAAAAAATATAAAGGATACGAGGATTAGCCAAAAAAAAATGTAAGAGTGAATATACAAATATCAGATAAAGTATACTTCAGAGCTAAAAGTACTTATAGGGGCAAAACCAGGGTGTTAAAAAATGATAAAAGCCAGGCGCAGTGGTGCACACTTGTAATCCCAGTGGCTTGGGAATCTGAAGCAGGAGGATGGCAAAGCCAGCCTCAGCAATGGTGAGACACTAGCACCCTGTCTCTATATAAAATACAAAAAAGAGCTGGGGATGTGGCTCAGTGGTTGAGTGGCCCTGAGTTCAATCCCCAGTACCCCACCTCCACCAGAAAAAGTTAAAAAAAGGCCAATACACAAAGAGGTCTTAGTAAACTTACATGTATGTACATACCAAACACAGAGCTGTGAGTATATGAAAGAAAAATTGATAGAAGATAGAACTTACAAGGAGGAACAGATACTTCCATTCATATAGTTCAGGAGTTTAGCACCATTCTCTTGGTAATTTGAATAACACTACCAACAAACAGGATCATCTGGACCTCTACAGAAATTTCACCCAATTACAGCAGAACATGCATTTTTTTTTTTTTTGCAAGAAGCCATACAAAACAGGTCATGAAAGACTTTAACAAATATAAACAGGACAAATGTGAAACACGTTAGAAATCAACAACAAATAGATAAAAGGAAATATTCAAAATACTAAGAAATTAAACAACTTCTAAATAATTCATGCATTAGAAATGAAGTCTCACCAAGAATTTCAAAATTGGAGAAATATAATTAAAACTAATTAAGAAAAGCTAACAGTACTATGATTCAAATTCAAAGAATTTCATGCTTACATTAGAAAAGAAAAAGGCTTCAAATCAATAAGCACCCACTTTGAGAAATTAATAAAAGCCAAATATAAATAAATTAGGTAGAAGAAAGGATATAACACAGATCCAAGAAATGGGTTGAATTAAGAACACATAGTAGAGAAAAAAATCGACACAATTTTAAATAACTGAGAAAATTGAAAAAAATCTAAAAAGATTACAAAGACATTCATTACAAAAGAATGGCTATAATGGATACACTCCCAGCTACTAAAGAGGCTGAAGCAGGAAGTTCATAAGTTCAAGACCAGCCTGGGCAACTTAGGAAAGACCCTGTCTCAAAACAAAAAGGGCTGGGGATGGAGCTCAGCATTAGAGCATCCTGGGGTTCCATCCAGAGTACTGTGAAACAAAGAAGAGAGAGAAAATGGACATATTTCCAATATCAGAAGTAAAACAGGGCATATAAGAACATATCCTGGGCTGGGGATGTGGCTCAAGCGGTAGCGCGCTCGCCTAGTGCAGCCCGGGTTCGATCCTCAGCACCACATACAAAGGAAGATGTTGTGTCCGCCGAGAACTAAGAAAAAATAAATAAATGTTGAAATTCTCTCTCTCTCTCTCTGTCCCCCTCTCTCACTCTCTCTTTAAAACAAAACAAAACAACAACAACAAAAAACTGCATGCTTTAAGATGGTAATTCGTTTAAAAAAAAAAAAAAAGAACATATCCTGCTGCAATCAAAGGATAATAGAAAATAGTTCAAACAAGTTAAATAATTTGCATGAAATAAAACAATTCCTTGAAAAGAACCATGATAATTTATCCAATATGAAATACTCTTATAAGTTCTATACATATAAAATAAAATAAATATATAATTAAACATCTTAAAAGAAAAACCTCCAGGTCCAAATGCTTCACTGGAGAATACCACCAAGCATGACAGGAATTACACGGATTCTACAAATTATCTTCCAAATAACTGAGAAGACGAGAAGGGTTCCCCATTCATATTGGGAGATGAGCGTCACCCTGACACCAGATGAAGACAGTCCAAAAGCAATGAAGAAAACACAGCTTCCTTATAATTAACGAAATCAGGGAAATTTTCCTCAACAAAACACTAGCAAATGGAATAATGCTAGACAAAATCACATGCCATGACCAACTGGGGATTATTCCATGGACGCAAATCTGGCTAAATATTCAGATCTCAAATTAATACGACATATCATATCAATAGAATATAGAGGCAACATATAATGATCATTTCAAATGATTGAGAAAAAACATTTGACGAATTTCAACAATCAGTAATAAAAAATCTCAGCAAATTCAGAATAGAAAAAAATTTTCTATTTTTGGCTAAACTAAATCTTATGTTCAACATCATTATTTATGAGAAACTGAACATTTCTTCCCTACTAGTATGGATGAATTAAAATAAGGGAAATAAAAGATATGCAAGATGGGAAAGAAGAAAAGATTCTATTTACAGAGGACATTTCTTTGTTTAAAATCCAAAGGATTCGCTAGCAAAACAAATATAAACAATGCTAGATATACATCAGCAAAGTTGAAGGATAGTAAGACAATATCCAAAAACTAATTACATTTCTGCATACTGCCAAACATCATGTGGAAATTGAAAGTTTAAATATTAATTTTATAACTGTTTAAAAAAAGGTATAAATCTTATTAAAAATATACAAAAGCTATATGCTATAAATTATAAAACAGTAAAGGAATAAGTCAAGGAATACTTAAATAAACAAAATGATATACCAAGTTCATAAAACCACATTCATAAATGGATGACTCACCACAATAGAAAGATACAATTCTCAAAAAACTGATCCTAGATTTAACTCAACATCTATCAAATATCATTATGATATCAGAAAAACAAATCCTAAAGTGTACGTGGAAAGTAAAAAAAAAAGTACTAAATCAACTTGAAATAAAAGAAAGAAAAGGAATCATTTTACCCAATTTTAAGACTTACTACATAGCTTCAAGTAAACGAAAAGAGGGAATCAAGAAAAATTCTGAGTGGTGTTTGAAACCATATTAAAGAGAGTTTGCCAGTCTTAAGTGGTGCAATAACAAGTGTCCATTCATTTGTATACCGTGGGGCTGGATGTAGCTCACTGGTATACTGCATGCTTAAATTGCTTGCGGCCCTGGGTTCAATTCCTAGCACTACACACACAAACACAAAAACACGTTTCCTTATTCCCTTAAATATAAAAGTATTCCCACACTCACTGCACTCACACCTTCATATTCTTGTTAAAAACGTATGCTCCACAAGACAGAGACAATATTGTACAATAAGGAGGATATTTAGTAAGTTTCTAGACTTGACCTCAACTTTCTAACTCTCAACACTGGACAGCACTGAATGCATATACAAGACAGTCAAGTTTCTTTGTCTCCTAAACCAGAACCCTCTCCACCCAAATAAACTAAGAAATCCATGAACAAGTCCCATAGACTGAGTGGAATAGTGTGAAAGAAGCAGTGCCTATGTTTCACTCTATATCACTTCCTTTCTATAAACATTCCTGAGATAACATTGCACTGTAAATGAGAAGAAAGATGCAGCTGAAAGTAGTCCTAAGTGCAAAATAACCTCTGTCTCTCTCTCCTGGGATGAATTCTCAGATGGAGAACAGTGTTGTAAGCTAAGTTAATTTCTAATGAGTCTTCAGATAATAAATAATAAGGTTTTCTTATAATGAAGACATTTGTGGGTTTTCTCTTTGGTATGAATGATCAGACGCCATGTAGGATGTTTCCTCTTTCAAAAGCTTTTCCTCATCAGTTACATTCACAATGTCATCCCCTAATAGAAGTTCCTGAATGTTGACGGAGGCATGAGCATTTGTGAAAGGGGGGCCCTCCTCTGCTGCGCTGACAGGGTTTCTGCCAGTGTGCATCCTTTGATGGTGAGTGAGGGATGAGCTGCGGCTGAAGGCCTTCCCACACTCACTGCACTCATAGGGCTTCTCTCCAGTGTGGATAATAGAGTGTCGAATGAGATTTGTGCTCCAGCAAAAGGTTTTCCCACACTCGATGCATTCATAGGGTTTCTCCCCACTATGAATACGCTGGTGCCTCGTGAGACCTGACCTGCGGTTGAAGGCCTTCCCACACTCCATGCACTCATAGGGCTTCTCCCCAGTGTGGATGCTGAAGTGGCGAATGAGGTCTGCCCTATTGCTAAAGGCTTTCCCACATTCTTTGCACTCAAAGGGTTTTTCTCCAGTGTGGGCCCTTTTATGCAAGATATAAGTAGAGCAGTGGGTGAAGGCCTTCCCACACTCACTGCACACATAAGGCTTTTCTCCAGTATGAATGCGCTGGTGCCTCTTGAGGTAGGACCTGTGGTTGAAGGCCTTCCCACACTCGAGGCACTCGAAGGGCTTCTCCCCAGTGTGGATGACGTAGTGGTGGATCAGGGCCGCGCTCTCACAGAAGGCTTTCCCACACTCGCTGCACTCGTAGGGTTTCTCCCCAGTGTGAGTCTGCTGGTGCCACATGAGATATGATCTGTGCTTGAAGACCTTGCCACACTCAAAACACTCATAGGGATTCTCGCCACTGTGGATGATGTAGTGTCGAATGAAACCCGGCCTATCACGAAAGGCTTTGCCACATTCTTTGCACACAAAAGGTTTCTCTCCAGTGTGGCTCCTGTTATGCAAGACAAAAGTGGAGCGGTGGGTGAAGGCCTTTCCACACTCACTGCACTTGTAAGGCTTCTCCCCACTGTGGATCCGCTGATGCTGAGTAAGGTGTGATTTGCGGTTGAAGGCCTTTCCACACTCCATACATTTATAGGGCTTCTCCCCTGTGTGGACCATGTGGTGTTGAAGCAGGTATGTGCTTTTGCTGAAGGTCTTCCCACACTCTGTGCACTCGTAGGGCTTCACTCCAGAGTGGATCCTCTCATGTCGGGCAAGAAGGCGTTTCTTGTTAAACACTTTCCCACATTCACTGCATTTGAAGATGTTTTCATTCTCCTGACTCATGGGATCCATAGCAGTGATCTGTGGGTCACAGTCATGAACAGCATCTCCTAGACAGACAGGGTCCTGTACCATCCTTGAACAAATGTCCTCAGATGCCCCAGAACCACCAGGTCTAGGGATACTTTTCCCAGGAAGCTTCTCCTGCAGCTCTACACCTGGTCTCAAGAGTCCTTCCTGCACTGCTGATGGACCATCCTGACCTCTGGCTGCCACCACCTGGGAGCACCCTGAGGCCCCTTGTGTTATCAGTCCCTGGAGTGAGGCACCCTCAGACAAGGCTGGCTCACAAGTAGTAGGTTCGGTGGCTTGAGGTTTTCCACTGTCACCTGAAAGAAAATTCAACACACAACAGGGCCTGTTAATAACAACACAGAAGGACAAGATCCTCACTTCAGTGAAAACATGGAACTCAAAACACAGCCTCCTGTCCACTCTGTTACCTCTGAACCTTAGGTTTGAACATCTTTCTTCCTGACCCTTGGACCCCAAACACCTTGAAAGGGAGACCTGGGAGAGGTCAGTCAGCACACAGAGCGTCTGCAGTGGAGTAAGCTCCGCAACTGCAGCCTGCACGTGGCTGGACAGAGCAACGCTGAGACCATGCAGAGGAAGCTTCCTCTACAGGACGCCATCCCATGCTGTTACAGGGACACCAGGAAAGCACAACGAAGGTGGCCCACATGGAAGACAGGAAGCGTATGAGAGAAATCTCAGCAAAAGTCACATTTGGTGTTTGATCAATGGGAAACATGGAACACTAGATTTCTGGAATTTCTGCTTCACACAAGGTAGGCTCCTCATATCACTTTGGACCCCCTATCAATTCATCCTGAAGAGATGACTCAGGGAAAGATCTGTCCACACCAGAAAGACAAAACATGTGATCAGAGACAGAGCAACAATATCTAACCTGGACTTTTTGGAAAGGTTCACATCTGTTAAACCCCAGTTTTGTGATTAATTTCTTTCCTTCTCTGTATCAGTTGTTGAATTTATATATCTATCTTTTTGACGGCATTGGGGATTAAACCCAGGGATCCTCTACCACTAAGCTACATCTCCAGTCCTTTTTATTTTTCATTTTGAGACAGGGTCTGGTTGAATTGCTAAGACTAGCACTGAACTTGTGATCCTCCTGAATCACCATTCTGAGCTGCTGGGATATAGGGTATCCACCACATTCAGACACTTCTTAATTCTTGACTCCTTCCTTGAAAGCCAGACCAAATGAAGAGGCTGGATGAAGGGACAGAAAGTCTTTAGGGGAGAAATTATCTCAATTCCATATTGACAATTTACAAAAAGTTATCTCATTGTGAGCCCCTAAATAATGTATTCTAAAGAAATGAATCAGGCTAAGGTCTGGCAAAACCAGAGAAACTAGTAAGACGACCGTGAGAGCATTAAGCCACAGTGTAGCAACCAAAGCCTGGTGCAGTGGTGTACACCTATAATCCCAGCAGCCAGGGAGGCCAAGGCAGGAGGAATGCAAGTTGGAAGACAGCCTCGGCAATTTAGTGAGGCCCAAAGCGATTCAGCAAGACTCTGTCTCAAAATAAAAAGTAAAAAGGTCTGGAGATATTGCTCAGAGTAAAGCACCCCTAGTTTCAACCCCTAGTACCTTAAAAAAAAATTTTTTAAAGTACCAATTATGGCTCTTAAAAGGGAACACTGCTAGAGACAGTTTTATATAATCAATTACTTAATCAGCTATATATATATATATATATATATATATATATATATATATATAAAATGAAACCCAACAGAATTGTCCATCAATACTGCAGTGACCATCCCAACTCAGCAACATACCAACTATATATGGCCACAGGAAGAAACCAGATGGTTAACAAATCCCTGAGGATACAGAAGCTTCCTGCTTGGAAACCCTTCTGTCCCACAATTCACACCTCTTCTAATATGTACACTTAATCTGAAATAAGCACAGCTACTTGAGAGGACAGAATTGAGATATTCAACACACTGTCTATTTTCTTGGACATATATACCACAGTTTGTACACAAGTGTGGATAATATCTAGTTCCTCAGGTAGAATGTGAGCGGACTGGTGTCCCTGGAAGGGGGAATAGTGGAAAAACCATCAGACAGCAGGCTGATGAGAGAAAGAACCTGTAGAGCTCCCCACGCCCCACGCAGACCTGGGGACAGTGAAAATCACAGCTACACATGCTGAGCTGCTGAGCCTTGTGCCAACTCAATGACCCTTATGTACAAAACCACGAGTCTTCAACCTTACCAGGTAGGGCCTCAGAGCTGGTGATGGCCAAGCCAGGTTTCATGACCACACAGTTGGAGCCCTGGCCAGGTGTTAGCTCACCAACCTCACTCTTTCCCAGGACCTGGAACAAGTTGATGGGTTTGGCTGACCAGAGGAGTACAGGTCAAAGGGCAACATGGCTACAAAATCCAGAGGCCACAGTACGATGCTTCCCAAGACATACCCAGGCCAGTGTCTTCCCTGCCTCAAGCCTGCAGGGCCTCCACTAGCCAAGGTCATGGCTCCTACCTGGACAGGTGCTCTGAAAGAGGTCTATCATCACTGTCCACAACTGCTGCCCGTGCTCCAGCTGGAAGATCAGCTCAGGTTTGGGAACAGGATACCCTATTCAGGGACAAAAGAAAAGGGAGAAACATGGATTTTGTGAAAAGCAAAAAACACCCTCCATCTCCTTCAGGCCTCAAGCCCAGCATCCGGTCCTTAGGATGAAGCCTCTCCCACCAGAACAAAAAGAAAGCTGACATGTGACCTGGAACAAGGCTGGCCATCCACACTGGATGACCACTGTGCCCCAGTATGCACTCAGAAGCTGGCACATACCAGGGCTAACCACGTCCACAGGACTAGGCAAGCAGGTTGAATGCACTGGGTCAGCTCAAACCTGAACAATATTTAAGCAATAATTTAGGGGAAAACAGACATCTAAAATCTGTCTTCACTCAAAGCAAAGGTATGTGTATTAGTCAGTTTTCCTTTCCTCATCTAATGCCTGACTCTTGGCAATGAAAACAACAGAGGTATACTTAGCACACGGCTTTGGAGATTTCACATCCAACTCAGGCAAATTAACGCAGATTAATCTTTTCCAAGGGCAGTGCCGACAACGACCCTATGACCTTCCACCTGAGTCCCACCTCTGTACTTTCCCCTCTGGTGAAAGGGGATCAGCAAGTGTCAGGGAAAGGGGCTGGGCTGAGACTCAGCTCTAAACCCAGACTTTTCATTCAACAAATCTCAGTGGCAGGAAAAAGGTGCTCAAGGAACTGCTTGTCCAGGGCATGTCTCCAGACCAGATTAGTCCTCAAGAATGGCTTCTCCAGGGTCTCTTGATGCCAGGTGAGGGGGTGTCTGTGCTTCCTCTCATACAGGTCCAACCTCCGCCAACTGACTTTTAGGTCCCGTGTGCAGTGGTGATCTGTCCTGTGCATTACAAGGACGCTCAGCAGCATCCAGGTCTCCACCCACTAAATGCCAGTAATACCCCCAACCCAATGTAAAAACCAAGACATTTTCCCACGTCACCCCATGTGTGCGGAAGGGCTCCCCACTTGAGAACCTCTGGCTTAGGAGGATAGAAATAAATACAGGGAGATGAGAGAAGCAGCATGTGATGGGGCGGGGCCTCCTGGAGACTGTGTTCAGGAAGGCTCTGGTGAGCAGATGCTGAGAAAGGGCAGCAGAGTGGAACGCTGCATCACCCTGAGCACACCACAGGACAAGGAGTGCCAGGGACTAGAAGGGAGTTCTCCTTCAAAGAATAGCCTGACAGTTACAAGAAACAGCCCCCTAGGAGACATCTCGCCTGGGAGACACCCTGCAGCCATCCATCTCCCTGAGACATCCTGCGGCCATCTGTCTTCCTGAAACATCCTGCGCTATCTCACCTTGTGAAGACTTCTAGCAACTGCCGATAAGAGAGCTCCCCACATCCCCAGCCCATAAATAGCCCTGTGTGAACAATAAAAGTTTGCAGCATGATAAGAACTTTTGTCTTGCTGTCACCCTTTGTGTCTCTTGTCCCTTCATTCCTCCCCATCTAGGTTCGCTGCCCACGTTGATGTGTCCTGCCGGTCGGGACAAAGGAGAAAACTGCAAGTGCTGTCCTGCGGCAGGCAGGAGGGCAGGGGAGAAAGGGCAGGAAGTTGCAAAGACTGGAGTGTGGGGAGTCTGGGCCGGAGCACCAAAGGTGAGCGAAGGTCGGCTGGGTTAGAGAGGACTCCTTATTGTTAAGAATTTACATATCTGATTCTAACAAACCCCTTCCTAGCAAAGATCGCATCCCACACCACCCTGCACACTGGGCTACTGGGGACACCTGATCCAACCCTCCTCCTAAGTCAGACTCCCCACTGAAAGATGGCATAAAAAAGAACCACAGACTGGGGCCAATCTACGCTGGGCACCGAGTGAGAGGCTGAGGGAAGGATGGCTCATGGTTGCCATTTGCTGCCTCAAGAGTGTCCCACAAAAGCCAGCAGCAAATAAGGAAAAATACAAACATGCAGACAACAGGACCAGGAATCTGGTGGTCACACACAGCAAGGACCAGAAGGCAAACTGGCTCAGGAAGAAAAGGCCCTTGTTTGGATATGGTGGCAGGAGCCAGGAGAAATTGTGGTGGTCTCCCTCGAAACCTCACCGTGGGTCCTGAATGCCTCCCCATTCCTTCCACTGTCGCCTTCTCCACAGCACCCTGGGAGCCCAAGGGCCCTACTTCCACTGCCCAGAGAGACACAGGACACCAGACAGGAAGAGGTGAGTCCAGTAAATGACTGAAGCCCTGGGAAGAAGGCTGGATCCAGAGGCTTCTGGAGCAGCCAGGGTGGAGTGAAGGAGGCAGCAGGTCCGCTGCATGCTGGAGGTGGAAGGCCTTACCCAGTGAGACCAGGAGCCCACAGTTTTCCAGCATCACCTCCTGGTACAAGGTCCTCTGAGCTGGGTCCAGTTGTCCCCACTCCTCCTGGGTGAAAGTCACAGCTACATCCTCGAAGGTCACAGACCCCTGGAAAGTCAAATAGAGGGAACACTGTTGGTCGTGGGGCTGTTCCAAGAGACAGGAGAGTCTGTTTCACTGAAAAACATGCAAAGAGATCAAGGCCTAAATCACATGGTGTTTCCCAAGGGCCATGCTCCATGCTGGGCCACAGAAGGAAGGAGGAGCTGCTTCAACATAATACCATGTAAGGGAAAGATGCTGCTTATGCAAGAACAGTCAATGGGATCAACTTCTGCACTGTGAGATGCAGACAGAAGGGCTCTAGGACATCAGAGGAGTGAGGAAACAATGATAATGACCCCACCAGTGCAATCTGCATCTTCCTGGTGCAGGCAGGTGCTGCCCCAGGCTGAGAACATTCTGTGTTCAAATGACTGCCAGTCCCCAGCTCAAAGTCAGACTGATAGAATCCAAACTCCTGAAATTGGCACTTGCCATCTATGGAGCCTTAGGGAGCTTTCATTATCTCTGAGCCTTCATTTCCATAGCAATACAGGAACTCGGGCTTTATCAATGAAAGTCATAAGGTTGAAAAAGAAAATATTCTATGCATGGCCTTTACGATTTCTATTAATCCTTCCATAGCTTCCGGGGTAAACACCAGCATCATTCACCTCTACATGGCAGTCAGTGACCTGAGCCTGAAAGACCCCACCAATTCACCCAGTTTAATGATTGAGCAGTTATGGCATTTGAGCCCCGGTTTGAGGATTGTAATGCCAATTACTCCACCACCAATGTAAGTCTATAGTAACGAGGTGGTTAAGTTTTCCCGCTAAATTTTACTGTTCAATTTTTTTCAGCAGCTCCTCAAAATACTTACAATATGAGTAAAGCCATCAACCAAGTGCATGGAAAATACCCACAGGGTGCTAAACCCTTTGATAACCCTAAGGCCAAAGTACTTTTAGACAGGAAATCCAAACAACTAATGATAATGCAGGTGGTGATCCTGAAAACATGGGCTTGTGACTGGTCACAATGCTGTACAGTCAAGGTGGCATGCACATAGAACAAACCACCACAGGATCTCACCATTCTGAAACATGTTTCAGCAGGTGGGGAAAAGGGGCAGAATCATGGCAACCTCTAAGGCCCTCTTAGACCTCCTTAAACAACCTTGCCTTTGTCTAAACAATTCTCTTTGCTTAGATGTCTGGCCCTCCACTTTAATGCCCAAAGCAACTTCCTAGAGGAGCATTGCTCAACTTGCATAGTTCTCCTTAGCTGTCACCTCCAAGGCTTCCCAGCCTTAAAACTGTAAAAAACAAAGGCTCTGATGGTCTGTATGCTAAATGACAGTTTCTGCTACCTCAATGCTGTGTGACATTGGGTAGTGTCAAAGTCCTGAACTATTCTGATGTTAAACAGTGGTAGTAACTGAACCTGCAATCAGATTAAGTAAGGTGGTAAATGATGCCTCCCCTCAGCTTACATCAGAGACAATGAAGGACTGCTATTATGGGCCTCGTGCTATTACGGGCCTCGTGCTATTACCTACTTCATTTGGCCTCCCAACATCACGGAAAACCTCAATTTAGCAACATTTTAAAACTCTGCCAGATAGCCTACACACACACACACACACACACACACACACACACACACAAAGGCAGGCCAAGGACAAGCAGAGAAGGACCTACTTCAGCCTGCACTGCCAGTAAAAACCTCTCCAAAGAAGTAAAATTTGAGCAGAGCCAAAAAGATGCAAAGAATGGCCTTACAGAGATCCGAGAACAACGTCTGAGGCCCAGTGAACTGAAAGAGCAATGGCTGGGAGACTAAAGAAAACTTTCTATGGTCAGGTTGGTGTATCTGAAGAGCAGTGAGCCAGGAACGATAGGAAGGAGGCAAGATCAGAAGTAGTCAAGCAGGGCGGATGAGGAAGCGACCTGCAGACCGTGGCTGACAGGTTGTATTATGCTGTGATAGGAGCCCATGGTGTAGAACCTCAACCAATTATTGAGCAACTGTCAGAGATGTGATACGAGTGTAAGAGGAAAGTGCTCTCCCTTCTTGAGTGAGCACAGAGTCCCAGCGCGCTGGAATGGATCCCCAATAAATATCCCCTTTTGCCAATTGCATGGAGTCAGTCTCTTGGGTGGTCTCTCCCTCCGACGTTTCGCCTGACCCTTACAGTGTATATCGAAGAGTATATCCTACCATATTGGGGAAGAGTGCATACATGGCTTTCCCTGGTAGGTCCTATTAAAGCAGGAACAAACCTGGGAAAGAGGTACTAGTCAAGTCCTGGACCTAGTGGACCAGGTAACAAGAAGTTACCTTTCACCTTCCTCGACTATCACTAGAGATGGCATTCTGGATTCACGCAAGCATGACAGCGCAGGCTGACTGCAGGTGCGGCTCAAGCGGGGCTTGCTTCCCGGCCGGCTGCTGCAGACTGCAGAGTGCCGTTTTTAAGTATGAGCCGGCTTTTCGTAAACACAAGTGCAAAGGGAAACCCGGGGCCGTTTCGGCTGCCAGCCTCTCCCCACCAGCACAGAAGTCGCCAAGCCGAAACCCCAGCCACTCACCTGCGCCAGGTCCACCAGCGCCGCGGCCATCCTGGGCCGGGATCCCTCAGGGGTGACCCTGGGCGCCGGCCGCGCTCCACCAGCCCCGGACGCTCACGGCGGGGTGCCAGGCACCGAGGCCAGTCTCCGCTGCCCTCCTGTTTCTTTCCGAGCAGCCACGGGAAGGTGGCAGCCGAACACCGCTGGGCTACCCACAGCCGGCGTGGACGGCGCCGTCGCGCCCAGTGACGTCATCGCCGATGGTCGCGCAGTTCCGCCCCGGTAACGAGGCCCACCGGAAGTGCCTCCGTCCTGGGCCACCATTGGCCAACGCCGCCGCGGACGAGCGCGGTGCCTTCTGGGTGACGGTGAAGCCACGGGGTCCGGGTCCTGGCGCGAGCCGTTCACCCAGGTCCCTGCTCTGCCGGACCGGGCGGCAGGTGGGCCTCTCCTTTCTTCTCCGGGGAGGGGTGGCTCTGGCAGCCGCACGGTTTGCTGAGGGCCAGCGCGCAGACGCGGAGCCGGCCCGAGCCTCACCTGTGAAGGAGAAGGAAGCCCAAAGCGGACTCGGCCCGCAGGTAGCCGAAGCCCTGGCCCCCTCCAAGGCCTGCTCTCCCCACCTGCGCGGGCTGTGGGAACAGCTGCAAACGTACAGTCGTCTTGAGGCGGGGACGGGGGCCAGAGATAATCCGTGTAGATAATTAGGTTCGATCTGGAAGATGAAGGCGGGCTGGGAAGCAAAGGAAATCGAACGATTCCCCCCTCCGCCAACCTGTTGCTAAGGTAACTGCCCCGGGCTTTCGTCCTCCCTGCGGGGAGCTGTTAATTAACACCTCCAGGGCTGGTCCTTTCCACCGGCCATCCTCACGTTTTGGCCCACCCTTTTGGTCACATACACAGGATTAAACAAAGGCAAGATGAGGAGAAAAACAAAATCTAAAATGTATAAAAGGGGCAGGACAGGACCCCTTCTCAGTCTTTGTTTTATCCTTAAATAAATAACTTGCTTTCTATGCTTGCCTCAGCATTTCTCAGATGTTCAATCTTCACGTTTGGGGAAACAGAATTCAGCCCTGGCAGTCTGTTCAAATCTGCTATTTCATTTATACCCGGTTAACTATGACGAGAGGATGAAAGGGAAAATTTGGAAATAAATGATTCATGAGTTAAATTGTGCAGGTTAATCACATCTCACTTTTATCGGGTTCCTGCCCAAGATGGGGGAACCCTTTCCCAGGAACATGCTCACAGTGTGGACCACTTGTTAGTAGCTGCCTTGGTTGTCAGACTGGTTGCCAGATATCATAGTTTTTTGTTTCCAAGTAGCAATTATTTTACTTAATAGCCAAAAAGTGCAGCAATGATCATGCTGGCCATCCAGAGACGGAAGCCTTGAAGTGCCTCCTTGAAGTGTCAAGGTGTCATTTACCTTATAGATGCATGTTATCTACAAGGCTCAGGACAAGTCTGGTTTCAGTCAACCATAAGGGTTTTGGAATGTGTCCCCCTCAAATGAGGCCTAGAGTGTGGGCCCAGAGCACCATAGAGGGTTTTCCCATAGGGGGAGGGACTCGAAAAGCTCAGGACTCCAACTACTGTCTGTTTGAAATGTCTCCAGGACCACAACGTGTCTGGGTCACAGACAATTCAACCCTGGTTTATTGGGAGAGGGGTCCTGCTGGGACATGTGAAGCTGCTATTTCAAATCATGATACCAGGTAAGACCACGAGGAAATAAAATGAGCAGGGCTGGTGGTGGAGTTCAGGTGTGGGGCACTTGTATACGCAAGGCCGTGGGTTCAATCCCCAGCACCACCATAAAAATATAGAGGAAGGAAAAACAACAGGAAGAGCGAGCCCTGAACCACCACACATCAAGTGGTTGCAGACAGTAAACCAACAACATTGTGTTGGAAATTGTGAATGCATTATGCAAAGTCAGAGTTACAGAGCTGGGCCTTCCAGGAAACTGGGCAGCATGAAGACCTGCTCCTTCAAACCCCAGTCCTTGTCAGGAAGTCGGGAAGATTTCAGGCATGTTGCTCAGAGTAACAGGCGAAGGATATGGAAAATACTAACCCCCGAGGAGAAAGGGAGCGTGGTGGGCTCTGAACCTGTGGCAGTTTTCTTATCACCTGTGACCACAGCCCTGACTGCCCAAGGTCTCCCTCAGCACTCATTCCTGTCAGCCCTATAAAAACTTAGACCCTACTGCAGCCAGTTGCCATTTTCCCTCTGAAAACCTGCCCCTGGCTGTTTAATAAAGCATGGCTGACCCACTGAGGTCCACCTGCGTTTCTCCTTTGTCTTCTCTTTCATCTGCTTCCAACAGGCAATGAGTTTATTGAAGGAAAAGGGACACACTCAAGGGAGAGGGTGGGTCTTCTCAGGAGAGGGACAGTGTGCCTCCTCCTGCCCTCTGGGTTTATAGGGGAAATTTCCAGAGTCCACTCAACTCTTCCTCTTGAGTGTCAGCCGACAGCAGGATGATGTCTCTCTCAGGTCTGCACTGCGGGGCGACTCAGAACCAGTGACCGTGGGCCCATGTGGCCTAAATTCTTAATGATGTATTCTTAGATTTAATGGTCATCTTTTATCCTTATCTGTGACTTTGAGGATCTGGTCCATGAAAAGGGTCAGTCTCTCCTGTCAGAGAAACTTGGTTTCCTCTTAGCGACTTTATTTTGGACTTGCATTTCTCCTGCAAATAACAGGTAGTGTGCTGAGGACTGGGACACATTCTGCCCTCTTCAGCCAGTCAGGGCTGCAGGTAAATGCTTCTTGGAAATAAAACGTGGGGGTCAGCACAGTGGGCCCCTTTCATAGGTTTTCTTAACTTTATGTTTCAGTTGTAGTTGGACACAATACCTTTGTTGTGTTTTATGTGGTGGGATCGAAACCAGGGCCCCAAACATGCCAGGGGAGTGCCCTACCACTGAGCCACTACCCCAGCCCCCCTTTTATAGGTTCATTCCCTTCACCTCACGTTCCCACACTCGTGTCCTCCCCTAACAAGAGTAGCCTGCAACAGTGGCCTTTTTCTTCTCCTTATCATGAACCTCAGAGTAAACTGCCTTGGGGCTTCTCCCTTGAGGTGCAGGTGACAGAGGTCCTGGCTCACACTAGGCATCAGCCAACTTTTCCCGCTCTGAAGGCTGACTCATTCTACCTCCATATTTGAGACATGAAAAGAATTGCCATTTACTCTTCCCACCCAATCACTGGCCAGAGGCCCCTACCTCTGAGAGGGACATTAGAAACCCCAGGGTGGGGTGGAGATGATCAGTCCTGTCACCTGCATCTTACATTTGGTGGAAGTTGACTAGGGAAATGGACAGACCATCCAGTCAGGCCTGGGAATTACTGCTTGAGCAGCAACTTGGACTCTTAATGCTCAAGTCGACTTATGTGTTTTCTATGAATTACCAGAAATAGTCACACTAGTACAGGACGGGCCATTCTCCCTTCCAATTACTGAGGGGCGGAGAAAGAACAGACAAGGAGGTTTCCAGTGAGACATGATGTGGCTGGAGTTGTGCTTCCCAAGTAAGAAGATGCCAAGAGCAGCTTTGGAGAGCTGTGGCTCTAGGCCAAACTGGCCCACACTGGCTTTGCAAATAAAGTTCCATTTGCACAGAATCCCACCCTTCTGTTGACCCATGTGGCCACTTCCCTGCTCTGAGTGTGGCGGGGACCACATGGCCTTCAGTGCCTAAAAGTGACTATCTGGCCCTTTGGGGAAAAAATCTGCCAAATCCCAAGTTAGGATATAACAAGAATACTGACCCTGTGGCTGCCGCTCAGCAGTGGAGCGCTTGCCTGGCACACGTAGGGCACTGGGTTCGATCCTCAGCACCACACAAAAATAAAGATTGTGCCCATCTACAACCAAAACAATATTTAGAAATACATACATACACCAATCCTGTAGTCACCAGGCAGCGACTGAATCATGCCAAGGATAGGAATGGACTGTCCTGAGCACACTCCCAGGCCGCCCTTTCCCAGCTGATCCGCCATCCACGCCCCTGTGACCCCCCTCAAGCACATGGACAAAGGCAGCTCCAAGCTCAGGACCTTCCCTTTATTAGCCCCGAGGTGCCCGTGATCAGAACTCACTGTGAAGAAAGAAATTGATGCTCAAGCCGACGTTTGACCCCCAGCCCACAGACCACCACCACCTGGCCCCTTGACCTCCACCATGAGAGCGAGACCAGACCCCCCCTGGGACACACAGCCAGGAGCGAGAGACTCAGGGTGTGGAGAAAAAGAACTGGCAGCAGGAGGGAGCCTTCGTCCCCACGGCACTGTCCAGGGTCAGGCCAGGGTTGCTCTCCTTCACCTCCCTCAGCACCTCCTGGACCTTCGCGTTCCACGCATCCATCTTCAACCTGGGGGACCAGAGAACATCAGCGTTTACAGAAAAGCTAGTTCTATTGTCCCAAAATTCACCACAAACGGCCCAAGGGCCCAGGAAGGTTTCAGGACACTTGCGGCAGGAGACATTTTTGGATCCACAAAATAGCAATCCTGAGAAACGTCCGAGTGCAGACACACGCCCTGCAGAGACCTCAAGAACCCAGCAACGGACTCCCCCGATTTGATCAGTACACACTACATACATCCAATTACACTGTGCCTCATATATATGCATTAAAATACTCAATATTTGAGTGAATGAATAAATTATTTTCTAAAGCAAAGAAGATATTGGTTAGTCAAATATTCGGTAGAGCTGGGCACACTTATTATCCCAGCAGTCGAGGCTGAAGCAGGATGATCACAAGTTCAAACCACTCTCAGCAAGGCCCTAACAACTTAGGTGCCAAATAAAAAGGGCTAGGGATGTGGCTCAGGGATAAGTTCCCCAACCCTGCACCATTCAGTGCTTGCCTGGCACACATGGGGCACTGGGTTGGACCCTTCTAGTGTAAAAAAGCACCATTCAGTAGAACAATCCCAAAGCGAACCCCAGGGTGAAACATCAACTTGGATCCACGTAGCCACCATGTCCAGCCCCGCTCATGTGAGATGGGATGGTGGAGGGTGTCGCTGAGGGATAACAAGGGACAGAAATAGGTCCAGACCACAACATGAGGTGGGAGGCCACAGGGCTCGAGGTCCCACCAAACTTCTTGGTGGCATGGCATTATGGCTCCACTGCTCCAGCCCCCGACACACCCCTGCACTGCAGACCAGGTTGAGTGGTCGCCATGTTGACAACTAACAGCCCCTGAATGAGGCCAGCTGGGACATTCCTGTGGAAGCAGGAGTTGCATTCCTGGAGCGAATGACAGTGGGCTGGCCACCGGGGATGTCACAGGTTCCACAACTTTTACCAGGGGTGAGAAATAGGAACACCGCTTACTGGTCCCTACCCCAAACCTCCCTGAAGAGAGATGGCAGTGGAGGTGGGACGGTGCACAGAGGACCAGAGCAGGGTTGGCCAGCTCCCGGCCAGATCCCGTCCCTGCCTGTATTTTAAATAAAGCCCTCCTCCTCTGCCTTGCTCCCACCTGGCAGGTGGGGACGGCTCGCTCTCCTCTCCCTGGGCCTCTGGATACAGTGTGCACAACTGTGGTCTGAGACCAGGAAACGTGGTCTGCTCTGCTGGAAGGGAGGAGTCGTCTACGAGGGCTTTGGGGAAAGGCCCGAGGAAGCCCAAGACAGATCAAGGTACTGGGAAACCCCTGGAGAACCAGCTTTGCTCAGCAGGGACCCGGGAGACAGTAAAGCAGAAACCACACATCCTGGCTGGGGTGTGCGGTGCACGAACGCCAGTTCTGCACACCCACAGGCAAGCTCCAGCCTGTGCCCCAGGGGTCTGGGCATCCGCGTGCCCAGTACCGAGTGTGCTGGACAACACTCGACTCCAAGAGAAGCGCTTAGGAGAAGCAGGCTGTGGACGGACTCCCCTAGGCGAGGGGCTGCTGGGAAAGGGGTGTGTCACCCCGCCTCCCCTTCCTGGGCAGCACTGATCCCTTCGAGGGAAGCCCACGTGTGGAGCAGGAAGACCATACCTGAGCGTCCTCAGGGGCCCGCTGCTGTCCCTCAGGGCCTCCAAGAGCACGGTCACTCCGCTCAGTCCCAAGGCGTTCTGGCCCAGGTCCAGAGTCTCCAGCGTCTGGTTGCTCAGGAGGGCAGATGCCAGCTCCTGACAGTGCAGAGCTGTGAGGGAGCACCCCCAGAGCCTATGGAGGGCAGAGAGCTGCTCACTTACTGGAACCCAGTGTGCCGCCCCGTGCACACACTGTCCTGGGATCCAGCCGGGAGCAAATGGGGCAGGTGATCAGCTCCGTGGTGGTGGTGGGGGGTGTCGTGGACGGTCTTGGAACAAAACCGGTGAGTGGGCCACAGAGGGTTGTACTTATAGTGGGCAGGAAGTTCTCCATGAGAGTGGACCTTCAAGGCAGGAAGACCCTGTAGTATATGGCAACTGGGGGAGGAGCCACGAGCAGTGGAGGAGGAATGCAGGACATCTGGGCTCCACAGCTGGGGTGCAGCTCAGTGACAGAGCCCTTGTGTAGCTGTGCCAGGCCCAGGGTTCCATGCCCCCACACACAGCACGCCTAGAGTCAGCTCCTAAGGAGCATCCACTTGTAATGAGATTTGAGGCTTTGGAAATAAAGATGCTGTGGTATAACTTGCAACTGGAAAGGTCCCTTGGGGTGATCGGTTGAGAGTTGCTAGGAAATGAGAAACCTGCAGGTCATGTCCGAGATAGAAACACAATCCCTGGGAGAGCTGCAGGTTCAGAGGAGGGTTTGCCACAGAGAGACAGGTGGTCAGATCCCAGGCAGCTGGACCAGCTGAGAAATGAGCAGTGCTCGGAGCCGGGGGATGGTCGGGTTGCTTTTATAAACCTTATTGCTGAGAGCCGAATCGGTCATTAGAATGTATGACACTATTGTCACCTCACATTCCCCTCTTTCCACAGAGCCCCTTGGAGACCACGCTGCATTTGTCTGTGGAAGGTGGGGAGGTTCCGTGAGGGAAAAGGCACGTCATCCAAGTCTGCATGTGGCTCCACTGGATCCTGACCACCAGAATGCCAAGATTTCCCCACGATCAGCTAGGACCCCAAAACAGAAGCACCAGTATTCTGTGTCTGTTCTGGTCTCTGCAGCACAGCGAGGAGGTCCTTACACAGCCCAGACCACCTTTCCAGCTTGCAGATCCTCTGTCCAGTTGCAAAGAGGGCTGCATCAATGTGAGGGCTTGGCTGAGAAGGGAGGCAGAGCTCACCAACCTATTTATGGGGCTGATGGGTTTTCTAAGGGGTAGGAGCCCATCTTCAGCCCCTGGGCATTGAACTGGGACCGGCTTTGCTTCCTGATCCTGGATCCCAGCAGAAGCAGCATATTTCTGAAACCCACCTCTGATAAATGTGAGCACCCACACACCTATATTCCCCCTGGAGGGGTCCAATCCTAAAAACTCAGGTGATACACATTGCCACAATCCAAGGTATTATGGAATATAGAAACTAAAGCTTTCAAACATTTTAGAAGAACACAAAAACCTACCCTAGGTATTTTAGGTGGAAATTTGGATTCCTCAAGGCGTCACAGAGGAACCACAGCCCAGCAGCTATGGGATTCAGGCCCAGGTCCAAATGTGAGAGGGTCCAGTTCTCCCGGAGCAGCGTTGAGAGCTGTCTGCATCCACGTTTCCCCACACTGCAGTCCCGCAACCTGCAGAGCAATCGGATGAAGAGACAGGATCCCCTCCAAGGCCTCTGTCCTGCCCAGCCCCCAGCACCTCAGCCTCATGGGAGACCGCTGCTTCCAGGTGGATGTGCACAAACAGCACTGCAGACACGGGACACTTCTGCCCAGCCCAAGTGGCAGGCGACAGGACTGGCCTTAGTCTAGCACCTTTCCTACAGGGAAACACACACCTCCTAAGAGACAGGTTTTCCTCAGGCACAGACTGTGTTGCAGGTCAGGAGCCTGGGCCCGGGTTCCTCCAGACCTGTCAGGAGCTGAGGCCTCATTCACTTCCTGCATCACTAGATCACTGAGGTCCATCTACTGTCCTTTTGTTTTATTCCCAATCTCAGACTTTGTTGGCCCAGCAGAATTTTGAGGGGCACCTGGAAAGCTGGTCATTCCTCACAACTCGGGGAACACACTTCATACTTGAATATTGCAGATCCTCTGGTAAGACTGGACTTCCTCAGTGCTCTGTCAGGGATGCCTCTCTAGAGCAGGACAGTGACATCAGACATCCAGGCAATTGGACCTCACAGCCTGTACCCAAGCACTGAGGACTGGAGTGTTCAGATTTGAGTGGCAGATACAGAGTCATCGGCAGCATGTGACACCTCATGTCATGTGGGATGCTGTCAGACAATCCTACCTTAGGGCCAACTCGTGCATCTCAGCCCTCCCACCCTGTGCCCAAGCCCAGCATCACTGGACAAGAGCTACCAGGTCATACTATGCAAGTCCCAAAGCTGTGTATGAACCTAGAGTGTTTGGGGAGCAAATACTAAACCAAAGACCAAATGAAGTTACAACAGGCTACAGAAATACAAGTGCGGTCAGACGATGACTTTACACATTTAGAGTAATGATTGACAACTCTGTCTATAGAGTGGGCTTCATGCCCACTTCACACATGTAGCCATGGGCAAGCTTCATGGACAAGCTTTAGATTTCTATAGTTAGAAAGATCAAGGTATCACTCTCATAAGATTGTGAGGATTTTGAAAAATAATACTTGAAAAATTTAGCATAGACCCCATAAGCAAGTTGCACTGTTTAGATGCCCAAATCAGCTCCAAGACAGGGCCATCTGCCTGGTGGTGACCTGCATAACATCAAGCCCACACTCTGCTGAGGAATATCTTTGGGTACAGACACAATCTTCCCCCTCGCATCTGCCCCTGGAGTCTAAACACTTCAATCTCAGTGTTTGGGACATGCCTGGACCTACGGTGATCCTGGGGTAGGCCACTGGGAGCTTCTCGGAGTCCCTCGAAGCCACAGTGCAAGCCTGTAGGCAATAGGTCTATGGGGCAGCAGGAGCCCCAGAGAAACCAGAAGAGGACAGAAATTCTGAACAGAAAGAGGTCTCCAGCCCTGTGCAATCTCAGGAGTGCTGTCACAGTTGTGCTTATGGACATGTGGCTTGTGCTGGGCCTGCCTCCACATGGCAAGGGCCAGAGAACCACAGTTCACGGGTGAGACTCAGTCCTCCTGCCGAGCATCACTGGAACAGTCTGCCTAGTCCTCACAGGCTTACAACAGAGACCTCACAGCCCACCAAACCAGGAACAGTCACCCCTCTGGCCCTCTACACAAAACATTTTCTGGTGCCACTGTAAACTCCATCTCATCAGCACTGCAGGGCGAGGGCATGGTATGAATGTCGACAACACACAAGGCCTGAAACAGAACCACCTGCCTATCCAAGTCGACGCAGAACTGTCCTTGGAAAAACAGGCAAATGCTAGCACCGTTCCCGCCCTTTCCACAATTCTCACCAGGCTCTCAGTCCCATCTGAATGGGTTGTCAGTGCTACCGGCAGCCCACACCGACCCGCACGCCGCATGCACCTAGCAGCCCCAGGACTTACACCAGCGCCTGCAGCTGGCAGTAGGGGTAGCGCAAGCCCTCACACAGGGTCTCCACCCCATTGTCCCCGAGGTCGTTCTTGGCCAGGCACAGGTGTGTCAGCCTCTGGCTGACAACCAGAGTGACAGACACTTCCTTGCAACAGGCTTCCGTGAGTTGACAGTTCTCCAACCTGCAGGAGTCACAGGAAAGGCCAGTGAGCAGAGCACCCCACACCCAGTCTTCCCAGCAGCCTCCAAACAGGGGGTCCCGAAAGCCCGTCTCAGTTCCTCGTACTCTTCCCACCCTGCTGGTGACCCCATGGGGACGGAAAGGACAGGAGTGAGATGCTGGAACTGTTCGCCTGGACCAGAGACGGGATCAGGCGTAGGGTCACTGGGTGGTTCCACAGGGCTGCCTGCATGTCCAGGGCCACCGTTCTTCCCCTGCGTCCCCAGACCCCACAGGACACCCAGGAGGTGGGGAGACTTACGACAGCCTCTGCACGGGGCACGTGGGGTGTCTCAGCCCTGCGCACAGCAGCTTGGCCCCCTCGTCCAGGAGCTTGCTGTCGGAGAGGTCCAGGCACGTCAGGGAGTAGGGGGCTTGGAGGGTCAGAAAGACGTATGACCAGTGCTGGGTGGGGGCAGAACAGAGCCCCAGCCTGTGGGGGAGATGGAGCCCGTCATTTCCTGGGAGGACAGAGACCAGGTCAGCTCACTGTGCTCCACTGCCTGGTGTGCCCTGAGTAATCTGGCTCCTCCACCATCAGCCCTGCCTGCCCTGCTGTTCAAGTATCCCACGGCCATTTGATCAACATCCTGCCTGGTCTCCAAGAGAGAAAATAAAACTGCTAATACAACTCTATGATATTCACCAACACAGCCGGCTTAAAGCTGATGCTGAATACTCCAGACTGCTGGGAGCCGCTCTGGCCAGGAACTACGTGCACACCTGAAAGTCCCGAGTAAAGAGGTACTGAACTGGTATTGCACCCGCTGCAATGCAACTGGACCTCACCTCTGCTCAGATAAGAGGCGCAGCTCCCCGAGTGGGCGTCACCCATATGGGGTTGGATTACACCCACTTGTCTGTTGTAACCCTCTCCCTTGCCTCATTTGAATGACTTCTCCCCAGTAAAACCCAGTGTGCGCCCTCTTTCTTGCCGGTCTTGCCCCACACCTTGTGGGAGTTGTGGCTGAGGAGCTATCACTGAACCCAAGAAAAGGTACTTTCTGTGTCTTTAATCAGCCCAAAGTCACTTGGAGTGACCCTGATTTAGTCGCGTGTCCACACAGAAGACATCTTGTTGTTTCAAAAGTTATTAGGACATGAGAAGGTGGAAGTGACAAGGTGTAACCTGGTCCCAAGCAGCCAGGTCCACGGCGTGTGGGCTTCAGTGTGGCAAGGATAGAGAACTTGGGGCTCTGGCCAATGGGTGCGGGTGGCCCGGACGCAGGTGTCAGGAGGCTGCACCTGGCTCCAGGCGCAATTCTTCCCTTCCCCTAGTTGCAGTTCAAACCCACCCTGCGGGGCGGGGCGGCCCCAGCTCCACCTGCTACTCCAGGCAGATCAGACTGGACTGCCCACCCCACAGCTCTGCCCAAGCCCACGCTCTGCCCTGGGCTTAGCCTTTGGGGTGTCCTTCTCCTCCCACTTTGGGTGGTCTACACCTTCATGCCAGCCAAGTCAAGGCCACAGGAAGGGCACGTTTAGCACAGTCTCTGCCAAGTAAGACTGCTCGCAGGTTGGCGCCTTCCCCTGGACTCGACCCTTCCACCCAGAGCCCAGGGCAAGTGGGACTGTAAGGGCCTCAAGTCACAGGAGACCTGCAGCCTGCCCTCACTCAAGTGTCACTAAGGAGGTCACCTTATCAATATCTAAAAGCTACAGGGAAACAAACAGAAAACAGCCTGCTTGGAAATGAATACCAAGAGCTACCCTCTGGCCCAGGGAAAGCAAGTCCCCCTCATGGATGACGAGAGCTTACACACACTTAGGACATGTCATTTCTAAGTCTGAAACCTGTGCCACCAGCCAGTGTCCTCAATCAAAGGGATAGGAGGCCCCTGGCGACCACTTGTGGAAACAACTCGGGGAGCACCTATTCTGAGAGCCGGGTGACAGCAGCTTCTCCAGCCAGGGAGCCACCCAGGAGCCAGAACACGTGACTGGGCATAGTCACTGTGGGGCCCATGAAGGCCCATGGCTGTCCTGGATCACCACAGGCAGCCTGCAATGTCACCCCCCATGCCCCACAGTCGAGGGCACAGCCTCCTGGGCATTGCTCTGCCCCCAGGGATCATATCCAGAGCCACGTGCCCAACTCTGTTTGAGAAGCAGCTCCGTGTCCCACTTGGTACTCAGAGCCACTCCCTTCTCCTGGGTCTGCACGCACCACCCTGTGGCCCACGTTGAGGACCTCAGGGGAGGGGGCAGCAGTGACCGCAGGGCCCACCTCAGGCACTGCAGGCGGCACTGATTATGCTTGAGGGTCTCTCCCAGCAGCAGCAGCAGCATCTGTGCCTCCGGGACGCTGCCTCCCAACGTCAGGTGAGTCAGGGTTGTCTTCCCCACAAGCGCCAGACACAAGTCCTGGTATGCAGTCTCAGGGAAGACGCTCCTAGCCCTAGGGAGACAGGAGGACGGAGGTCACGGGGGACGCGGGAGGACGAGGTCACGAGGGAGATGATCCTGTGCCTGGAGAAGGCAGCCCTAGGCCTGGTGCCAGGATGTGTCTGCTGCTCCTTTCTCCAGACTTGCTCGCCCTTGCCAAGGGACATGAGCCCTATTTCATTTCCAACAAGCGTTTGCTGGGGAGAAAGGATGACAAGGTGACATCCCCGGGAACAGCCACCTTGCAAGAACCCAGATGGATGGACATGTCCCCAAATGTGAGCGGGCCCGTGACCTTGAAACTGAACAGAACAGGGCAGGGGAGGTGGGGCAGTCACAGGTGGTGACATCACCGACTCCCGAGATGGTAGCACCATCTTTCCGAGTCAGTCTCCCCCTGACTGAAAAGCAGCAAGAAGCCACGTGGTAACCCCCTGATGGAGGGCAGCCGGGCCTCCACCAAGGATGGTCTGCAGCATGAAGCAGGTGTGGGGGCAACCCTGCCCACTCTGCTGTTAGCATGGCCCACCGCTCACTGCCCTGGGCTGTGGCCAGGCCTCAGTTAGGCCAGTCCAAATTCCCTCTCCATAGGAATGGAGGTGACCCATGCCGAGGGCTTGTGTCCAGGAGGATCTTCTAGATGGCTTCAGGGCTGTTTCTGGCAATTTCCTATCATTGTAACAGCTGGACATGTCAGAGGGATTGGAGGGAATCTCACCTGGTACAGAGTAGCAGGGTTTTTCCTAATCAAACTGGCTTATTTGGCTTAGCCTAATGTACCCACTATCCTTCTACCTCCGAGTTTGACATGTTAAGAGAAGAGAATGATGGTTGCTAAGGCTGGAGGGAGAGAGATTGGAGCATAAAAAATTTCAGACAGGAAGACGTTCAGTGGCCACCTCCACCCCATGGTGACCAGTCACATATCTGCTGGGTTTACACTACACCCCACGGGGGATGTTGGTAGACATCCAAGCTCTTGACCCAGTTTTCCCGAACCTTGAGGCCAGGAACCATTTCCTTTCTTCATATTCTGAGCACCTGGTCAGAGTCCAGTGAGGTATTCCAGTACAGCTCCCGTCTTCAACATGCGAAGCTCAGCCCTGCCCCAGGCTCTCCATGGAGGCCTCTACTTACGTCACTGTCTGCAGACGGCAGGAAATGTGGGTCATACAGTCACAGAGAAGCCTCACGGCTGGCTCACTCAGGAAGCTCTGGCTGATGTCCAGGGCACGCAGGTTCTTGTTAGAGACCACGGAGCAGAGGTCCATCCAGAGGCAGAGTGGCTCACTGTCAGGCCGAGACCTGCAAAGAAGGGATGGAAAGGAGCAGACTGGAGAGTGCAGTGGGGTGCAGCAGGTCTCTAGGATGACTGCTCCCTTCCAGGCCCGACTAGCCCGTGCCAGTGACCCCAGAGCTCCTCAGAGGCTGGTCACAGGGACTCTCACCCAGTGAGAGCACTCCACTTTCTGTGGCCTAAGGAAGTCTAAGGCGTGTTGATGTGAGGGTCTGCCCCATGGGGAAGGCTTCAGCCATGTTATTTTACATAATTTTGACCAGAACTTGAAACTGCATCACTCAGATGGAGGTTGACTTAAGAGCCTCAGAGGCATAGAACAACGCCCAGCTGGGTGCCCTGGCACATGCCTTGGTCCCAGCGACTTAAGACAGGAGGCAGGGACAGGAGAATCGCTTGAGGCCAGGAGATAGTGGCCAACCTGGGCAACACAGCCAGATTCCATCTCAAAAGTGAAAAGTCTTGGGCCAGGGCTGTGGCTCAGTGGCAGAGCACTTGCCTACCATGTGTGAGCACTGGGTTCAATCCCCAGCACAAAATACAAATAAATAAAATAAAGGTATTGTGTCCATCTAACACTAAAAAAAAAAAATTTTTAAAAAGGGTAATGAAATCTGCATCCAGTGTGTAAGAATTTACTAAAAGGATAGATCTCTTAAGTTTTATAATAAGATGGCAGAGGAATCTATGGGAGGTGGCAGATAGGCTTATGGCATCGACTGGGAATACTGACGTGTGGCTCCTCCTGTTGACAGTGCCCAGCGTTTTACACGTAGGCATCCCTCAGTAACTGGGAATGAGCTTTGGGCCCAGTGTACCGAGTGTGGACTGTAAGGATCCATGTTTCCAAGAGTAGACAGTAAATGTTTTACACCAAGATCAAGTTCATTAACATATCTGTCACCTCCATGTAATCATAACATAATCCTGAGTCCCACACATATGTACGTATAGTTATTACTTGCCAATTAAAAATGAGTCTTTAAGCTAGGCGCAGTGGCATATGCCTATAATCCCAGAAGCTTGGGAGGCCGAGACGGGCGGATCACAAATTCAAAGCTGGCCTCAGCAAAAAGGGAGGCACTAAACTCCATGAGACCCTGTCTCTAAATAAAATACAAAAAATAGGAATGGAGATGTGGCTCAGTGCCCCCATGTTTAATTCCTGCACCCTCCCACTGCCCGCCCACCTCAAAAAAAAAAAAAAGACTAAAATTTTTTAATCTAAAAAAGTGTTCAGAAAAAAATTAAAAACATGGCAAAAATGTCAGGTATTGATGAAGAGAATACGTAAAAGGGTATAAGATCCCAGAGGATCCAGGGCTCTGCCCACTCAAGAACACAGGCACCAAGCAAGGTCAACTCCAAGCCCCCCTACCAAGCTGCAACATCCCCTCCCATGTCAAGAGCTAAACAGGAAGAGAATCCAGTGAGAAGGATGTGGAGATCTGAAGCCAAGACCACAGGGGACTCCAGCCTCATCCTCAGGGCACATGATGAGGTGGAGGAGCTGGGAAGAGCTCTCACCTCACACCCCGCAGGTAGGGCTCCAGCACGGCCATCGTCTCCTCCGGGAGCACCCCCTTGGCCACCCGCAGCGAGAGCCTCTGCAGGTCCTGGCAGTGCCGGAGGCAGAAGGAGCAGCTCAGGAGGTCCTGGCTGGTGGTCAGGTGCAGGGATGCGTCCTTCAGAGCAGCCGTGGCTTTGCTCACCAGCTCTGGGTCCTGAGACTCGTAGAGGCAGTGGAAGACCTCCAGAAGGCCCACTGCCCACAGCACGGGCTCCTCCTCCTCCGACGTGCGCTTCAGCAGCTCCTGCCCGGCCTCCAAGGACACTTGGCAGCTGAAAGTGGCCTCCAGCTCCCTCGCCCTGGCTCTGTTCAGAAGGCCCCACAGGAAGCGGCCGGCCTGGGCCAGCTGGGGATTCCTTGCTCTGGCCTCTGTGGAGAACAGCTCCCGCACACCCCTGATGTCCAACATGGAGCCCTGCCACTTGCTGTCCCCGGGGAACCGCAGGATGTAGAAGGCGGCCGCCAGGAACTGCTGCATGCTGAGGTGGATGAAGGAGAAACAGTCCTCGTGGTCCCTGTCCCTCTGGAGGACATGTTTGTCCAGGAAGGGATGGAGGTCAGCCTCTTCCACCTCAAGTGGCTCCAGGTCTTCTGTGTCGAACAGGGACACCTGGGTCCACAGGCCCTGGGCAGCTAGGAGACACAGGGCCTTCAGAGAGCGTCGCAGGTGGTGCTGGGAATGGCCGCTGGGCACTGGCGTGAACTGGTCACAGAGGAACCTCAGGAACAGTGATGTGGTGGTCTGGCAAGCCAAGCCAGGGTCCTCTCCTCCGTCCATCAGGAGCTTTAGACTTGTGCAGAGCAGCTGGCAAACGGCGGGCGCAGCGCCCATGTGGAATAGGGCTGGGCTGTGCTTCACGGTGTCCAGAGCTCGCAGTGCCTGGTCTGTGTCCTCAAAGTGTCTCAGGAAGAACTGCTCCCTGTCAGCCTCCGAGAAGCCCTCCACCTCCACCAGCCGCGGCTGTTCCACAAGGAGCAGGAGCTCCCGCAGGGCCTCGGGCCGCGTGGTGACCAGCAGGGTGGCCTTGGCCACCATCTTCCTCTTCAGCAAGCTGCTCAGCAGGATGGGCACTGGCTTCTTCTGGTTCCAGTCACTACAGATGTCATGGATCAGCACCCCCGCCGGCACCTTCAGCTCCTCGAAGCCATCCACCACGAACAGGACGTTCTCCACTTGGGTCAGGACCTCCAGGGCGACGTCCTGCATCTCGGGGCAGTCCTTGGAGATCAGCTCTGCGAAGGTGCATGGGATCATGTGGTTGAGCTCCCTGCAGCTTAGGTAGAAGGCGCAGTGCAGAGGACTCTGACTGAACTCCGTCCAGTCCAGCAAAGTCCTCTTGGCCTGCGTGGTCTTCCCAACGCCTGCAGCACCGTGCAGCACCACTGTGCGCGGCCTGGCCTCAGGGCCCGTCTCGGGACTCAAGAATGGTATCAGCTTCTGGTTTCTCTGGGTGACGTCGTGGAAAATGTCACTGTCTTTAGGCCAAAATGTACTTTTCCAGGCTGAAGCAGGCTTATCCTCCTCCTCTCCTGAAAAACATCAAATGCCAGGAAGGCGATTTACCTCGTATGCCCTCAAACACCAAATTTGTGGCATGAGAGGCAGTTCACCCACCTGCCTCTTTCTGCAAGGACTCCTCCAGGTCTCGCAGCATGGCGTGCTCCATCGTGAGCCCCTGGGCATCCTCTGTAACACACAGAAGAAGCTGGACTGCGGGGCCATGGGTTCTCCTGCACCAACAGTCAAAGGAGGCAAAGAAGGCCTCCGGGACGGGGTCTGCTTTATTGTGGCAAAATGCACAAGACCGACCACTTTTAGGTTGGAGGGGCAGCTCAGCAGGGGACTTGGGTTCAGTCCCCAGCACCATGAAAGATGGAAACGTGTACAATTGGTACTTCCACAGTGTCACGAGACCATCACCACCGTCTGTTCCCAAACTCCTTCTGATCCCTCACACCCAGAACCACCCATCACGACCCCTCCCCAGTTCCTGGTACATACTGACCCTCATCTGTCTCTGGGTTTATTTGGGGAGTTTCATATAAACAGGCTCCTGAGGGAATGGCCTTCTGTGACTCCCTGCCCTGAACAGCGCTGGCTGCCCTTCCAAGCTGCAGTGTCCTGCCCTCTGTGGCGGGGAATGCCCATGGCATGGACAGGGATTTCATTCGTCCACTCACCCACGGGGGACATCTGGTTGTGCCTATCTTCTGGGAATTGTGACTCATGCTGCCAACGTACACTCTCGCATTTTCTTGTTTCAATACCCATCTTCAACCCTTTTGCACATATACCTAGGAGAATTGCCGAGTTAGTCAGTAATTCTATTCTTGTAGAACCACCGAACTGCTGGAAAACATGCTAATTAACCAGGAGAAAAATCAGAAGTCTAAAGCAGGCACCATGGACTGAACTCTGTGCACCAGGGGTTGACCCTGAAGCCCTAACCCCAACACACTGAAGACGAGATGCCATGGAGGACAAATGAGGCCGACGGGACGTGTGTCCTGGTAACAAGAGGCCCAGGAGGCACACAGAGAAGGCAGCTCTCTTGCAAGAGAGAGAGGCCAGCCCGCCAAACCTTGATCTGGCGCATTCAGCCCCCAGAATGGTGAGAAAATAGCTTTTGCAGAAGGCACCGGGTCTGCGGTGTTCGGCGCTGGCAGCCCGAGCAGAGGAGACCAGCACCCTCAGTAGCCACCAGAAGCACAGGCCCGGCACTCCTGGGCTTCCAGGAGGCTGGGTTCCTGCTCTCATGAGGCCTCTCGGTTTGATGAGGACCTAAGCCCCATGACACACAGGGGACAACATCAACTGTGGACGGTGGCGGCAGACAGCACAGGGGCCTGGGCTGTCACTTATCACGCCACCCCAGCCCCCAGTAACATGATCCAAGCCCGTTGCTCCCTGGAGTCATCTTTGTTCTCCTGCAGAGGTTTCCAGAGTCTGGGGCCCCAGGGAGCTCTGAAAGTGAGGGCAGTTGGGCTTCTTGTCACAGCACCCCTGAAACGCACACCAGGAAGACATCTTGAATCCAGCTTTGGGGGTCCAATCCCCTCCTGTTGCTGGGCCATGATACCCGAGGCTCAGTAATGGATACAGAATGGGACCTTCTCAGTTCTGGAGGCTAGAAAGTCCAAGAGGGAGGTGCTGGGAGGTCCCCTCACCTGGCGAGGGCTTCTGATGCTTCAGGAGGAAATGGGAGGACCAGAGCTGCTCCCAACAGCCTTTTATGCAGCAGCTAATCCAGGCTCCAGGGACCCCTCAATACATGTGGGAAGCCATTCTGACATGTGACTGGGTGGCTCCTGTTAAGGGTCTGAGGCGTTCTGGCTGTGTGGGAACTTTCCCGGCCCTTTCCTGATGAGAGAACCCATCCGTGTGGGGGTGTCCCTGACCACTGACCCCGGGGGCCCAATCACTGACCCTGACCTTGGAGTGCGGCCCCCCTCAACCTTCATTGGATGGAATTCTCCCCTGAATCTCTTGTTCCCCAATAAAAGGCTACTCCCTGGCGTGCTCTCTCTCTCCTGCTAGCCCTGAGTAATCCCTGCTGCACTGCTGGGCGGTTAGAGGTGGGAACCAGAGAGGGGAGCCGTCTTAGACCTGGCAATAGAAATAAGGTAACTGAGTCTGTGTGTTTTATTTCCATCTCTGCTAGCTAACTTTTATGCCAAGAACCTCATTAATGAAACCATTGTGCAGGCCGCATGGTGGAATTGGCGCCCAACGTGGGGCATTCTAGATTAGCTAGATTGAGTGGGAGCGCGCTATAAAGATAAAGATAAAAATAAAGATAAAGGAAGAGGTGACAAATTGGGTCACAAAAGTACCTGGAGATATTGAAGGAAAGAGACTTTAAATTAATTAAAATGGGAAATTCAACTTCTACAGATAAGGAAATGTATCTGACTATTTTAGACATTATAATTAATCAGAAAGGAAAACAGATAAAGAAAACTCAGTTATTACAATTTTTAAAGATTGTAGGTAAATATTGCCCTTGGTTTTGTGAAAAAGAATCTCCAAATTTACTTACTTGGGAGAAATTAGGAAGAAAGTTACAAAGACTCTGTCTTTCTAATGAACTACCTGGAGGCATAGAAAATATTCAGAAAACTTGGATGGCTCTAGAAGTGTGTCTTTTTGAATATATGGGCCAGAGTTTGTGGCCCCCTGAGGACCTCTTAAAAGGCATTCAAAGAGCTGTTAGGTCTATTCAAATGGAAAATCAGCCTGATGCTAAGTTAATTCCCTTTCCCTTAAGCCATTTAAAAACAAAGGCACTAGTGGCCAAGCCAAAGGTTAAAAATGTGAACTTAAACTTGCAGGATCAGGCTAGCCCTCAGGGAGATTATACAGAGCAGCATCATACAGGAGAAACCTCCGAAGTCCTAGAAAGCCCTCTGGAAGAGGTAGATGATCTTCCTGGAGAGGAAAATATGGAAAAGATTCCTAGAGGGGCTCAGAGTTCTTCTCAACCACGTGGTTTAGAAACCCAAATTCAAAATGGCGATAGTGCAGAGTCTGACCATTTCTCGAAGTCTGAGGAAAAAGAATCAGAGGTTGAAATTCAGGACTTACAGAGAAATTTTAACAGGCTGCGTTTAACACCGCCTGCCCAGGCTATTCGAATTCGGCCAGTACCTGCTAAAAGGACAAAATTTAACAGGTACGCTGGATTAAAAATGACTTTTCTTACCCCAGTCCAATGAGGTATTAAGAAGGCTCAAGAATTGGGGGAAGATACTAGCGGTTTTCACATTTTTCCAGTTTTTGAGCAAGTTAATAAGCAAGATCAGAGAGTTAGAGTTCATGCTGTAATCCCATTTAAAACCATTAAGGAACTAAAAAGTGCATGTGAGACGTATGGTCCAAATTCCCCTTTTGTACAGAGCCTAATAGAAAATATTTGCTCACAACCCCTTCCTCCTAGCGATTGGATTTCTTTAGCCAGATCTTGTCTGAGCGGGGGAGATTTCTTACTCTGGCAAACTTATTGGACTGGTTTTTGTACTGAACGGGCAGAAAGGAACAAAAGACAGAATATAGAAACGCCAGTAGAAATGTTTCTAGGGACAGGTGATTTTGCTGATTTAGAAAGACAGTTAAATTATGATTTTATAGTATACAATCAAATAAGTGATTGTGCAAAACGTGCTTGGAGACAGATCGTCTCCAAGGACCAATCCAATTTAGTTCTTACCCAAATCAGACAGGGTGCCAGTGAGACTTATTCAGATTTCGCAGCCCCATTGTATCAGGCTGCCAACAGGTCCATCGGAGATCCAGGGGCAAACGAATTCATTGTTAGACAATTGGCATTTGAAAATGCAAATAGATACTGTCAGGATATCCTCAGACCGCACGGTAAAAAAGGAACAGTCTCTGAGTATATCCGCCTGTGTTCTAACATAGACTCCACTCAATTACAGACAGTAGCCCTAGCTGCGGCACTAAAAGAAACTTTGGGGCCACAGGATTTAAGACAAAAGTCCCGCAGGAAATGTTACGTTTGTGGGAAAAATAATCATTTTGCGCGTGAGTGTCCCATGCGTAATTTTAAGTTCAGGGGTCCATCTACTGGCGATAATAGATATTGCAGGACTCAGCCCCATGCAGTGGATCCAGATGGCCCAGATGAGCCCGCCTTCTTATCATTTCCGCCTAGAGGGAACAAACTTCCGGTCTGCCCGCCCTGGGGCCAGAGAATGAGGAAGTAAGTGGTCGCGCAATGTGATGTCATCACGCCCACCACGGGGGCCACCATCTTTAATTTTTACCAGAGTGGAACAAACCCCTAATAATTTTCAAGGCTTTTAAGAGATTGGCTAAAGCCATCCTTAAAACTAACTACTTCTAAATTAAGTCCTTTATTTCAGATATTACAAGGAAATCCTTCTCCAACCTCTCCACCTCAGCTAACCTTGGAAACTAAAACAACTTTAAGGAGAGTGGAAAATGCAATTAAAAATACACAGCTTACTAAAATTGATCCTAAAGAAATAGTGTATTTATTAATATTTCCAACTGAGAATACCCCAACAGGAGCCATATGGCAAAGATTAGGAGTTATTGAGTGGATTTATTTATCCCACTCCCCTCAAAAAACATTAATTCCTTTTCATGATTCTATAGCTCAATTAGTAATTAAAGGTAGAACTAGGATTTTACAATTAATTGGATCTGAGCCTGATATCATAATTATTCCATTTTCTGTTCAACAGACTAATTGGCTTTTTCAAGCTTCTAGCTCATGTCAAATACCTTTTGCTGACTTTCCTGGCCAGATAGATAGCCATTATCCTCGTGATAAGATTATTCAATTTGCATCATTAATGTCACTTATTTTTCCAAAGATTGTATGTGCACACCCTATAGATAAAGTTTTATCCGTGTTCATGGATGGTTCTAACTCAGGTAAAGCAGGTTTTTATAGCCATGTTCACACAGAGGTAATACAAACTTCTTATACTTCTGCCCAAAGAGCAGAGCTTCAAGCTCTGATTTGTGCCATAGATTAAATATTAATAGGCTCATTTGAAAAGTATGGACAGCTTATATGCAGTTGGAGTTACCAAAAATATTGAAACCTCAGTTATTGGGTATACTTCATCACAGGAGTTATTTGAATTATTTCATAATTTACAAAAGACAGTGCTAATGTGAAAGTACCCATGTTTCATAGGACACATATGTGCCCATACTAATCTTCCTGGACCTCTAGTTTCAGGTAATGACAAAATTGATAAGTTAGTAGCTTTTTGTCAACAGATGTCTTCATATGACTGTGCACTAGCTTCCCATTCCTTACATCATCAAAATGCTTCTAGCTTACGTAAAAAATTTAATATTACCAGAGAACAAGCTCGTCAGATTGTAAGCCAATGCCCTAAGTGTGTTATTCACATTCCATCTCTGCCATCAGGGGTAAATCCCCGTGGATTAAAACCAAATCAAACATGGCAAATGGATGTAACTCATATTCCTCAATTTGGTAAGCAATGATATGTGCATGTCATAGTGGACACTTATTCTAGATTTATTTTTGCCATAGCATGTACTAAAGAAAATACTCAACATGTAATTTCTCATTGCTTAGCAGGTTTTTCCGTTTTAGGGTGCCCTATGCAGATTAAAACAGATAATGCTCCAGCTTATGTAAGCTCTTCTTTTCAACAATTTTGCCAAGAGTTTAAAATTAATCATAAAACAGGAATTCCTTACGACTCCCAAGGTCAAGCCATTGTGGAACGAGCTCATTTATCTATTAAGCTTCAATTACAAAAATTAAAAGGGGGGAATAGGGTTGAGACTCCCCAAAATAGCCTTAATCATGCCTTGTTTGTTTTAAATTTTTTAAACTGTGACACAGAAGGTCACACTGCTGCTGAGAGACAAATGTCTCCTTCAGTAACAGGCCCTTTAGGCAGAGTTTTGTGGAAAGATTTACAGACTGGTCAGTGGAAGGATCCAGACCCGGTGATAATGTGGGGCAGAGGTCATGCTTGTATTTTCCCAGAAGGCTCTTTCCGTCCTATTTGGGTGCCTGAAGGTGCTATCAGACATGGAAGAGATAGAACCCAGACTCAAGAGACTGAGGATCGACCCAGAGGTGCCACTACCCAGAAGGAGGAGATATTGGAAAAGGATGCAGAAAGACCAGACTGAACCAGCCAAAAAGCTGATTTCGTGGAAGACATGAAAAAGCTAACAACCCAGGCTTCCCGAATACTTCAACACCTAGGAGAGAACAGGACCCCAGTCTTGATAGTAGCGACAGTAATTGCCCTACTGGGCTGTCAGGTAAAGGGGAATCAAGTAGACACTTACCGGACATATTTCCCAGATCCACCCCTGGTACACCCAGCTGTGTGGACTGGAGAATCTATTCCAGTATTTACTAATGACTCATTCATGATGGGAGAATTTATAGATGCTCATATTACTCCCAATCATGTGACTAGATTTACTTATTCTGGCTACAGTGCCCAATTACCTTTGTGTTGGTCACATGATAAACATGCTGGCTGTCTGAATGTATCATTCAAAGAAAGACTGACAAATAATTCTATTTATGGGGACTTAAAACTTAATACTAGATCAGTAATTAAGATAGAACTTTCCCATAACAAGCCAGTCATTTCTGTAAAACCTCCACAGATACTCCACTTTCCAAATAGTTCTATAATTGAGATCGGCACCTTTCCTAGATGGATGGATTGCATAAATGCCTTTCCTGTACAACATAAGGTGTCTAAAGATAGTGGGTATATTTTAGACTGGTCTCCAAAAATTGATGAGACAATTACGAAGAAATTCTGCTATGACACCTGCAGGATTTGTTAGTAATATTTTGACTTATAGTGAAGGAGGTGTTCAAAACGATATTTGGCGTTTAATTGCTGCCTCAGAATATTTACATTTTACAGATAAACCTTTACCAAAATTAGTCAGCAAGAACTGTAAAGAGGGATCTTGCTATGGCTTACAAGCTTGTGTCCAATCTCCTTATGTTTTAATTATTGGAAATGTAAAAGTTAAATGGATAGATTACAGATATGTTACTTGTAATAAACGTAACCTAACCAATTGTATTACTAGGTATAATGGAGGAAAAGGAGTGCTGATACTTCATCAGCCCTCTTTCGTTTTATGACCTGCTAATATTTCAGAGCCATGGTATGCTGATGCTGGTTTACAAGTCTTGCAGCAAATTCATGCCCAGCTAACAAGACCTAAATGTGCTATTGGAGTCATAATCGTTGGTGTGTTAGCACTGGTCTCATTTATTGCCTCAACTGTCTCTGTGTCTCTGACATTGTCTCAGAATATTCAGCATGCAAAATTTCTTAATAATTTAGCTCAAAATCCTTCCAAGGCTCTGCGTAATCAAGTAAATATTGATGAAAGGATTGAGACTAAGTTAAATGCCTTAGAGGCGACTGTTATAAACATAGGTAATGAACTTTCAGCCTTAAAATTTAAAGAAAGGCTTAAATGCCACGCTAATTATAAGTATGTATGTGTTACAGCTGCCAAGTACAATGCTTCCCTCTGGGATTGGGAGAAGGTTAAAAACCATTTATTAGGTATTTGGCAAAATAGTAATAATAGCTTGGATATTCTGGAACTTCATCACCATATCCAAGACATTCAAAATAATAGAGCTGATTTTTCAGATCCTTTTTCTTTGGCTAACCAAATATTGAAGGAGTTAAATGGATTCGACCCTGGAAATATTCTTAAACACTCGGTCTGGTACGTTATTGGATGGTTCTCTTTGCTGTTAATTCTCTTTTGTGTTGTAACCATAGGATAGCGTGTCTTCGAAACAAGAATCCAGAAACTCCAGAGAGTGAACTGCCACCTTGTTGTTAAGAAAAGGAAAGGGGAATATGTGGGGAGCCATTCTCACACGTGACGGGGCGACTCCCGTTAAGGGTCTGAGGCGTTCTGGCTGTGTTGGAGCTTTCCCGGCCCTCTCCTGATGAGAGAACCCATCCGTGTGGGGGTGTGACTGACCACTGACCCCGGGGGCCCAATCACTGACCCTGACCTTGGAGTGCAGTCCCCCCTCAACCTTCATTGGATGGAATTCTCCCCTGAATCTCTTGTTCCCCGATAAAAGGCTACTCTCAGGCTGTTCACTCACTCTCTCTCCTGCTAGCCCTGAGTAATCCCTGCTGCCCTGCCTGGCGGTTAGAGGAGGGAACCAGAGGGGAGCCGTCTCGGACCTGGCAATAGAAATAAGGTAACTGAGTCTGTGTGTTTTATTTCCATCTCTGCTAGCTAACTTTATGCCTAGAACCTCATTAATGAAACCACTGCGCAGGCCGCGTGGTGGAAATACACATTTGGGGGCAGTGTCATGTGGCACCAGAGCCCATCACTGAGCCCCCAGCACGGGGTTAATGACTTCTGAAGGTCAGAGCCGAGGAACCCCGTTTCAGGGTTCTGTGGTGCCCTACTCTAGAGGGAGCCATGAGGGAATTCACATGCCACTCAACACCCACGCTGGCCCAAGGAGAAAAGCCTCACGGGTCCTCTCCACTTTCCTAGAGAGGCTCTGTGACCTGGGCCTGGGGAGGTGCAGGCGGCTGAGCACAGAGGGCAGGGGAGGCACACACCGGCTGGGTTTTGATGGGGAAGAGTTGAACTTACCGTGGGACTGAGAGGATCACAGGAGCAGCCGCCTGCGAGAGAGGCTGGCTGCAGGCCTGGGGAGGCATCAGGTAGCTCAACCAGAGATGGACGGGGACAAGGGCAGCAAAGCAGCCCGCTGGCCACCAGGTGCTGCCACGTCAGGAAGAGCAGGCAAAGAACCTGCGCGTCAGGAGATTAGGGAGCGTTCTACAGGGAGGAAGAGAAGGAGGGGGGAAGAGAACCAGGGGGCAGGGGGGAAGAGAACCAGGGGGCGGGGTGGGGGGGGAAGAGAACCAGGGGGTGGGGGGGGGAGAGAACCAGGGGGTGGGACTGAAAGAGAAGGGGGGGAGAAGAGAAGGGGGGGCTGGAAGAGAACCAGGGGGCAGGGGGGAAAGAGAACCAGGGGTCATGGGGGAAGAGAACCGGGGGGAAGGGGGGAAGAGAACCGGGGGGCAGGGGGGAAGAGAACCAGGGGGCAGGGGGGAGGGGGGAAGACAACCAGGGGTGGGGGAGAGAACCAGGGGTTGGGGGGGGAGAAGAGAAGGGGGGTCTGGAAGAGAACCAGGGGGCGGGACTGGAAGAGAAGGTGGGGGAGAGAACCAGGGGTTGGGGGGGGGAGAAGAGAACAAGGGGGGGACTGGAAGAGAACCAGGGGGCGGGGCTAGAAGAGAAGGGGGGAAGAGAAGGGGGGGAAGAGCACCAGGGGGCAGGGCTGGAAGAGAAGGGGGGAAGAGAACCAGGGGGCGGGGCTGGAAGAGAAGGGGGGAAGAGAACCAGGGGGCGGGGCTGGAAGAGAAGGGGGGGAAGAGAAAGGGGGGAAGAGGACCAGGGGGAGGGGCTTCCCGGAAGAGAACCAGTGGGGGGAACAGGGAAGAGAACCATGTGGGGGGGAGAAGGGAGGAAGAGGACAGGTGGGGGGGGAGAACTAGGGGATGGGGGAAAGAACTAGGGGGTGGGACTAGAAGAGAACCAGGGGGTGGGGGAAAGAACTAGGGGGTGGGATTGGAAGAGAACCTGGGGTGGGGGGGGAAGAGAACTAGGAGGCAGTGGGGAAGAGAAGGGGGGCTAGAATAGAACCAGGGAGGGGAAAGAGAAGGGGGGGAGAGAAAGGGGGGAGAAGAGAACCAGAGGGTGGGAGGAGAGGGCAGGGGGGGACTGAAGAGAACCAGGGGTGGGGGGGAGAGAACCAAGGGGGCGGGGCGGGAGGAGAGGGCAGGGGAGGGACTGGAAGCAAACTGGCGGGTTGTAGTTTGTGCACCTACAAATGTCACAATGTATCCCACTATTGTGTAATTATAATGCCTCCAATTTTAATAATTTTATATAATTTTTATATGATTTACATGTTGAAATGATCATATTTGGAATATTCTGGCTTAAATACAATTAACTTTTAAAAGTGTTCTATAGAAAGAATGAAGACAGCCTAATGGAGACAAAGTGGAAATAAAGATTAAGGGAAGATGAAAAGACCAGCTGGTACCAAGTAGAAGCCCCAGGCCCTACAGAATGTCACATGGGAAATTGAGACTTCCCGTTGGCTGGAAGAGTTCTTCCTGCTACACAGGAGCAAGGAGGTGAGGGTGTCCCAGCCATTGGTAAGATGCACCTACCTGGAGCTGAGATTCCGTCTCACCCACATGTCAGCCCCACACAGGAGCTTTTAGCACTCAAATTCCTCGACTCCCCAGAATCTCTCTGGGTAGGACCAGAACAGTATTTAGGATTCTCTGATAGCCTGTGCAGATCAGCTGCCCGAGAGCGAGATTGGAAAACTGTGGTCACAGCCCAGGTGTGGTCTGCCTCTCGGTTTTTTTTTTTTTTTTTTTTTTTAACAGATAACGTCTTATTGGTACAACGTTGCACCCATTTATCACCAAATGGCTGTTTTCAAAGTGCAACAGCAGGGCCAGGGCAGCTCAGTGGTGGAGCACGTGCCTCACCCGGGGAAGTCCCTAGGTTCCAACCCCAGCACAGAAGACAGAATTGTGCAGCGATTGCAACCCATAAATGGTACAAGAATTAAGTTGTGCAGTTCTGACATAGACTACACGGTCTGAGTCCTGAAATAATTTACTACTAGAACTTTACAGAAGAAATTCCCCTCCTACCCTGGAGGAGATGCTGAGTGGACATTTCTTTCAAAGCAATAGAATTGGGTGGAATTTCTTCTATGTGGGGACTGGAACATCCACAGAATGCCGATTTAATTGTTAACTAATTAGGAACTCATTTTTCAAGGACACTGAACACACAACTTGAAGGGCTGGGGTCAGCTCAGTGGTGGGTGCTTGCCTAGCATGCATGAGGCCCTGGGTCTGGTCCCCAGTACTGAAAAACAAAATAACAAACCCTAAAACCCCACATAACTCGTGAGAGTGAGAAAGCGAGTACTCATGGCTGGGGAGACATCTTCTAAATGCGCAGGGAGTTCCTGGTTTGGACCTGGAAACCAACACATTGTTAGGGAGAGGCCAATGAACTCTGTCTAGAGTTTCATTAACAGCACCATGAAATTTACTATTTAGTTTTGACAAAGGGGAGCTGCAGACATTAGGGGGTGCTGGGTGAAGGGTGCATGGGATCTCTTGGTACCATCTTTGCAACTTTTCTATAAGTACAAAATTATTCCAAAACAAATAGCTTTTAAAATGTGGAACATACCATCAAAGGAGGTAAAATAAAATCACAAATACTGGTGCAATACAGCTGCAATCATCAAGTTACCACAACAGGGAGAGCAGAGTGGGGAAAAGCCTGGGGTAGACAGAAGGCAAGAGAAACACGTGTGGCAGGATCCCCCAGTGAGGTGGCCCTCACACCTCCTAGACATCAGAGCAGAGGCTGCAAGTTGCAACAACACTCCAGGTGTCACTGAACCCCCTGGGGACGACTACTCTGGGTTACAAAAGCCCAGTGTCCTTACCTGGGATTGGAGATGATTCTGTGCAACTCATCTTTTCCAAGATGTGCAGGTCACGTTCTGTAGCCAATTGTCTGGGAATCTGTGGATCAGAATTTGTCAGTTTTTTGCTGGTGGCCTCTTCCACTCACACCACAAGGGCCTCTGTAGGTCGTCCTCCGGCTCGGGAGGATCCTTAATGGAGATTAAAACTCCTTCATTCATCCTCCTTCATGTCAGCTTTTGCAGAAGGGCCTGCAGGTTGAACTCTGGCTGCAAAGACGCAGGAAGCAACCTGGTTGCTCTAGCCTGGGATGGCAGAGCCCTTGGACAACCCTGGTTGCTCAGCCTTCCCCTTCCTGCAAGCACAGTCCCACAGGTGTGGGGTGTGGGACACAGACCTGTGACCTTCCTGAGCACAGGTCATCGCCCCCAGCCTCTGTGACGCTCTACCCAAGTCCTGGGGGATCAAGATCTCACCATCCAAGTTGCAGACAGAGCACCAGCTCAAAACTACAGGCACAGGCCTCCGCCGCAGTGGTGGGGCCAGGGGACCTTCTCTGGGAGGTGCAAATGCTGCCCGATGAGGAGGGAGTTGAAGGGTATAGAAAATAAGTTTGAGGCCATTTTCCTAAGCTTTTGTCATTTAAAACCCCAGGCCTCAGCCTGAGCAAAGGAACACAGAGGAACTTCTCCTGATTGACACCACACCCTCCACCCTAATGGGTCACCAGAAGCCAATAAGCCAAGGGAACTCCCTATTCACATTCCTGTCCCACCCTAAAGGAAGCCCAGATAACCCAGACCCTGGCTTCAGCTGGCCGCCATTTTCTGCCCTGAAAATGAGCCCTGCCAGGGTCCACAGTAGACTCCGCCACTAAATACAGAATAGAGAAAAGCCTGCTGACCCGAGGTTCGCTTCCCACCTCTGTCAGGAGTGCGCCCTTTGTCCTAACCCAGGTGGTACCTGCTCCACTGCATAAGCCCAATCAAAGCTACTCTTCATCTAAAGTGGGTAAATTTAATGGGATAGAAATTTCACTTTAGGGCTGTGGCTCAATGATAGAGTGATTGCCTAGCATGTGTGAGGCCCTGGGTTCGATTCTCAGCACTGCATATAATAAAATAGAGCTCGATCAATAACTAAAAACATTAGAAGAAAGTGCATTTTATAAAACTCAGACAAAACCAACATTAGGGAAAACTACAGGGGCTGGGGATGTGGCTCAAGCGGTAGCGCGCTCGCCTGGCATGCGTGCGGCCCGGGTTCAATCCTCAGCACCACATACAAACGAAGATGTTGTGTCCGCTGAGAACTAAAAATAAATAAATAAATAAATAAATAAATAAATAAAGGAAAAACTACAGAATCACTGGGGGCTCTTCTCTCCAAATCTGTACTCACCAGGGAAGAGCTCAGCTCGAGGCCCCTCGCAAATCCTCCAAGGCTCACAGCAATGCTCCAGCCTCAGAGAGTTCCAGGGTCGAACCCCACCCGTAACTGCCGCTCCCCAGAGGAGACGAGGAGTTGACCCCCCCAGGGCCAGGACCTGCTCCCGAGTGCACCCGGGCAAGAGGATGGGGCTATATGAGGCGCTCCACCAGCCTGGCTCTGCGATTGGCCCTTGGGCGGGGTGGGCAGGATTCCTTCCCACCAGGCCTTGCTGCTGGGTGGTCCTCACCTGTGATGGGGACTCACAGGAGGCACCTGGCCTGCTCTGGGCCAATCTAACTTCATTGGCCTGGGGGACTGGGAATCAGGATCCTTGGTCCAAGCCCCTTTCTGGATCCCCTGGGTCAGGTGGGTGATCAGGAGGCAATAGGAGACCTACACTTTGAGCTCTGTGCAGGGCCCCTGGCTCTCTCAAAAGCCCCTTTAGGATTTTTCTTTTTTTTTTTTTTTTAAGAGAGAATTTTAATATTTATTTTTTAGTTCTCGGCGGACACAACATCTTTGTTGGTATGTGGTGCTGAGGATCGAACCCGGGCCGTACGCATGCCAGGCGAGCGCGCTACCGCTTGAGCCACATCCCCAGCCCCTAGGATTTTTCTAATAGGTGTGTCTTTTGTTAAATATTTGACCTTTTGTCTTCCCCCTCCCAGAAACAGCTCCCGAGTTTGAACCAAGTGAAAGAAGCCGGCCACAGTGGCACAGGCCTATAATCCCAGCTACACTGAGGCAGAGGCAGAGCCGAGGCAGGGGAATGGCAGGTTCAAGGCCAGACTGGGCAACTCAGAGAGACCCTGTAGCAAAGATCGAAAGGCCTGGGGAGCTGGGCGTGGTGGCGCTCTCCTGTAATCCCAGTGGCTTGAGAGGCTGAGGCAGGAGGATCACGAGTTCAAAGCCAGCCTCAGCAAAGGCGAGGTGCTAAGCAACTCAGTGAGACCCTCTCTCTAAATTAAATACAAAATAGGGCTGGGGATGTGGCTCAGTGGTCGAGTGTCCCTGGGTTCAATCCCCAGTACCAAAAAAAAAAAAAGGCCCCGGGATGTGCCTGAAAAACCAGCCTCTACCTCAGAGGAAAGCCTGTCCAAGGAAGGGACATGCCTTTGTCCTTGGAAAGACCCACAGAGCACTCCTAGGCACATCCCCACCCTGCTAAGTTGTTTATCTACAAATAACAGGAGAGATCTGCTGCGCCAGGTGTCCCTGACTCAGTCAGGCTAGGTGGGGACCCATAGCAGCCCCCAATCAGCATGAGACAGGGAAATACCTGGGATGCCAGATGACCCCCCAGTAGTTTATGGTGGTTGATAACAGGTTGGGAAACCATGTAGTTCAGCACGTACACCCCTCGTGGCCTAAACCAATCAGTTCAAATGAATACCCCTTTTGTACTGACCAATCACCCCTCCCCAACTTGTTCCCGCCAGTGAATGTGCTAATCAACTTTTAGAGTTGTTATTTGATTTTCCTGCAGTGTGTGATGATTTGCTAAAAGATGCTATGATGTATGTGAAGGCCCTGCCCTCTCCAAAGAATGTATAACAATGCTGCAAACCCTGGGCTCAGGGCCTCTCAATGTCACCAGTTGCTGTGTGTGTGCGTGGAGGACCGAGCTAGCTCGCAATAAACACCTCTTTGGTGCTTACATTGATCTTGGGTCTCTGGTGGTCTTTTGGGGGTCCCGAATTCGAGCATAACATGGCTCAGCAGAAGAGCACTTGTCTAGCGTGCAGAGGGCCCTGGGTTTGATCCCTGGTCGGTCTCACACACAAAGTGGAGATGTCTGTTGCTCTTCGTGAACACGCTCTATCAAGCGCACCTGAGTTTGTGTTAATGGGTGCTATTTGGAAAGCCCCTAGACAACGAGCCACGGGAGGGGGCTTATTGCCAGGGACCAGTGGTAGAAATTGGGAAACTGATGACCAATAATGTGGTTAACCAGGCCCACCTGAGGAAGCTCCCAAAACAGGCCTCCTTGCTGGTGAAAACACGTGCGTCCGGGAGCACGCATCCCCCCAACTCCCTGGGCGCAGGGGAGCTCCAGGGAGCCCCTCCCAAGCACCTCGGCCTCCAGCTGTCCACCTGGACCTTAAAACAGCTTAAGAAGTGGGTCTATGTGAGAACGTGTCCGGAGCTCTGCGAGCCCATCCAGCTACTTAACTGAGCACCAGGAGGGGTCACGGAAGCCCCCAGTTCAGAGGCAGGTGGTCAGATCCAGGGCAGAGCCTGGGGCACTCGACTGGCATCTGAACTGAGAAGGGGGACGGAGGGCGGCAAAGATTCTCTGACCAAATTGTCAGGCTCCCGAACCTTCCCCTAGGAACCTTCCCCTAGGCCCCTGTGTGCCTCCCGGGAAATCCAAGTCAGTGTAGCCAGAACCCCACCGCCATACCTGCTCACACTCCATGTCCCGTCCTCCACCCCCAGGTGACCGCTGGTCACCCCTGCCTTCAGCAAGAACCCCCAGCCCCACTTAGTGAGGACCCCATCCCAATGCTGCTTCCTATTTTCCACCCATGCCCACCCCTGGCTACTCTAATTGCCCCTGCCCGGGCTGTGGTTAACCAGGCAGTGAACCTGGCAGTGGTCCCAGTGAAGGTCTTTCCACATTGTGTTGTTTCTTGCTGGGGATCAAGCAGGGCCTTGCACATGCTGGGCAGGCGCTCTACCACTGAGCTGCACCCCAGCCCTTTTTATTTTTTGCTTTGACAGAGTTGCCCAGGCTGACCTGGAACTTGGGATCCTCCTGTCTCAGCCTCCTTTGTCCCTAGGATCACAGATGCACTGGCAAAGTCAGCCTTTTTAAAAGGCATTTTTATTTGTTACACTTTGTGGTGCTAGCAACCCGACCCAGGGCCTGGGCATGCTGGCAGGCGCTCCACCACCGAGCCCACCTCAGCCTGTGGGGGTTTTAAAAGATACAAATGCGTGCAGATTGAGAAGTTATCTTTTGCTTCTTTCTGACTTCTGTTCTTCCCAGGAATCGGGACTGAGATGTCGGGTAGCATCCCCATGGTTACGTGATTCCCTGGGGAGGATGACACATTGAACAGACTTCTGTTGGGATGAGTGGCCTGGGGTGGGGTAGACAGAGCCTGCAAAGGTGACCGGCTGTGTGGAGGAGGAAGAGTGTGGCCTGAACAGAGCCCTTGAGGAGCGGGTAAGAAGCCACAATCCAAAGCCATCCATGGGTCGGAGGGTGCTCAGCGGCAAAGGCTGGGTTTCCACGCCTGGGGGAGAGCAGGTCAGCAGAGTGCCCAGGCTACCAAGTTCCGAAAGCTCAGGGCTCCCAGCGCAGGCAGGGGATGTCTGCCTCCGAGGACCCTTTCTGGACTGGCTCCTCTAGACAGACTCCAGAAGCCAGGAGCCAGCTCACGGGGCCCCAGGAAACAGAAGCAGCCGGGCGGGAGCCCCAAGCACAGCGTTCGGGTGAGACGAAGCTGTCCCCACTGTGTGCAGACACGAGAGGTGTGGACCGTGCCTGCCTCCTGGATGACATGGCCCCCTGGTGACCGGTGTGGCAGTCGCTCTTCACTTGGCACTACTCTCTAGGACAAAGCGAGTCCTCGGGTCCTTCACTGTGTCCAAGCGCGTAGCAGGTGTGACGTGTCTCGGGGTAAACAATCAGGAGCACAGAGTCCTGAGGTTTTCTTTTCATGCTCTTCTTTGGGGTCTGGAAAAAGCCACTGAGAAGGTCAGAGCAGAACAGAGGGCACCTGAGGAGACCTGCGTCACCAAGAGGAGGAAGCTGACCGCGTGTCCCCCGGCTCAGAGCTTCTGGAGGGCAGAGCCGGTGCTGCAGCACGAGAGGTGTGCCACAGGCAGAAATGGACCTCAAGAGTGGCCACGTCATGATGTGGAACTGCCTCGTCGGGAACCCCCAGTGCAGACCTTTGTTGTCCGGGATGTTTGTTTTATTTTGTGGGGCTGAGGTTGGAACCCAGAGCCTCATGCATGCTAGGAAGGCACTCGCCACTGAGCCACACCCCAGTCCTGTTTAGTTGTTTGTTTGTTTTTAATTTTGAGATAGAGTCTCCTCTTGCTAAATTGCTTAAGGCCTCACTAAATTGCTGAGGCTGGCCTTGAACTTGCAATCCTTCTGCCTCAGCCTCCGGAGTATATGGGATTACAGATGTGCCCTACCATGCCCAGCTCTAGTTCAGAGTTCTTTAAAGACCACACAAATGCACACCTATCAGGGACAACAGCCAGCATCTCATTATCCTTCTTCCTGCCCAGGATAATCCAAGCCACCCTAAAACTGACAATCTCAGATAATCAGTAACAAAGTACAAATACTCAGAAATATATCTACAGAATGGGAAGCCCCTGACAGATCTAGTCCTAGTGGGTTCTGGAACTAAATAGAAGACAAAATGGCTCTGGCGGTTTATTTAAGGGGGTACATCAAAGGTAGGGATAAGGTTTCAAGGGCCGAGTGTTGGTTCCTGACGTCTTGCAGTCAGCAGGTTGATTGACATCTTGGCAGGTGATACCCATATCAGTGCTATGTGGGCCAAGACAGAGCAGCAAAGAGATTCACATTGTCCCTGGGCAATTGACCAGAACAAATGACCACTGGTCATTCCCAGATACCAGATGTCTCTATCCACAAGGCTTCTATGCATGGTGACCCACGTGCAACCCACAGACGGCTCCTGACACACCTGTAGACAAACACATGCACACACAAATACACACACAAACCAAAGGTGTACAAAATTAGGCCTTGGAGATGATGGACAGTTACGTACTTGAGGAAACAAAAACTGCACTGAAATCATGCGTGTGGTGTGACTGTCATTCACGACTGCACACTTGTGTTCTGTGTCCATCTGTATATGGCATTGTATATGCATACCTGCTAGACCAGGTGACACACAGCTGTGGACAGAGGACACATTCCTCACATGTAGGACTGAGGTGACTGGTTTTCACGTAATTCTATGCACGATCGTGTCCATGTGCTGTGGGTGTGGATCTGTGCAGTCACATGCACTCACACAGCAGCCTGGTCAACAATGAACAATGAGTGTGCAATGGAGACCTGGTAGGTCATGCTGCCAGGGGACGTCACCGTTACCCTCTGTGATGTTCTCACAAAACAAAATCGTTTAGGCATGCATTCATCTCACTGAACATGTTCCTCTCTAAGCACTATGTGACTGTGTGTGTGGAAAGAGACCGGTATGTCCCCACATTGCTGGGGGATGAAGTTTCAAGGGGGAACAACAGGAAACGGAAGAACATGCTCAGCTTCTGACCACTTCCGGTTGGAAGAAACCATTTCTGTTTTCACTTTGCTCTTAGAACAGCCTTTACTTTTTGAATCAAGAGGACACAGGGCTGGGGATTAAATCCAGGGCCTCTTGAATGCCAAACTCACATCCTGTCACTGAGCTTCCTTCCCAGCCCAGATAAATCTATTTTAAAACAGTCATTACCTTCAATTCTCCATATCTACAAAAATTTCCATTAAGGACAGAAGGGAATGTTCCCTTCAAGAATGGCTTCTGAGAACTGTCAATAAGAAGCAGAAGCATCTGGGCATCCGAATGAGGGGTATGGACATGGGCTTTTCTGGCCCTCGCAGCTCTGGCTGCAAGAAGACAAGGCCTAGGCTGGGCGGGTGTCTGATGGACGGATGATAAGCACCACCTTTCTGTGGTCAGGGCTTTTTGTATTGTAATTCCATGTGCCCACTCCCCTGCTCTGGGTAAGATCAAAACCTCCTTCTCTTCTGAGGCCCCCCATTTCAGAGGAAATACCCGTGTCAGGAGGCCAGCTTGCACTACCGCCTGCTCCTAAGGCCAGTCACTTTCCTGTCCCTGGTCTACAGGCTCGGTGGCAGGTAGGTGCACATGGCTATCGAGCAAGGGCTGTCCAACACTGGTGATGCTGCTGAGCTGCCCTGGGGCTACTGCAAGCAAGACACCAGGTTTTGAAGCCGTGGTGTGAAGGCTAATGGAAACTTCACTTTTTCATACTGTTGGGGGTGGGGTGATAGGGGCATTAGTGACAGGGTCATTCTGTCACAAAACTACATCCCCAGCCCTTGCTTTTCATTTTGACACAGGGTGTCCCTAAGTTAGGTAGGGCCTCACTAATGCGATCCTCCTGCCTCAGCCTCCCCAGTCACTGGGATTACAGACTGAAAAACCAGCCTCTACCTCAGAGCAAAGCCTGTCCAAGGAAGGGACATGCTTTTGTCCTTGGAAAAACCCACAGATCACTCCTAGGCACATTCCCACCCTGCTGAGTTGTTTATCTACAAATAACAGGAGAGATCTGCTGCAGGTGTCCCTGACTCAGTCAGGCTAGGTGGGGATCCATAGCAGCCCCCTAGCAGCCACCAATCAGCATGAGACAGGGAAATACCTGGGATGCCAGATGACCCTCCCAGGAGTTTATGGTGGTTGATAACAAGTTGGGAAACCATGTAGTTTAGCACGTACACCCCTCATGGCCTAAACCAATCAGTTCAAAGGAATACCCCTTTGTACTGACCAATCACCCCTCCCCAACTTGTTCCCGCCAGTGAATGTGCTAATCAAGTTTTAGAGTTGTTATTGATTTTCCTGCGGTGTGTGATGATTTGCTAAGAGATGCTATGATGTATGTGAAGTCCCTGCCTTCCCCAGAGAGTGTATAAAACTGCTGCAAACCCTGGGCTCGGGGCCTCCCAATGTCACCAGTTGCTGTGTGCATGCAGAGGACCGACCTAGCTGGCAATAAACACCTCTTTGCTGCTTACATTGATCTTGGGTTTCTGGTGGTCTTTGGGGGTCCCGAATTCGAGCATAACACAGACACGAGCCACCCACCTGGGTGCCCTAGGGGTCTCCTCCCCGTGGAGTGGCTAGTTTACTGAGAAGCTCATAATCTGTCGAGAGTCAAGGGTCCACTGACGTGTGTCTGTCTGCAGTTACGTTGGCCCATGGTCTCTCTCCTCTCTATCAGTAATGTGCTGCCTTTCTCTGTCTTCCTCTCCTTCCTCCACCATCCCTATGTGGCCATCCTGGTCCCCAGGTGTCCCCACAGCTGGTCCTCTGACCCAGTCCTGGTCCCACTTAGCAAGTGTTGCAATCCTCTTAGGCCAGGCCAGGCTCAGCAGGACACAGGGAGAAGTAGTGGGGACTGGAGGGACGTAACAGGCTGTGGCTGGAGGTGGGGAGGGGCAGACTGCCATGCACAGCCTTCCCACCTACCAGAGACCCTGGCACAGAATGCCTGAGACCCCACAGGTCACTTGAGGGGATGAGGGACAGAGGGGAGAACACCTTCAGAAGTTTCTCACTCCCACAACCAGGGTGGCTTCCCCCTCCAGCCTGTCACCTCCATGTGACAGTGGATGTCCCGTGCTCTAATATCCTTCAAAAGCTCCCTCGAGGCCCACAGCCTTTAATCCCTTTGCCTGTGGGGGGCAGCAAGCCACAGTGTGCCTGCCCTGCAGACTGGCTCCCAGCGGAGAGCCAGCCCAGGCCTGCCAGCTGCAAGTCCTGCAGAGCCCACCTGCCTCCCGGGGACTTTGGAGAAGGACAAGTGCCCAGCCGGACAGCCGTGAGACTGTGGGGAGCCTGCTGCGTGGGATCGGGCCTTGTGTTTTCAGTGACCGGTGCTGAGCCCAGGAGCACATGTGCTAGGCCAGTGCTGCAGCCCAGAGCCACCCGCCAGCCCCGGACAGTCTTGTGCCCTTTCCACCCAGGGCCTCCTTCCCTTCCTTCCCTGGCCTCTCCCTCCTCCACCTGGGCTCCTCCCCACAGGTTCCCTGCCCTTGACCTAGTCTAGCTCACCACCTGTCCCAATCCTCTTAGAAGCAGGCCAGGCAAGCATCTGCCAGATCAAGGGGGAAGGGCCTGGGGACAGTGGCAGACACTGCATGGAAACCAGTGTCTCCCACTCTGAGCAGCTCTGAGGTTTCAGGCACAGCAGCAGGTGCTGTCAGGGTCTCTGGTCCCTCCACCCCAGGGCGGCCTCAGGAAGGCCAGAGCTGCAGCGTCTCCTCCCCATGCGTCCTCCATGATGGACAGCAGGTGAAGCAGCGTGTAGGGCTTCCTGGGCTGCCTTTGTGTATTTAATGAAAAACGAATTTGAAAGTTATGAGCCAGAGGCTAGGGCAGGAAGGGGGGAGGAGGAAGGAGAGCGCTAAGAGTCCTTCCGGTCATTGGGGTGTGCCCCTAAAGGGGATACGAGGGGGCAGGACCCCTTCCTCTCTCACACCCTGGCCTTGCCCTGACCCACAAGCAGTGCGGCCAACCACGGAGGGGAACCTCCATTCGGTCAGCCAAAGCAAACTCTCACAGCAAGGATCATGCTGGCCATCCAGAGACGGAAGCCTTGAAGTGCCTCCTTGAAGTGTCAAGGTGTCATTTACCTTATAGATGCGTGTTATCTACAAGGCTCAGGACAAGTCTGGTTTCAGTCAACCATAAGGGTTTTGGAATGTGTCCCCTTCAAATGAGGCCTAGTGTGTGGGCCCAGAGCACCATAGAGGGTTTTCCCATAGGGGGAGGGACTCGAAAAGCTCAGGACTCCAACTACTGTCTGTTTGAAATGTCTCCAGGACCACAACGTGTCTGGGTCACAGACAATTCAACCCTGGTTTATTGGGAGAGGGGTCCTGCTGGGACATGTGAAGCTGCTATTTCAAATCATGATACCAGGTAAGACCACGAGGAAATAAAATGAGCAGGGCTGGTGGTGGAGTTCAGGTGTGGGGCACTTGTATACGCAAGGCCGTGGGTTCAATCCCCAGCACCACCATAAAAATATAGAGGAAGGAAAAACAACAGGAAGAGCGAGCCCTGAACCACCACACATCAAGTGGTTGCAGACAGTAAACCAACAACATTGTGTTGGAAATTGTGAATGCATTATGCAAAGTCAGAGTTACAGAGCTGGGCCTTCCAGGAAACTGGGCAGCATGAAGACCTGCTCCTTCAAACCCCAGTCCTTGTCAGGAAGTCGGGAAGATTTCAGGCATGTTGCTCAGAGTAACAGGCGAAGGATATGGAAAATACTAACCCCCGAGGAGAAAGGGAGCGTGGTGGGCTCTGAACCTGTGGCAGTTTTCTTATCACCTGTGACCACAGCCCTGACTGCCCAAGGTCTCCCTCAGCACTCATTCCTGTCAGCCCTATAAAAACTTAGACCCTACTGCAGCCAGTTGCCATTTTCCCTCTGAAAACCTGCCCCTGGCTGTTTAATAAAGCATGGCTGACCCACTGAGGTCCACCTGCGTTTCTCCTTTGTCTTCTCTTTCATCTGCTTCCAACAGGCAATGAGTTTATTGAAGGAAAAGGGACACACTCAAGGGAGAGGGTGGGTCTTCTCAGGAGAGGGACAGTGTGCCTCCTCCTGCCCTCTGGGTTTATAGGGGAAATTTCCAGAGTCCACTCAACTCTTCCTCTTGAGTGTCAGCCGACAGCAGGATGATGTCTCTCTCAGGTCTGCACTGCAGGGCGACTCAGAACCAGTGACCGTGGGCCCATGTGGCCTAAATTCTTAATGATGTATTCTTAGATTTAATGGTCATCTTTTATCCTTATCTGTGACTTTGAGGATCTGGTCCATGAAAAGGGTCAGTCTCTCCTTCAGAGAAACTTGGTTTCCTCTTAGCGACTTTATTTTGGACTTGCATTTCTCCTGCAAATAACAGGTAGTGTGCTGAGGACTGGGACACATTCTGCCCTCTTCAGCCAGTCAGGGCTGCAGGTAAATGCTTCTTGGAAATAAAACGTGGGGGTCAGCACAGTGGGCCCCTTTCATAGGTTTTCTTAACTTTATGTTTCAGTTGTAGTTGGACACAATACCTTTGTTGTGTTTTATGTGGTGGGATCGAAACCAGGGCCCCAAACATGCCAGGGGAGTGCCCTACCACTGAGCCACTACCCCAGCCCCCCTTTTATAGGTTCATTCCCTTCACCTCACGTTCCCACACTCATGTCCTCCCCTACCAAGAGTAGCCTGCAACAATGTCCTTTTTCTTCTCCTTATCATGAACCTCAGAGTAAACTGCCTTGGGGCTTCTCCCTTGAGGTGCAGGTGACAGAGGTCCTGGCTCACACTAGGCATCAGCCACCTTTTCATGAGTTGAAGATATGTGCGGTTATGAAAATGGAAACTGTGCTGAAAAGGCTCTCATGACATTAAACATTTGGAATTGAGGGTGGTGACACATGCCCATAATCCCAGCAATGGGGGAGGCAGAGGAGGAGGATCCCAAGTTCCTGGCCAGTGTCGGCATCTCATCTTAGTGATGCCCTAAGAAATTCACTGAGACCCTGTCTCTAAAAAAAAAAAAAAAAAAAAAAAAAAAAAAGGCAGGGGGCACTGAGGATGTGGCCCAGTGTTTAACCACCCCTGGATTCAACCCCTGATGCCAGAAATTTAAAAAATTAAAAGAAAACATGTTTACATTCCATGCTTCATGGGAGGCCAGAGTGGAATCAATGAGGAAAGCTGTGTACACACTGGGTACACTTCAAACCCCCAGTGTAACCTTGTCTAAGTATGGACCTGTGTGGCCCGGTTCATGTCTAGAATGCTCCCAAGAGACCCAAGTGTTGAAGGCTTTCTCCTGGCTCCATCCTGTTGGGAAGCCTTCCAGCAATTGGGGGTGTGCCCCTCAAGGGACAGGAGGGAGCAAGACCCCTTCCTCTCTCACACCCTGGCCTTGCCCTGACCCACAAGCAGTGGGGCCAACCATGGGTGGAAGCCTCCAGAATGGTAAGCCAAAGCATACCCTGGCTCTTCTCATGTTTTCAGGGGTCCTTTTTAAAAGGTAAACCAAGGTACCACCATCTGGTGGCCATTGTTGAGGCCCTAGTGATTTTTCTGTCTTTATCTACCTGCCCAAAGCAGTGATGAGTTTATTCTCCTCGGATGTGTAAACTGCAGGGTTTATACATGCCAGCCAGCTCCTTTTTAAAAAATCACCAAGTGTTGGGCTGGGGATGTGGGTCAAGCGGTAGCACGCCCGTCTGGCATGCAGCGCGGCCCGGGTTCGATCCTCAGTACCACATACAAAGATGTTGTGTACGCCGATAACTAAAAAATAAATATTAAAATTCTCTCTCTCTCTCTCTCCCCTCACTCTCTCTTAAAAAAAAATCACCAAGTGTTGAATTGAAATATAAACTCAAGAAAACGGATAGGATAAGGTTAGAAAGCAGAGATGCAAGCTCTGAAGATGCAGATTGTAAACCAGCGTCCTGGAGCTGCTGAGGATTCAGTAGGAGGCTGCTCACCTGAGGCAGAGGGGCAGGATGACTCGACTGCTTTTTGGTACCAGAGAGTTCAACCTCAGGGGCACTCGGCCACTGAGCCACATCCCCAGGCCTATCTTGTATTTTATTTAGAGACAGGGTCTCACTGAGTTGCTTAGCACCTCACCATTGCTGAGGCTGGCTTTGAACTCGTGATCCTCCTGTCTCAGCGAGCTGCTGGGATTACAGATGTGCTCCACTGTGCCTGGCCCTTGACGGTTGGCTTTACTCCTTATTGCAGGGGTGGCTTGGAACCCAGGGCCTCCTGCATGGTAGACAAGCATCCTACCACCGAGCTACAGCCCCCAGGAGGCTTTTTTCTTCTCTATCATCTGCATGATTTTCACTGGTACTTCCAGTCATACCAGGAATCATCCTACGTTGGCTGGACAAGGCCACAGGGGAGACCCTGCTCAAGGCAAACTGTCCCAAGGACCACTGGCGGAAGTGATGGCTGCACTGCACAGGAAACACCCTGGAGCTTATAGCTGGGGTCTGGAGGTGGACTCAGGTGTGGTCAGCTTCCACTGATGCACAGAGGCTGCCACATGGACTGTGGACAAGTCTGGAAGGGGACACTGAGATTGCGGCAGGCACAGTGACAGACCTCAGCAGAGAAGCTGTGTTTGCTACTGGAGATGACGCAGGTTGGGGTGCCTGTGGGTGCATTTGGGAATCCTGTGGCCCTGGAATGTAGTGAACTACATTTACTTCAAAAATGGCAGCACACCGGATGCCTCCAGAGGTGGAGCTTGGGTGTGATGTTGGTCCCAGTTACAAATGGGGAATAGTTGAGAGGAGGAAGCACTGATAGGCAGCAGGTTGGGAACCTCCAGGGCCTTTATCAGAAGTTATCCACCAGCGCTCAAGGAGAACCCTGCCACCATCTCCAAGGCCAAGAGGGCCCCATCTCGGGCAGTTTTCCTGATTCCAAAAAAATAAAGACTCTGCCCAGTTGCGCATCAAGGCACACAACTAAACAGCCCTTGTAGTAAATGATTCAGTTTTTATTAATTAGCATCCTATATTTAAAAAGACAAACGAAGAAGCCTTCCCTTCCCTGGTGCACAGGAAGGACAGAGGTAGATGGGCTCAGGAAGCCTTCTGAGCACCGGGAGGCAACACCCTCCGGGAGTGAGCCTTCACCCAGGGGTGCTCCAGGACCTGAGCCAGGGGAAGCCGCTCTGAGGGCTCATATCTCAGAAGCTTGGAGACCAAGTCCTGGGCCCCCTCGGGCATTGAGGGGGGAAAGGTCACATCCACCTGATGAGGCCAAGGAGAAACAAGGGAAGTCTGGTTCACTCCTTTGCTCCATGTTCTCTGTGCCTCTTCGAGGCACTCCTCTGGACCCTAGCAGGTAACCTCATGTGTGTGCCCTAGTCCCCCCCAGGCTTAGCAGCTGCCCCCACCAAGCTTCCTGAATATGCCCGCTGTGTGGCCATCCCACCTTGAGGATGCGCCTCTGGGTCTCGCTCTGAGAGGGGCTCTCAAAGGGTGGCCGTCCCACCAGCAGCTCGTAGCAGAGCACCCCGACGCACCACAGGTCCACCTTCTCATCGTAGGTCCTGCCTTCCACTATTTCTGGGGGCAAGTAGTCCAGAGTCCCACACATAGTCTGTCTCCTGGTGGAGGGAGAGGGGAGCACTGTGCAGAGGCCCAGATCAGGGAAATCCTGGAAGTCCCCGCCCAAGCACCAAGGTTTGAAGACACCAACCTTTAACATGGACCAAGGTACAGAGAAAGCAAGTACCGGGACCACTAACAACCGTGTGTTGAAATTCATGCAATCGTTTAGCTCATGATCCAGAATGCTTTCACAAAAATATTCTCAGTATCAAGAAACAGAGTGATTCTTTGTACATTAAGGACCTAGTGAATGGATTCTAATCTATTCATACAGAACAATACAATGCTGGAAGTATGGGGCAATGGTTCATAAGTTATTAGGTATTTACATGAAATCTTATTGCTAAAGTCATACATTAACAAAGATCAGAAAAAAAAGTTCCAGTTGGGCTACAATAAATCTGTTTTCTTTTTAGTTGCAGTACTGGGGATTGAACCCAGAGACCCACGTTTGCTAGACAAGCACTCTGCCACTCAGCTACATCCCCAGCCCTGAAAATATCTGACAATTTTCTACTTAAAAATGGTAGTGTTGGGCTGGGGATGTGGCTCAAGCGGTAGCACGCTTGCCTGGCATGTGTGTGGCCTGGGTTCGATCCTCAGCACCACATACAAAGATGTTGTGTCTGCTGAAAACTAAAAAAATTAAATAAATATAAAAAATTCTCTTTCTTTAAAAAAAAAAGGCAGTGTTCATGTATAAACCCAGGTTTGTATCTATCTGGGTCTTACATTTGCAATGAGTTCAACTGGACCACTCTTCACTGGCACCCGGGGCCCACCCAACCACTATCTGACCTACCTGAGGGAGGGGGCGTGCACAGACCAGCCAAAGTCTGCAATCTTCACCTCACCCATCAGCCCCAGCAGCAGATTCTCTGGCTTAATGTCCCTGTGAATCACTTTATTGTTGTGGCAATATGTCAGGGCGTCTGCCACCTCCTCCATTATCTGTGAACAAAGTGAAGGCATCTGAAAGGCAAGCCTTCCACACTTCCCATCAGACAGAATGCTCCTCCTGAACTTTGGGAGTGCAGAGGAATCTTGCTCTCTGCAACTCACCCCAACACCACCTTTTAGTGGACCAGAGGTCCAGTTTGGGAAGGGGAAAGGATGGATGTTGAACTGGACAGGTCCTATTGCCCTCCCACAGCAAGTAGCCAGACAGAACCTCCACTGAGCCAACCACCATCTCCCAAAAGACTTGAGTCCTTGAGGGAATAGGAGGATCAGGAGGCAACAAAGACTCATTCATCCAGACGGCAAGCAGCTCAGTCACCACTGTTGGCATGGCCACGGCTGTGGGTCCTGTCCTCCTGGTGCCCTTTAGAAATCTTCAGTTACCAGTTCCACCCATTTATTTAGCAAATCCCTCGTAGCCTTTCAATATACGTGTTTTTTGCTTTCATGTTTTGTATAAGATAGTGGAGTTAGATTGTTGATAATGAGAAATGAATCCAACTTCACACACACAATATTCTAGAGCACACTGGGGGCAATTAAGATGTAAAAATGTGAGGATGCATCATTATATAAAATTTATAGAATAAAATTCAGAAATAAACGGCAATCTGACCAGCCACAGAGCCCCCACGCCCCACCACAGGCCGGCAGTGAGCCCAAGGCCCCCAGAGCCCAGGCCCCCTCACCGTGGCTGTGCGCTGTTCATCCAAGGGGCCGCTTCTCTGCAGCAAGTTGTAGAGCTCACCCTTGGGAGCAAACTCCAGAATCAGGTATATCCGGCTAGAGTCATGGAAATAGTTGTAGAGGCGTAGGATGTTTGGGTGTCTGCAGGAGGGACAGAGGGTGGGTCAAACTTCTCCCTGAGGCCAAAACTGCTGCCATCACCAGTGACTGGTCACACAAGGGGCAAACTGTGCTGGGCTCAGGGACCGTAGTCAGGATTGGGATGTCCACCCAGGGAGGAAACTTTATATGGTCCAACTGGAATGAGCAGCACAGAAAAATCAAGGCCCAGGGCTTACTTGGGGGCAGTGGGAAAGGCCGAGTTGGGATGTGCAGCAGGAAGGGGAAACAGGTGTAGAGAGGCAGCGTGAGAGGCGCAGGCACAGCCTGTCCTTACCGTAGGTGCGCCTGGATCTCGATCTCCCTGCGCAGCTGGTGCTCCAGTCCCGCCTTCTCGATCTGGGACTTGAAGAGGACCTTCAGGGCCACGATGAAATGGTTCTTCTTCAGTCGAGCCAGGTAGACGTTCCCAAATCTGCCCTTGCCCAGAGGACGCCCGATTTCAAAGTTTTCGATTGTGAAGCGCTTCCTAAGTGGACAGGAAGAAAGGAGCCCCAGTTCTGCAGGTGGAGGGGAGTAAGGGGCCCGAGGTCCTCTTGCCCGTCTTGAGGGCCCAGCCTGGGGTGTTTGGTTGGAAAACAGCAGCGCACGTCCAGGCGCCTCCACTCCACTCGCCCAGGCCGAGCTTGGCGCCCTCAGAAGTCCCCCCATTCCCCTTCCAGACCACAAGGCTAAGCACTCACACGGCGGGGGTTCCGGGTCGCGTCTGCCCCGCTGCAGCTCCTGGGAGGGTTGATGGGGAGGGAGGGAGGGCAGGGAGGGAGAGAGGTGTCAAACTCTTTCTTCAGCGCACCCACCCCTCCAAGGGCTGGCCCTTGGGCCCACAGGTTCCGCTGCTCCCCCCTCACCTGCGGGTCCACGCGGTGCCCGAGACGACCGCCGCCTCCGGGTGGAGGATGATACAGGTGAGGGCGAGCCAGGGCCCTCCTGAGCGCTTTGGAGTTGCCAGCCGGGGTCCATATGGTTGTGAAAAGCGGCCACGAGGAAACATGAAAGTAAGCAAGAGGTATGTGGCGGGAAGCCCCGACCGGCTGGGCAGTAGGCCTTTTATAGCCGCGCCCCAGCCCCCAGGGCGGGCCGATAAGGTTCCTCATTCCCACTGGTCGAAATCTCTGACGCCATCGGCAGCGTGCCCAATGAAGACAGGAGTTGGGCGCGTCCATCAGAGCATGGGCCAATGAGGCGGAACAGGCGGGCTAAGCAGGGGCGGGGCCAGGGTGGGGCTGGCAAGGCAGGCTCAAGAGCACGTGCGGGTCTGAGGCAGTCACCCTGGGGGTGCAAGTATCAGGCCGCCAGGTCCTGGTCTCGGTTCTTTGCGAACCCTGTAATGTTTGCAATTTTGGTCTCAAATGTAGGAAAAGCAGAACATATTTGGCAAGTATGGAGGCTTCCAAGAACATTCGAAATAGAATATTTTTAGGCGGGAAATGGGATATGTTGTTTATACTTGAAATGAAGCTCTCGCCTGGTTTGGGTGGCATATTGCTGTTTGGTGCTGCAGGTTGAACACGGCCTCGCGCCGCTGGGCAAACGCTCTTACCACTCAACTACATGCCCTGCCCTTTCTCAGACTTGGGCTTGCTGAATTGCTGCGGCCAGCCTTAATCTTGTGATCTTCCTGCCTGGACTTCCAGATTAGCTGGGATTACGGATGTCATCCCACCTACCCAATTTAAGAAAAGTTATATTACTGAACAACACTAAATCAGAATGTGATTCACATCACCGGCTATACAGTAAGACACTGCAAACACAGAGTAAAACCTCACCCTTCATATGCCCAAGCAGAGGGACCATTATATGCTGTTTTCAAAATAAATAATGGTCTTCAAGTGAGGGGACATGTCAGGAGTCGCCACACAGTTCATCCTAACTTACCTTGTGACTCTGAGTTAATTTGGCTTCAGAGGGGAAAAGAAACTTCTTTGTTTACAATAGCAGGTAGCTTGCAACTTGGATCAAGGTACCCAGCGAAGTCAGGCTCCTTCTCTTCCACAGAACCTGGGAGATGGGGTGCTGTCTACTTCTATATTTATGTGCCAGAGATGGAAGACTCTCTGGGTTGCAAAATTGATAGGAGGTTTCTAACAAGATTCACAGTTACTCTGGAGGCTGCGGAAGGAAGATTTAACAAGACCCTCAGCAACTTTTGGAGACTCTTGTCTCCAAATAAAATATAAAAAGGGCTGGGGATGTAGCTCCATGGTAAAGTGCTCCTGGGTTCAATCCCTAGTACAGGAAAAAAAAAATTACAATCTCACAGTTGCAGAGACAGAATTCACAGTGGCAGACACAACATCTTTGTTTGTATGTGGTGCTGAGGATTGAACCCGGGCTGCATGCATGCCAGGCGAGCACGCTACCGCTTGAGCCACATCCCCAGCCCAGTGGCAGGGATTCTAATGCAGAGGGTCAGGTGTTTGTGTGTGAGTGTGGGTGGTGCTGAGGATGGGACCCGGGGCCTCCAATGCACTGTGCTGCTGAACTACACCCCCAGCCCTCACTTATTCATTGAGATGGGGTCTCACTATGTTGCCAACACCTGTGCTCAAAAGATCCCCCTGCCTCAGCCTCCTGAGTAGCTGGGACCTCAGGTGCAGGGCACAGCTCAAGTGGGAACCATTTACCGACCTTACTTAAGTCACGTGGACAGCCCACTGGCTGACAGCAGGCATTGGTGTACAGGTCTAGAGCACCATACAAGGTCAGGACTGGGGAGATAAAGCTAGGTGTTGGTAGGCAAAGCAGGTATGGACCCATGAATACAGACAAGGGAGAGCAAAGCAGACCAGGGACTTAGAAATTCCAGCACGACATAGGTGGCCAGCCATGGATAAGCCAGCAGGGAAAAGAGGGAGTATCCTAGGAGAAGGATGCACAGAACCAAGGAAAGAGTATGTCAAGAATGGAGGGAGTGGTCAGCAGGATGGAGTCCTGCCCACAGCCCAAGAAACACAAGGAGGTAGGATTTCTTTATGTGAAGTCTCTTCCTACCTTGGCCAGGGAGGCTCTGCAGCAAAGAGAGTCACAGGAGTGGGGTCTGGATAAGTGAGAGGGAATAAAGCAAAAAAGAGCTAACACAGATTTGGCTCGGGGACAAAGTCAGCCCCAAGAGGCCCTTCGCTTAAGAGAGAGGGGAGAGAAGACAAAGAATCAGGAGTTGCAGAAGCCTAGACACACACAAGGAAAACCACAGTGGTGACAGGGACTGGTGAAGAAGCAGTGGTTCCAGAGATGAGCAAGTAGCACACTTCCAAATGTGTGCTCCCTCCCGAGAGTAGGGACAAGGCTGGGCCCTGGGAGGACGGACAGCACCCCAGAGATGCCAAAAGATGGCACAGCTACAGGCGACATAAAGTGAAGAGGAGCCCAGAAAGGGGGAAGCCAATGCTGCGGGCCTGGGTGGGAGCAACCCTGGAGGCATCTGCCATCATCAGAAGCTGGAGAAAGGACACAGGGGACTGGATACTGGAGGCCGTGGTGGACAGGGGTCAACCAGTTGTGGCTGACACAGCACACACAGTACCATGCTTGGAGAGGATCCCCTGGAGGAAAGTTCCTCAGTGCCCAAGCCCTCAGGCCTTGGGAGCCCTAGCTGCCAGGGCACTTCCTGGCACTAGCCCCGCTGCAGCACTGCTCCTTGGAAATGACGTGCATGTGCAGACCTGCTCCAAGTCCTCGAGGACTCCTCTGACCAGTGCTTTCAGGTGGATCTATTTTTAAATGCACATCTCATCATTCTGTGGTTCTGATGAGGCCAGGAGACACTGACATTGAAGCTTGTCACTCGCGGCTCCCCAGAGTGGCATGCCAACGCACACAGGGCCAAGAGGCACCACGTGGAGCGTGGGGGAAGCCGTGGGGTCAATCTAGACATCGCCTGGCTTGACCCAGCGAGCCCTAGTGTTGGGATTGCCCCAGCTCCTCAGTACCTAGAGCTGCAAACCAAGGAACGGTAACAGGAGGGACACGATGGGCACAGTAGTGGAGGGCTGTGGACTCTGGGCTGGTGGACTTGCTTATGAAAGGCAAGCCCACAGCAGGGAGTGCAGGGCCCTGGGGATTAGCCTGCCCTGGGAGGAGCAGTCTCCAGATCAGAGAGGTCCCCTTTGTCCAAAGAGAATAAAAACAGAAAGAAGCTTAATACCCAGGCCTGAAAGGAAGCAGGGCATGGGTGTGTGTTTGTTTGAATATTTATTTTTTAGTTTAGGTGGCTATCTTTATTTTGTTTTTATGTGGTGCTGAGGAGCCAACCCACTGCTTGCCGGTGCCACAACCCCAGCCCCAGGGCATGGGAGTTTGTCTGTTGTTTTATGTGTTGCTGGAGAGGGAGCCTAGTGTTTTGTGCATGCTAGGCCAGTGCTCCACCTCCAAGCAGGAACTTCCGTTTTCACCCTACAGGTAAGAGCAGTGACAGGAAATACCTACAGTCTGACTACTGGATCCACCCTGAACAACAATCCTCTGCTCCAAGCAGGCAAGACAAGCTGCCCACTTGACCTAGCTGAGACCATGCCACTGTTAAGATGTCCAACACCCTGTGTGTGGGAGCTGCTGCTCGGGGTGGACCCAGGGCCTTGTGTGTGCTAGTGAGCTACACCCCAGCCAAGATTAAAGATCCTTAGCCCCCAGAACACAGTGGCATCATCACCAGACCTTGCAGGAGGCACTAGCTTCCCACAGCTGAGGCAGGACAGCCGTCCTCAGATGCTTCCAGCAAGTGTCTGCAGAGGCCTCTCAGCTGGGGTCAATGACTCCCTCTCAGACATAAACCAACAGACCCACGAGTGTCTGCAATGATGTCCTTTAAAGTCATCTGCCTTTAATGATGCAGGAACTGTTACCAGTGTCATATTCCTTAGTTCTCCGCTGAAGCCAAGGCTTCAGATAGCAGCAGTAAAGGGACAAGAAGCGTTTCAGCACTCTGTCTTCACAGGCAAAGGCAAGTGGAGGGAGAATTCAGGTCAGACCATCGCAGCCATTCGTGTGTATCACACATGTGCACACAGCAGGCACACACACACACTGGGAACACACATACAGGTACACACGTGTACCAGCACCAAGTCCTTCTCTCAGCAGTGTCCTCTGTACCTTGTAACTGAACTAAATCCTGTTCCGGGGGTTTGTAGCTTGAAGCTTGTCACTCGCGGCTCCCACTGTGGCTTGGATTTTTTATTACAACAGTTATATGCGTCTTCATCTCAAAATTAAGATCTTCATTTTTCACTGAAGGAAACAGTGTTTGCTTAAGGTGACTGACACCCGAACATACACAGTGCTTTAGTATCACTTGGGTCTCTGTGAGGAGAAGTCACAGTGGGGCCAGAGACCACCACCCTGCAGCTCACAGGGTAAGCCTTGGTGGCAGCTTGGGACTGAGATGTTGGGAGGCTTCCCACAGCTCCAGAGAAGGCAGCTTTGTGTGGCCAGGTCTTTTGTGAAAACATGGGACTCACAATGAACCCCAGAACCCTTCGGGAGGTCCAGAGTCTGGTATGTGCTGGACAGAGGACAGTGTGCCCAACACTCACCCTGGCAGGGATTTCCCAAAGGCTTCCTAGGAAACACTTCTCACATGCTAGCCCAGTCCCAGGTGAGGTGCCAACAAGGCCCATCTGTGACCTCACTGAGGCAGGACGAGAAGAACACTCTGGTTCTCTGGACATTGCCCCGGGAGGCTCTTTGCTCTGTGGGGTTTGCTATGTCTCCTCTGGCTGTGACAAGTCACAGCTGCGAGTGTGACAGAATCCTGAGTCCTGGGTCTTCCCAAGATCAATAAACCTAGAGGTGATCATCCAGTACTCCCACTGTCATTCATCACGACCTCTACAACTTGTACTTCCTGTCCATGCACGTATGCCTCAATGTCAACCTGTCACAGATGGTGACAACAATATGTACTTTGAAGGACAAAATTCCTCAACACAAGCTGCTGTGCATGTGGCCGTCACCAAACACACCTGAATAGCAGGGGCAGGGGCAGGATGCGGGACACGGAGGGAGGGGAGTGTGTGGCAATGGGGCTGAAGCTGGGAGCTCAGAGAGGTCTTCACTCCAAACAGCACACCTGGTCTGGACGCCGTCACGGCTTCTCGACCCCCTCCCTCCCACACCTCTATTTCCACTGATGACAGACAATGCCACCACAAAGACGGAATCTGGTTGACCTCACCCAACCTGAAGAGATGGCCCCAATACACCATCAAACAGGGACAGCCGGCTCCAGATGAGTGAGTGGCATGTTAAAGACAGAAATGGCACAGTGGCCACGCCTGTCACCCCAGCAGCTCAGGAAACTGAGGCAGGAGGATCTCGTGTTCAAAGCCAGCCTCAGCACCTTAGCCAGGCCCTAAGCAACTCAGTGAGACCTGTCTCTATATTAAAAAAAAAGGAAGGGGGGGCGCCTGAGGATGTGGCAGTGTTTAATCACCACCCTTGGGTTCAACCCCTTCTGCTGGGAAAACAAAAAACAAGAAATCACCCCAACCCCCCACAGAACAGTGACTAGAAGAACAAAGACCCTCCCCACGAGTGGAGACCCAGGAACGGGCGGGGCTGGGAGCTGCAGCACATTAAGTGGCCTCCGGTCCCAGACTCCAGCTGCCTGTCTGTGTAGCCCTGGCCACCTCCACTCTCTGTGCCTAATGGTCCTGGCCAGGAAACCAGGAAAACGACGCTACGTGCCAGAGTGGTGGTCAAGAGGCAAGAGCTGAGGTGCGCACAGCACTCGGCCCACAAGGGGCACGCGGCACGACCAGCCCACCTGGAAACAGGGCCCGGGCGGCTGCAGAGCCCTGGAGGGCAAGGGAAGACACCCAGGCAGGAGAGGACCGAGGCCCAGTCGGGGCCAGCACTGTAAAGACGCAACAGAGAAGGGGACAAAGAGCACTTGGGAGCCTCAAGTCAGGTGAAGGAGCACAGAGTGAAGGGAACGTGAGGGCATGGGGACAAGTAGGCCACAGACTGCTACAGGGGCCCAGCCTGTGAGAGAAAGAAGGTGAAGGAAACGTCACGTTCCGAGGGCAGACGGGGCAGCCCAGACCTTGGATGAGGCTGCAGAGCTGAGCTCACTGGACTGTGGGGAAAGCAGCCAGTTACCAGGCCCCACGCAGGCGGCTGGCCAGGAACGGAAACTGGAGGTGAGCCTGACCCAGAGGACCCGATTTTCCCTAAGACTTTTGCCTTGGTCAAGCAAGAAGACAGTTGGATCAAAGTGAGTGACCACAACATGTGGAATGACAGCAGCTTCTTCCCAAGACTGTGGCACAGTGACAGAAAGGGCTGGCGGGCCCTCAAAGACCATCTCCCTGATCTCCCCAGATCTGGAACCTCAGAACCAACCTGGCAAGCCCAGCTCTGGGAATGAGCCTTCCAGCAGAGAGAACAGACACCGAGACAGTCTGACCCAGTGGGAGCACGCCCTGGGGCTCTTCACAACACAGCGGCCGGCACCCCTTCTGCAGCAGCCCGTGGAGGTCCTCAGAAGGGGGGGCTTGGATGAAGCCTGGTTTCCTCCAGCTTGAAATCACCACGAGGTTCCGAGTTCAGACCGCACCACGAGGTTCCGAGTTCAGACCGCACCACCGGGATGACCTGCACGCAGGGTGCTCTCTAGGTGCGTCCACTGATTTCTTGTTTCTAAACTCTCCCCCAGGGCAGCGTTGTTTGGGGTGGGTGAAAGTGTTTAACCCCCCATCTCAGGGACCCCCTCGAACACTCAGTGTTCCACCACACAGCTGGAGGACCCCGACCTGGATGAAGGGACAAGTGCCTCATCAAGGGCTTAAACGACGTTAAGATCTTACGTGGAAGAGTGGTCGAAGGGAGCTGAGGGTTTCCAGGCACAGAAGTCCTCATTCTGAGGACCACCAGCTGCAGGTTCACACCTTCACTTCTCACAGGTGTTCTCTTCTCTAGATTAGCACATTTTAGAGGTCGGTGGTCATCATTGTGGCCTACTTGTACGTCCATAAAAGTATAATTTGATTAATTTCATGACATTTATCCATGTCTCTTTTTTGTACTGAGGATGGAACCCAGAGGCGCTTAACCACTGAGCCACATCCAAAGCCCTTTTTTATTTTATATTTTATTTAGAGACAGGGTCTCACCAAGTTGCTGAGGCTGGCTTTGAACTCACGATCCTCCTGACTGAGCCTCCTGAGCCACTGGGATTACAGGCAGGCACCACTATGCTGAACTTACCCACGTTCTTTAGCTAGAGTCTGTACTTCCAGTTGCTCTTTGAAGGACTCAATCCTAAAGGACCCCAGCTGGGACGCACTGGCTCGTGACACACTTCCATCTCCTGTGTATCCATACTCCTGTGTGGCCCTAGGACCCCTGAGGATCCCTGAAGAGTTGCCTCCCTGGAGCAGCACCTTGTGGGTGGGCAGAGTCCCTTTTCTCTACCACATGAGTACCGTGGCCAACAGTCCTGTATAGATGGGTGCCTGTATAGAAAGTCCGTCTGCCTAGCCAACTTCCATCCTGTCCTGTCCTAACCCTACCATGTTACTCTTAGTCTTTGCTCAAAGCAAACACGACATCTCCCTTGCTTCCTACCCTTCACCTGATATAAGCCCTATTATGGAATTCTGGGTCATCCATGGTTTTTCAAACTAACATCTACAATAGTTTTTTTCTTTCTCCCAGAGTTCCTTTAGGTCATTTCTTTCCACTGCTGTCCCATCTCTGCTAAGACATTTAGATGCTGGATCTGGGAATCAATGTTGGACAACCAGATTTCTATTTGGGAGATGAACTTGACAACGCCCCACTCTGGTCCTGGTCATCTTTCACTACAGGACTACCTCAGAACTGCAGTGGTATCTGGTCAGGAGCTCTGGTGACCAGCGGTTCTAATCACAAGCCACAAAGCAACTCCAAACATTCCACATCACACACGCGATCCAACTTCCAAACCCCACAGACAAGGAACAACGTTTGAACCCAGCTTGACAGAAATGACAACCTGCAATAAAATAATGGTCTACACGGAAGGGGACTCCTTATCTGAAGCCACAGTGAACGATCAGAAGAGAAAAAAGAAAGGAAAAAACCAAAGTGGACAGAGGAACGGACAGGCTTACCCACGGCCAGGCCTGTGGAGCCCAGATCCTATCTCTCACAAAAACAGAAGAACACAAAGAAAACTAGCGATCACTAGCAGAACTACCCCAGAAAAAAAGCCCAGGACACTCACCAAACAGAAGGGAAGACCACCTGGGATCTGGAGAAAAACCAACAGCCTGGGTAGCAGGGGCAGGAACACACTCTCACGCCTGTCGGGCACGTCTGACCGCCAAGTCAGAAAGCACATCTCCCAAAATGGCGCTGAGCATCCCAAGAGAAACAAAGAAAACCTAACAGGCAACGACAGGGGCTATACAGAATGTAAACTGCGAATACCATGAAATTGTGGCAAATTAAATACACACATTCAAATACCTTACATCGCCTAAAAAAAATACACTAACCTACAAGAAAAGAGAACCCACCCTACACCAAGAAAAACAATAAAAAAGAAAGGACAATAAATAGGGAACACAAACAAATTAAAATGGCAGACAAAAGCATTGACATCAGTAGTTATTTTAAATTGTCTAAATATATAAATTGTCAGAAATATCCAAAATAAATAAAAAAGCATGATGCAAGCGTATACTGTTCATAAAAAGCTCACTTCAAATGACAGACATGGCTAAAAAATCCAAATAAAATGTAAACTAAACAAACATTAAAAAAATTACAGTAATGATGACACAAAACAGATTAAATCAAGATTAAAGAGACTAAACAGAAGTCAGCCAAGAAAACTCACAGTGGCATAAAAGGACATTACCCAGTGGTAAAGGGTCAATAAATGATGACAGCGGTCTTCAACATATGTGCCAAGCCTCAGAGCACTGAGCTACGTGATATAAACCCTGACGGAATTTAAGGGAGGAAAAGTCTTCCTGTCCTCCTCGGGTCCAAGTGCCACTGCAAAGTGACAGACCCCAGGGAGGCGGACCTACAGAGGGCACCCCTCCTCCCTCTGCATGCTGTCTGCTGGGGTGAGCAGCTCTGTTCTACCACAGGCTCTCTGCTGTGTGGCATTCCCGCACCAGAGGCCCCAAACAAGAGCCAAGCAACCATGGACCGAGACTTCAAGACCATGAGCTAGAGAAACCTCCCTCCTTTCAGATCATCTCACACATTCTGACCCAGGGACAGAAATCTAATGCAGAACACACAATCCCCCAATTACAGTTCAAGACATCAACAGGGCTCTCTCAGCAACTGAAAGAAATGCGACGTAAGTTCTTCTCTCTGAGACTCGTTCATGTGAAATATGAGAGGGACAACGATCTAAATCTAGAGGAAAAGCAGAGGAATGAGGATCTTCTCCTCAGCTGGGCCTGTGACCTCCCGGCAGTGCTGTGGTGAGCAACTCCAACAAGAGCAGCCACCATCTGAGAGGCCAGACGTCACACCAGGCCAGGAAAGAGGGGAGGGAGCCCTGAGGTTCGAGGGCCTGACCTGGAAGCTGAACTCCACCAAAGTCTCTGCAAGACTGGAGGTCTTGGAAGGAGGTCCTGGATGCAATGTCAAGATGGAAAATGTCAAATCCAGGGCCCTGTGAAGTGCCAGAGTAGGTGAAGGTCAACCAGAGGTTTAAACAAAGACAAGCTGAAACAAGTCAAGCTATCTTATATTGGATATCTGACTTAAAATCCTCAATAAAGTTTTACAAAGAGAACTACACTGGACAAAGATTTAAAACAAAAAACAAACACTAGTCAGAAAATCAGCTAAGACAGAATATCTGAACACCATCATCAACAGGACAAGCAGACATGTACAGACACTCTAGCCAATGGAAGCAGAACACAGGCCCATCTCAGGCAGCACACCTAACAGGATGGACCGTGTGCTGGTTCATAAAAATAAAAACAAAACAACAAAACCCAGGTCAAATGTAAAACAATCAGAAATCAGTAACAGCAGGAAATATGTGAAAAACTAGGAAATTAAACAGCATACTTCTAAATAATTATGAATCAGAGACTAAGTCTCAAAAGGAATCAAGAAAGTTCAGAATTGTGGAGCTGGGGGTGTGGCCCAGTAGGATAACACTTGCCCCACATGAGGGTCTGGGCTCCATAAGCAAAAACACACACACACACACACACACACACACACACACACACACACACACACACACAGAAATGAAAAAAGAAATTTCAGTATTGAATGAAATAATAGTTCTATGAAGGAAATTTACAGAATTAACTGCTCACACTGGAAAACTGAAAAGCCTCAAGTCAATAATCACTCCCACATAAGAAAATTGCTAAGAGCCAACACAAGGAAACCAAGTAGAAGAAAAGATATAATAATGCACATCAGAGCAGAAACGAGTGAAGTAACAGAAACAGAAAGAAGAAAAAAAATCAACAACCCAAAGTGCTGATTAATTTGAAATGACCAAGAAGACACATGTGCTCTGTGTCTAAGATAAATGACAGATGATCTAAGACTGGTGAAGATCAAAAGAGAACAGAAGATGGCCCAGTGGTCCCACCTGTAATTCCAGCGTCCTGTGGGAAGTGGAAGCAGGAGGATGGCTTAAGAGCAAGGGCAACCTATTCCTGCAGTCAGCAAAAGGGTAGTAAGGAAATAATTGCAACAATAAGAGAAATAAATTAGAAAACTCACATGAAACAGATATAGCTCAGTGGTAAAGCACATGCCTAGCATGGGCAAGCCTCTAGGTTCAGATACCAGCACCACACCAAAAAAAAAAAAAATCAAAACTTATCTCCCATGAAGTGCTTTGAGTACTTTTATACCTAATAAAATAAACAAGTAACCTAAGAGCCTAAAAAAAAGAAATCTTAGCACAACAGTTTACTACAGAATGCTATCAACCATCACAAGAATAAATGACACTAATTAAACACACAGTCCAGTACACGCCAGCCAGGCACAGTGGCGCACAACTGTTATCCCAGCTATTCAGGAGGCTGAGGCAGGATGATCCCAAGTTCAGGGCCAGCCAGGGCAACTTGGCCAGACCCTGTCTTTACAAAACCAAAACAATACAAAAAACAAGGATTAGCTAAGTAACAGAGTGTCCCTGGGTTCAACCCCCAGTACTGTGGGAGTGGGGGAGTAATACACACACACACACACACACACACACACACACACACACATATATGTCATTATCACTCAAAAAATTAGAAGAGAAACATAAAAATAGAGAAAAACTTCCTTACCAAATTACAAAAAAATGGAATGATGTCACATGACATATAAGAAGAATTATAGGGCTGGGGTTGTGGCTCAGTGGTAGAGTGCTTGCCTAGCATATGTGAGATGCTGGGTTTCATTCTCAGCACCACATATAAATAAGTGAATAAATAAAAGGTTCATCAGCAACTAAAAAAAATATATATAAAAGAATTATACTCCACAAACAGTGGTTTATTCTGAGAATGCAGGCTGGTTCAATATTCAAACTCTTACTTTTGATCCTTGTGCCTTAGCTTCCTGAGTTGCTGATGATTATAGGCGTACACACTGTGCTTGGCTCAATATTCCAAATTCTTATCAATGTAATACATTATATCAATAAGATATAGAAGAAAAACCACACGATCCTATCATTTGATATTAAAAAGGCATTTGACAACATTCATAATGACGAAATCTCAGAACACTGGGAACAGAAGGACATTTTCTGTGTCTAAGGATACAGCCTAATGGTGGGGAGTGTGCCTAGCATGCAAGGCCCTGGCAATCACAACCAGCCTGTCTCTCCATAGCAAGGACAAACAATGTTTGTACGTAACAAGGAAAAACTTAACGTTTCTGCTCTAGTCTGAAGGACTAGGCAAGGATGGCTTTCATTCCTCATGTGGGAAGCCCTCACTTATGCCATAACCACACAAAAGTAGCAAATATGCTACTTAGATCAGGAGGAAGAAATAAAGTGATTTGCAGAGAACATTATTAGGTGGAAAATCCCTAAGATTCTGTGAAAAAAATGAGCTAGAAATAATTAGTTAAGCTAGGTTGCACAATGGCAAAACAGTGCACAAGGACATTATCATTCTGCATATTCTCAAATGTCATGTGAAAACTGAAAATTCACAGCAACACCACCCAAACATTAAAACAACCAAACATGAACAAAAAGCCCTAGATATGAGCCCTAACAAAAATGTGCAGGGTTTATAAATGCTAAAAGTTATAAAACACTCATGAAGTAAATGTGGAAATCTTAAATAGACACACACTATATTCATGAACTGAAAGACCCAACACACCAGATGGATGGATTCTCAATAAACTGATCATCGGATTTAATTTCTATGAAAAGTCTACCAAGACTTTTATGGTAATATTGACAAACTTATCCTAAAATGAATATGGAAAAAGTTAAAGGAACTAGAAATGCTAAATCAGTTTTAAATAATAGAGAGAAATCACTTTACGCAGTTTGAAGAACCATCATACAGCTGTAACAATCAATACACAGAAACCAAGAAAATGTCCACAAGTTAGGTTTTTAAAACTACAGAAAGAATCAGGAGAAATGGCACATGCCAATAATCCCTGCTCCTGAGATTCAGGAGGACCACAAGTTGAAGGCCACCCTGGGTAACTCAGCAAGACCCTGATGATACAAAACTTAAAGGAAGGAAGGAAGGAAAAGAAAAAGGGATCTGGGTATAGCTCCATGACAGAGCACTTGCCTAGCACGTGGGAGCCCTGGGATCGATCTCCAGAACCAAACCCTCCAAGATAAATTGAAAAACTATGTGAAAAAGGGTTTGTCGTTTTTAAAATACCGTCAGCCCTTAAATCGTCTTAGCTGGCACCACAGTCCATTAGTATGTGAATTCTTTTTTGGTGGTGGTGGGGTACCAGGGATTAAACTGAGGGGCACTTGACCACTGAACCACATTTCCAGCCCTATTTTGTATTTTATTTAGAGACAGGGTCTCACTGAGTTGCGTAGCACCTCACTTTTGCTGAGGTAGGCTTTGAACTCACAATCCTCCTGCCTCGGCTTCCTGAGCTGCTGGGACAGGCATGCACCACCAGCCCAGCTTCATATATGAATTCTTTTTTAAAAATATTTTTTATTTGTAGATGATAGACACATTCCTTTATTTTACTTACTTAAGCACTTATGTGGTGCTGAGAACCCAGTGCCTCACATGTGCCAGGCAAGCGCTCTACCACTGAGCCCCAGCCCAGACCCCTCACACGTGAGTTCTTATTGCCTTAAATACACAGCACTTCATGGCTCAAGCCCCTCATTTCTCATAAAGCCATGGTCCTCAGGAGTACAGAAACACCACGGAACACAGAAGGCATACAATGACATTTCCAGACTCCCCCAACTAACTTTCCTGATATTCAATACCAATAAGACACACACAAAAAGTCAAGGCCTTTTACCTCTGAAATTACACACCCCTTGCCCCAGATAATCTAAGAAATTAATGATAAAGTGCTACAGCTTAGTAGAAAGTTCTGAAAACACCTGTGTTTGCATTTCATCTTCTTCTACATCCCTCCTTTTAGAAACAGTTCCTGAGATAACACTGCACTGTAAACGAGGAGGAAGGCGCAGCTGAAGGTCGTCCTGTGTGCTGGAACCCACTAGGTCTCTCCTGGATGAACCCTCAACCCATTTCCAACTGAGTCTTAGGTGACACATGACATTCCTCACAGTGAAGACACCTGAGGGGTCTCTCTTTGGTATGAACGAGCAGAGGCTGAGGACGATGTTGCCTCTGGCAGTAGATCTCTCTTGGTGGTTACATTCAAAAAGTCCTTTCCCATAAGGAGTTCTCGGAGGGTGACGGAGGCGTGAGCACTTGGGAAAGGGGGCCCCTCCTCTGCTGCGCTGACAGGGTCTCTCCCACGGTGCATCCTCTGGTGCTGGGTGAGGGATGAGCTGCGGCTGAAGGCCTTTCCGCACTCGCTGCACTTATAGGGCTTCTCTCCAGTGTGGATGATGGCATGCCGGATGAGGTTTGTGCTCCAGCAGAAGGATTTCCCACACTCGATGCATTCAAAAGGCTTCTCCCCACTGTGAATCCGCTTGTGCCTCGTGAGGCCTGACATGCGGGCAAAGGCCTTCCCACACTGCACACACTCGTAGGGCTTCTCCCCAGTGTGGATGCTGAAGTGGCGAATGAGGTCTTTTCGATTGCTAAAGGCTTTCCCACATTCTTTGCACTCAAAGGGTTTTTCTCCAGTGTGGGCCCTTTTATGCAAGATATAAGTAGAGCAGTGGGTGAAGGCCTTCCCACACTCACTGCACACGAAGGGTTTCTCCCCGGTGTGGATGCGCTGGTGCCTCTTGAGGTAGGACCTGTGGTTGAAGGCCTTCCCACACTCGAGGCACTCGAAGGGCTTCTCCCCAGTGTGGATGACGTAGTGGTGGATCAGGGCCGCGCTCTCCAGGAAGGCTTTCCCACACTCGCTGCACTCGTAGGGCTCCTTGCCTGTGTGAGTCTGCTGGTGCCACAGGAGGTAGGACCTGTGCTTGAAGACCTGGCCACACTCAAAACACTCATAGGGGTTCTCCCCACCATGGACCACATAGTGCCTGAGGAAACCTCCCCTGTGCCGGAAGACCTGCCCACACTCAGTGCACACAAAGGACTTCTCTCCAGTGTGTCTCCTGCTGTGCAAGACAAAATTGGAGCGGTGGGTGAAGGCCTTTCCACACTCGCTGCACTTGTAGGGCTTCTCCCCACTGTGGATGCGCTGGTGCTGGGTGAGGTAGGACCTGCGGTTGAAGGCCTTCCCACACTCTGTGCACTCGTAGGGCCTCTCTCCCGTGTGGATCATCTGATGCTGCAGGAGGTGCGTGCTCTTGATGAAGGTCTTCCCACACTCCGTGCACTCGTAGGGCTTCACTCCAGAGTGGATTTTCTCATGTCCAGCAAGAAGGTGTTTCTTGTTAAACACCTTCCCACATTCACTGCACTTGAAGATGTTTTCCTCCTCTTCCTGTACCATCCTTGAATGTGTGTCCTTGGCTGCCCCTGAACCACCAGGTCCAGGGATACTTTTCCCAGGAAGCTTCTCCTGCAGCTCTACACCTGGTCTCAAGAGTCCTTCCTGCACTGCTGATGGACCATCCTGACCTCTGGCTGCCACCACCTGGGAGCACCCTGAGGCCCCTTGTGTTAACAGTCCCTGGAGTGAGGCACCCTTGGACAAGGCTGGCTCACAAGCAGTAGGTTTGGTGGCTTGAGGTTTTCTGTTATCACCTGAAAGAAAATTCAACACACAACAGGGCCTGTTAATAACAACACAGAAGGACAAGATCCTCACTTCAGTGAAAACATGGAACTCAAAACACAGCCTCTCTGTCCACTCTGTTACCTCTGAACCTTAGGTTTGAACATCTTTCTTCCTGACCCTTAGACCCAAACACCTTGAAAGGGAGACCTGGGGAGAGGTCAGTCAGCACACAGAGGGTCTGCAGTGGAGTGCACAGAGTGTGGGAAGACCTTCATCAAGAGCAGGCATCTCCTGCAGCACCAGATGATCCACATGGGGGAGAGGCCCTACAACTGCAGCCTGCACATGGCTAGGGAAACCGTGTGGGGTAAGCTTCCTCTAACCAACGCCATCCTGTGTTGTTCCAGGGACACCAGGAAAGCACAAGGAACATGGCCCACGTAGAAGACAGGAAGTGTGTGATGAGAAATCACAGCAAAAAATCATGTCTGGTATTTGATCAACATAAAACCTCAAACACTAGGCATTTCTAGAATTCCTGTTTCAAATCATGGTGGGCTTCCAGGATTACAAGTGACAATTTACGCAAACAGTTAACTCAATCTGGACCCCTAAACAATTTATCCTAAAGAGATGACTTAGGGAAAGATCTGAACACACCAGAAAGACAAAACATGTCTGATGGAGGGCTTAAGACACAACATGTAGGCTGGACCTCAGTTGAGAGAAGCAGGAGACTGAGCCACATGGTGGGCGATTCCATCAACTGAGCTTAGTCAGTAAGTGTCAATGAAAACCTGGGCACGCAGACTCTGGTGAGTTTCCTGGGTTACCAACACCCAGGCACACACTGCTATGTGTTATAGTTAGCTATTTGGCCATTGTGGCCAAAACACCCAACAATAACAACTTAAGAGAAAGAAGATTTTATTGGGCCCTTTGATGGAGAAAATTTTAACACTGCATATAAAGATATTGAGGTCTACATCAACAAAGAATTGATTAATATAAACTGATGACTCTCCCCAAATCCATGAGGCACTGGCACAAAGACAATGAGACTAGCAATGAAGAAAGAACAAAAGCTCAGAGACCCATTTCCACATATGGAGGTCTGGCGGATGGAGAAGAAAGCATAGCAGCTCAGTGTGAGGAGAGCTGTTCCCTGAACAGAGCACTAAAATTATCTACCCAGGGGAACTGACAGTGAAAGCACTAATATCTCACAATATGTTCTGAACCAAACTAAGATCAGCAAAACCTAAGTAGTGAATGATTACATCAGGATAAAACATGTTTTACGTAAGACAAAGTGATAAGTCCTATACAGAAAGCCATGAATTAGACTTTATTGAAAGGAAGACCTTGGCAGGCATGGCTGCACATGCCTATAATCCCAGTGTCTTGGGAGGCTGAGGCAAGAGTATGGCAAATTCAAAGCCAGCCCCATGAAGCCCTAAGCAACTTAATGAGACCCTGTCTCAAAATGAAAATTAAAAACAGGCTGGGGATGTGGCTCAGTGGTTAATCACCTCTGGGTTCAATCTCTGGAACCATAAATAAATAAATAAATAAATAAATAAAACCTATATGAAATCAAAGACACATTAAAGAGAGCCACAAAAAGAGAAATATAACTACAAAAATATATCTGTAGCTTATACAATTGATAAACAGTAAGTATAACCAGGAACATACAAAGAATCCCTATAAACAAAAAGAGAAAAGCAAACTAAAATTTATCCATGGAAGAATTATATATCATTATTTTGTCCCAACTTAATGGCAAAAATTGAGCAATTTGCTTATGAAATACTGGACAGGAAATATGTTGATGGAATCCACCATTTTTTCCTGAAGAGCAAATTGGTATAGGTCCTTTATAAACAGTAAAAATGATCGTACACCTGGGTGTAGGGTGCACACCTGTAATCCCAGCAGCTCAGGAGACTGAGGCAGGAGGATCACAAGTTCAAGGCTAGCCTCAGCAACTTAGCAAGACCCTAAGCAATTTGGTTAGACCAAAATAAAAAATAAAAGAAAGGGCTGAGAATGTGGTTCAGTGGCAAAGTGCCCCTGGGTTTAATACCCGGTGCAAAAAAGTAAAAAGAATGATCCCACAAACTTCAATGACTGTGGTCTCAAATCCAATCATTTTAATCCTAGATTCATTATTAAAAACGCCCCTACACATGTGAAGATGATCAATAAATTGGAAAACTTACAACTTTACTGCTTAGGAGCATAAAAACATGTAAACAATTAAATACACAGAAAAGGAATGAACGTATGAATATAGTGTAAATTACGAACATTTGTTTAATTTTCAAATATAAAGAACTTGAATAACATATTTTTATTTGGAGAAAGAATGAAATAGAAAATTATAAGGAAAAAAAAGGCATAGAAGAATATCCACGGAAAGCTGTGAGCACAGGAACTGGCCATGGCCAGGGCAGGAGCTCGTCCATCAGGAGAAGAGAAGCCACAGAGCCTGAGACGCATGTGTGTGGGCTGAAAGTCCAGCAGTACTGAGAGGGACGCGTCATCTCCAACCTGAACATGTGCTGACACGGCTGCGACCCGTGTCAGAACCTTATGCCTGGCAAACAGCAACTGTCTGGACGGCTGAGGTCAGGACTGAGGGAGACACCCTGCAGTCTAACCTGCGTGGGTGGCAGACCGGTCACTGGCGCTTGGGAAGTGAAGTGAGCAAGACCAAGCTTTCATTCTTAGGCTCTTCAGATACACAAGTGGAGAGGCAAGGCCAACAGGGGAGAGGTGACTCTGAGGGGCTGAGGAGACACTGCACAAGGACCCTCATGCTCAATCAGCAGGCCAAGGGACAAACAGAGGGCACAGACCATGACTCTGCCATGGCACCAGCCAACCCACAGATGGCAACAGTGCCTCAAAAGCCCAAATGTGGAACACAGCCACCCAAGTCTCCTTGACAAAGCAGGAGAAGCAGGAAGACAGGGGTAGTGTCTGCTGGTGTCTGACACTCAGGTCCAGTGGAAGGCGAGGTGGCAAGGAGGACAGACAGAACACAGCTGGAGAAGAAAATTGGCAGAGAAAAGCCCCCTTCCTCAGGCTTCAGAGGAAATATGAGACATTCTCATTGGCTTGACTAACATGAGATGAACAATAAAGCTTACTTTCAAGGAGCCCTTTGCTATACTTGGACGCTGCTGTTCTGTGTTCATGCAGCAGGTGACAAATCTTTCCAGATACAACCCAACGTCTGAGACTACAGTGACTGCACATTTGAGGACTACCCGAAGGGAGTGGACTAAGATGTCAATCACCCGTCAGTTCTCCCTGAACACACAGCTCAGCCACTTATCCCAGCACACGGACCCAACTGTGGCCAATGCCTAGTTCCCTAGGATGGAACATGAGCGGACTGGTGTCCCTGGAGTGGGAATCGTTGCGCTCACTGGAGAAAGGCAGAAAAACCATCAGACAGCAGGCTGATGAGAGAAAGAACCTGTAGAGCTCCCCACGCCCCACGCAGACCTGGGGACAGTGAAAATCACAGCTACACATGCTGAGCCGCTGAGCCTTGTGCCAACTCAATCACCCTTATGTACAAAACCACGAGTCTTCAACCTTACCAGGTAGGGCCTCAGAGCTGGTGATGGCCAAGCCAGGTTTCATGACCACACAGTTGGAGCCCTGGCCAGGTGTTAGCTCACCAACCTCACTCTTTCCCAGGACCTGGAACAAGTTGATGGGTTTGGCTGACCAGAGGAGTACAGGTCAAAGGGCAACATGGCTACAAAATCCAGAGGCCACAGTACGATGCTTCCCAAGACATACCCAGGCCAGTGTCTTCCCTGCCTCAAGCCTGCAGGGCCTCCACTAGCCAAGGTCATGGCTCCTACCTGGACAGGTGCTCTGAAAGAGGTCTATCATCACTGTCCACAACTGCTGCCCGTGCTCCAGCTGGAAGATCAGCTCAGGTTTGGGAACAGGATACCCTTTTCAGGGACAAAAGAAAAAAAAAGGGAGAAACATGGATTTTGTGAAAAGCAGTAAACACCCTCCATCTCCTTCAGGCCTCAAGCCCAGCATCCGGTCCTTAGGATGAAGCCTCTCCCACCAGAACAAAAAGAAAGCTGACATGTGACCTGGAACAAGGCTGGCCATCCACACTGGATGACCACTGTGCCCCAGTATGCACTCAGAAGCTGGCACATACCAGGGCTAACCACGTCCACAGGACTAGGCAAGCAGGTTGAATGCACTGGGTCAGCTCAAACCTGAACAATATTTAAGCAATAATTTAGGGGAAAACAGACATCTAAAATCTCTCTTCACTCAAAGCAAAGGTATGTGTATTAGTCAGTTTTCCTTTCCTCATCTAATGCCTGACTCTTGGCAATGAAAACAACAGAGGTATACTTAGCACACAGCTTTGGAGATTTCACATCCAACTCAGGCAAATTAATGCAGATTAATCTTTTCCAAGGGCAGTGCCGACAACGACCCTATGACCTTCCACCTGAGTCCCACCTCTGTACTTTCCCCCTCTGGTGAAAGGGGATCAGCAAGTGTCAGGGAAAGGGGCTGGGCTGAGACTCAGCTCTAAACCCAGACTTTTCATTCAACAAATCTCAGTGGCAGGAAAAAGGTGCTCAAGGAACTACTTGTCCAGGGCATGTCTCCAGACCAGATTAGTCCTCAAGAATGGCTTCTCCAGGGTCTCTTGATGCCAGGTGAGGGGGTGTCTGTGCTTCCTCTCATACAGGTCCAACCTCCGCCAACTGATTTTTAGGTCCCGTGTGCAGTGGTGATCTGTCCTGTGCATTACAAGGACGCTCAGCAGCATCCAGGTCTCCACCCACTAAATGCCAGTAATACCCCCAACCCAACGTAAAAACCAAGACATTTTCCCACGTCACCCCATGTGTGCGGAAGGGCTCCCCACTTGAGAACCTCTGGCTTAGGAGGATAGAAATAAATACAGGGAGATGAGAGAAGCAGCATGTGATGGGGCGGGGCCTCCTGGAGACTGTGTTCAGGAAGGCTCTGGTGAGCAGATGCTGAGAAAGGGCAGCAGAGTGGAACGCTGCATCACCCTGAGCACACCACAGGACAAGGAGAAAACTGCAAGAGCTGTCCTGCGGCAGGCAGGAGGGCAGGGGAGGAAGGGCAGGAAGTTGCAAAGACTGGAGTGTGGGGCGTCTGGGCCGGAGCACCAAAGGTGAGCGAAGGTCGGCTGGGTTAGAGAGGACTCCTTATTGTTAAGAATTTACATATCTGATTCTATCAAACCCCTTCCTAGCAAAGATCGCATCCCACACCACCCTGCACACTGGGCTACTGGGGACACCTGATCCAACCCTCCTCCTAAGTCAGACTCCCCACTGAAAGATGGCATAAAAAACACCACAGACCGGGGCCAATCTACGCTGGGCACCGAGTGAGAGGCTGAGGGAAGGATGGCTCATGGTTGCCATTTGCTGCCTCAAGAGTGTCCCACAAAAGCCAGCAGCAAATAAGGAAAAATACAAACATGCAGACAACAGGACCAGGAATCTGGTGGTCACACACAGCAAGGACCAGAAGGCCACTCATGCTGCAAACTGGCTCAGGAAGAAAAGGCCCTTGATTGGATATGGTGGCAGGAGCCAGGAGAAATTGTGGTGGTCTCCCTCGAAACCTCACCGTGGGTCCTGAATGCCTCCCCATTCCTTCCACTGTCGCCTTCTCCACAGCACCCTGGGAGCCCAAGGGCCCTACTTCCACTGCCCAGAGAGATACAGGACACCAGACAGGAAGAGGTGAGTCCAGTAAATGACTGAAGCCCTGGGAAGAAGGCTGGATCCAGAGGCTTCTGGAGCAGCCAGGGTGAAGTGAAGGAGGCAGCAGGTCCGCTGCATGCTGGAGGTGGAAGGCCTTACCCAGTGAGACCAGGAGCCCACAGTTTTCCAGCATCACCTCCTGGTACAAGGTCCTCTGAGCTGGGTCCAGTTGTCCCCACTCCTCCTGGGTGAAAGTCACAGCTACATCCTCAAAGGTCACAGACCCCTGGAAAGTCAAATAGAGGGAAAACTGTTGGTCGTGGGGCTGTTCCAAGAGGCAGGAGAGTCTCACTGAAAAACATGCAAAGAGATCAAGGCCTAAATCACATGGTGTTTCCCAAGGGCCATGCTCCATGCTGGGCCACAGAAGGAAGGAGGAGCTGCTTCAACATAATACCATGTAAGGGAAAGATGCTGCTTATGCAAGAACAGTCAATGGGATCAACTTCTGCACTGTGAGATGTAGACAGAAGGGCTCTAGGACATCAGAGGAGTGAGGAAACAATGATAATGACCCCACCAGTGCAATCTGCATCTTCCTGGTGCAGGCAGGTGCTGCCCCAGGCTGAGAACATTCTGTGTTCAAATGACTGCCAGTTGACAGCTCAAAGTCAGATCCATAGAGTCTGAATCCAAACATCAAAACTGTCAGTTCCTATTTTTTCTGCTTAAGAGACTTCTATCCTTTCTGAGCCTACATTTTTAGATCAGGAAAACAGATCCCACTTGACCAGTGACTGTTGTGAGACTTTAAGACAAATTATCCACTGTTTAGTGTTTTGGGAGGGGATTTTCTCATCCTTCCACAGTGCCTCACCTCCTCTCATCAAACTTAATATCACAGTAAGTGACCTGGGGCTTAAGAAGCTTCACCAATTCACAGATCTTACCACCAGAGGCAGAGTAACTCTGGTCCAAGTTGGGCGTGGAACCCTGACGAGTCTTCAGGTCAGAGCGACTCTAATGTGCTGCGGTTGTGCAGCACGTCCACCCGTTACTGATCCTAAGTATGTTTAAGTCATTCTTGGAAACAGTTAACGCACACGTGGACCGAGGAGGCAGAGCCTTCCGCCCTCACCAGACAGCACCAGGAGCGTTGGCATCCACCTGGAGACAGGGCCGAGGCCGGCTTCCACGTCCCTGGGCGCTCTGGGCCTGTCAGACGCCAGGGACACGCCAGTTACCGAGCACCTTTCCCCCTGCTAGAGGCCGACGGCCCCGCCAGAGCAGGGACTTCAGGACCTGGGCGCACGGGGCAAAGGGCCAGCGGCCCTCCGCGGACGCCCTCCCCTCGCCCGGCCCAGGCGACCGGAGCCAGGAGGCCGGTGCTCACCGCCGTGTCCGAGCCCGCCCTCCTCCGGAGCCGCACCGTGGGGCCGCTTGCACTCACCCGCGCGGCCATCGCGGGCCCACGGCGCGCTCCGGACCCGGCGGCCCAGCAACTCCCGGGAACGGCGCGCCGGCCCGGCGACCCTGTGACCGCCCCGGTGCTGAGGACGGGCGAGGCGAGGCCCGCGGGCGGCCAGGACTCACGCCGCAGGTGGACCGGCCGAGGGACGGTGCCTGTGGCGCCGCGTCCGCAGGACGAGACCGGAACTCCAGACCCCCAGGCCTCGGAGGCTGAGACCAATGGCGCGACGGCCACACCCGGAAGTCCCGCCCCGGCACGGCCTTCCGGGAGGCGCCGGTCGCGGGCCGTGATTGGCCGGCGCCTGCGCTCGCGCGGAGCACAGCCTTCTGGGTACCGTAGTTTACCCTGCTGCGCAGCTGGGGGCCTGAGGTGGACACCCGGCACCTGCCGGGAGACCGGGCGGGAGGCCAGGCGTCCCTGGTCAGCAGGGCCAGCGTAGAGGCTGCGCCCGCTCTGCAGCCACCTGGAGACTCGTCCCTTCCACCCGAGTGTCTGGGAAGGCTCAGGTGCCACCGCTGGACGGCGGTGGAACCGTCCCACAGGTGTAGGCTCGGACTGTCTCACACCGGGGGGTCCCTCGCAGGCCGTTTGTCGCTGGGAGGGTGCCACCTAGGGGATCGTGGGACTCCAGTCTCTTCTTTTTTCCGTGTGCCAGCCATGAGTGAAGGGCTTTGCCTGACCACGTACTGACTCCATGGTGTTCTGCCTCCTCCCAGTTCTTAAAGCAATGGGTCAACATCAGGGACAGCAACCTCCAAACGGGAGCCAAAATAAAGTTTTTCTTCGTACAAGTTGGTCACCTCAGGCATTTGTCACAGCGTTGAGAAGCTGTGTCACAGCGGAGCCAAAATAAAGTTTTTCTCCTCACAAGTTGGTCACCTCAGGCATTTGTCACAGCGTTGAGAAGCTGTGACACAGCGAATGGGACAAAAACCTCAGCGATTGATGAATTTGGGTGAACGGCACACACGCTTGCACTTACAACTTTTTTTTTTAAATATAATTTTGAATTATTTCCACATTGGGGAGGGTGCAGAGACAAGATGTTCTTCACCTCCACTGCTCTTTAATATTCTGCTCTGGCTGACAAGATCTCTTCTGAACTTCTGTAGTCGTGTTATAGCCTGCGTTTTTACTGCTGGGTCGAAAGACCTGACAAGAACAATTTTAGAGGAGGAAAAGTTTATTTGGGGCTCATGGTTTCAGAGGTCTCAGACCATAGATAGCCGGCTCCATTCCTCGGGGATCAGTGTGAGGCAGAACATCATGGGGGAAGAGTTGTGGAGGAAAGTGGCACAGGACATGATGCTATGAAGCAGAGAGAAGTTGCTATGGAAGGACAAAATAAAAGCCCCAAAGGCAAGGCCTGGAGACTCACCTCCAGCCACACCCTTACCTGCCCATCGGGGATTAATTAAATGGTTAGGTTCAGGTCTCATAGCCCAATCATTTCACCTCTGAGCCTTGCATAGCCCAATCATTTCACCTCTGGCCCTTGCATAACCCAATCATTTCGCCTCTAGATCTTTCATTGTCTTACACATGAGCTTTTGATGGACACCTCACATCTAAACCAAAGCAAGTAGCTTCCTGTTTTTTCTGCTTCCCTCCTCACCCACGTGGAGTTTATTCTTGCAGCACCTCAAGTGAGCCTCTGAAAACTGTGATAAGTGCACAGGAGGAAAGCCAGTATGGATCTCATAATCTCTGTCTCTGGGTGTTCAAGCTCTTGAGTGTGGGTCTAACTTGTGACTCAGTTCTGAACATATAAACTATGCCAAAATACTGGAATGCATATGATTATGTGTATATGGATGTGTCAATTAAGAGAGGACTCTCGTCTTGCTAATTCTCTCTCCCTGTAGACTTGATGAAGCAAGCAGCTATGCTAGTAAACCCACATATTGTACTGTAGGTGGCTTCCAGGACTTTTATCAGCGCACAGAAACTGACATTACCAGTGCTTATATTGCAAGAAAATAAGCACTAGTGAAAAGTCAAGATTTTCAAGCCAGGCATGGTGGCACATGCCTCCTGGGAAGCATCCTCAGAGGCCAAGGCAGGAAATTGCAAGTTCAAAGCCAGCCTCAGTAACTTAGCAAGGCCCTAAGCAACATAGGGGGACCCTGTCTCAAAACAAAAATTGAAAAAGACAGAGGATGTGGCTTAGTAGTTAAGCACTCCTGGGTTCAGTCCCCAGAAAATAAAGTGTTAGCTCCAAAGGTCATAGTTTTCTTTACTGCTGTATCCTAATTCATGAGCGATTTTGGCACAGCAGTCACACTGTAGATACCTCAGTACAATCTCCTGAAATCCTTGCCCTCAGCCTTGGAAAGTCGTGAGCGTTTTTGTTGTTGTTGTTGTATGTAGACAGTGTCTCACTCTATTGCCCAGCCTGGGCTCAGGTGATCCTTCTGCCTCAGCCTCCCAAGTAGCTAGGATTATAGGCACTTTCAACCACATCTAGCTGTTAGCTTTTTGATCATCTGGCTATACTATAGCTCATTTTCTCATTTACCAATGGAAGGACATATTGTTTGTTAACAAGTTTAGGCAATTATGAATGATGCTGGTAAATTATGAATTATTTTCAATTAAGGAAACCCATGTCTGAGTTTTTGGTGGACAGTTGCTGGATTCCATAGTAAGATTATGTTCAGTTTTGTGAGAAACTCCCAACTGTCTTCCACAGTGCATACCATGTTGAACTGACACCACAATGAAGAATCTTCACTGGCCTTGTCAGGAGTTTTTGGGGGAGGCACTCTGGGAAGGGTTAGTGGTGGCACATTAGCTTAATGTGAAATGCCGTAAGGCTACATGAGGTTCAACGTCCTTTTCTGTGCTTACTTGCCATCTGTCTTCTTGGTGAGATGCCTATCATCCCAGTGACTCAGAGGCTGAGGCAGGAGAATTGCAGGTGGGAGGCCAGCCTCAGCAACTTAGTGAGACCCTCTCTCAAAATAAAACATAGAAAGGGCATGAGGTTTAACTCAGTGATAGGGAACCCCTGGGTCCAATCCTTGGTACCCCCCCAAAAAAAACTTTTAAAAGAAAGAAAAGACCAGGCTGCGGTTGTAGCTCAGTGGCAGAGTACTTGCCTAGCATGTGTGAGGCACTGTGTTCGATTCTCAGTACCACAAATTAAAAAAAGGGGTCCATTGACAACTAAAAAATATATATTATAAAGAAGAAAAAAAGACTTACCTTTACTCCACTGTATTGCTTTTGCTCCTCAGTGGATCATTTTGCTATACCTAGGTGTCCATGTAGGTCTGTTTCTGGACTCTGTCCTGTTCCATTGACCTCTTGTCTGTTCATTCATACCACAGGCCTCAATTACTGTGGCTTTATAGTAAGGCTAAAATTGAGAAGGCTGGGGTGGAGCAAGATGAAGGGCCCTGCATTGGATCCCCAGTGCTGCAAAGAAACACCTACTCCCCAATAAATTTTTCTGGGTTGGGGGCTCACAGACTACATCCCCAAATTTTGCATATACCTCCAAATTGGTGAAAGTTCAACTCAAAGACTCAGCCTCATTTAAATTTTGAATATTTCATAAAACAACTTGGAAGGATTTGTACTAAACTGGAGAAGTCAGCTTTGGTTTCTTCTTTTTTGTTTTTTGCAGGATCAGAGGAGGGAAAAGCTGTTTACAGTAGTCAATATTGAACTTGGGGTGCTCCTCTACTTTGCCACATTCCTAGACCCTTTTTTTTTATTCTTTTGTTTTGAGACAGGGTCTCACTAAGTTGCTGAGACTGGCTTTAAACTTGGGATCCTGCTGCCTCGGCCTCTGAATTGCTGGGATTCTAGGCATGGCCACCATGCCTGGCTGGTTGCCTCTTCTTACAGTCTTGGTTTTGATGTACTCTCAGTTATTTTACACCTCTCACCTTTCCAAGAGCATCTGAGAGGCCATGGTGGTGTTGTAAAGGGACAGGAGGAGACATGAACTGATATTCAGGTCCCTGTGCATGAGTCTCCTCCAGAAACACATGACCTGAGTCCAGGGGGGTGGCTGCAGATGTCCAGGCTGAGTGACTTACATGCACACTCAGAGGAGAAACAAAGGCAGGTCCAGCAAAACACACATGATAGTGATTGTGGGGTAGTTAAATATGGGCCAATAGAGGTGGTGTTGGAACCTCGGGAAGGACATGGTTTCCACACTGAAAACATGGCCTTAAAACTATGCTTTCCTCGAGCACCTGACCTGAATGCCACCCAAGGGTTTTAAACAGGAAAGTTTGGATATGAACCCCATTAATTTAATTTCTTGCCACATTTATGCAGTCCAGACCTGGATCGACATCCAGAGAGAGAGCTACGGAGAGAAAGAAGCAGGCAGCAGATGGGGTAGGTGCCCAGTGGTTGTGGGATTCAGTGACCCTCCAGCTGTGACTGCTGTCTGCCATCCTTTCAAGACTTGGCTTCTCATTCTCTGTGGAACACCATCTTCTCTAGTTTGTGTGACTCTCAATTTTACTACCAGGGATTAAACCGAGGGGTGCTCTACCACTGAGCCACATTTACAGGTGGGCACTAGTGCCTGGCTAGTTTATGTTATTCTTACTGGCACAATCAACATTTGGGGCAAAGCCTTCCAGGTTAACATAATAATCACTTATGCACCCCTGAAGTCTTCCTTTGGGCAATGGGGTCAAAACCAGGCTCAGGCACAAAGACACTGAGGTACTTCCTGGGGCATCAGGGTCTGCCCTGATGTCCTGGCTGCAGGGCCCAAGGCTGAGGTCTCCTCCCCAGATGGCTGTTGGGAGCCATTCTGGACAGTAGCTAGGCACACACGTTTAAGTCCTGAGTAAAGGGGTACTAAATAGTTATTGCACCTCACAATACATTGGATTTTTAGCCCCACTTGAATAATGAGGTGTCACCCAGTGAGGTTAAGTTACACTCACCTGCTCCTTTGCAATCCTAACCCTTTGCCCTTTTGGGATAGAATGTTCCATGGGATCTCCCCTTATGAGCTTAGGGGATTTTGGAAAGGTACTTCTGTGTGTTTGTGCACTTTCTTTGCTGTTTTCTTAAGTTATTGGAATAGTCAGATTTTGTGAACTCAGCATTGGATCTCCAGCTTGGATAATGGCAATAGATGGCTCCTGCCCTGTATGGCAGAGAAGCCATGGGCTTCCTGAGCACTAAGGTTATGGTTTACATGAGATGTCCCCCAAAGCTCATGTGTGAGATCATGCAAGAAAGTTTAGATATAAATGATCGTGTTTAATCCCCTACAGAGATTAAATAGGTGGTAACTGTAGGAAAGTAGGGTGTAGCTGGTGGAAGGGGGTCCTTGGGAGTGTGCTAATGGGGTTTATATTCTGTCCTTGTTGAGCAGAGCGCTCTCTCTCTCTCTCTCTCTCTCTCTCTCTCTCTCTCTCTCTTTCTCTCTCTCTTCCTCCCTCCCTCCCTCCCTCCCTCCCTCCCTCCCTCCTGATCTTTATGTCATGAGCCACTTTCATCCACCACACTCATCCCCCATGATGTTCTGCCTTACCTGGAGCCCTGAGGAATGGAGCCTGCTATGTGTGGACTGAGACCCCTGAAACCTACCCTGAGTGCCTCCATGGTGTACAGGACAGCAGTTATCAGGCTGCGCCTCCCTGAGTGACTCCATGGTGAATATAACAGAAGTTATCAGGCTGCGCCTCCCTGAGTGACTCCATGGTGAATATAACAGAAGTTATCAGGCTGCGCCTCCCTGAGTGACTCCATGGTGTGTAGAACAGCAGTCCTCAGGCTGTACCTTACCTGAGTGACTCCATGGTGAATATAACAGCAGTCCTCAGGCTGTGCCTTACCTGAGTGACTCCATGGTGAATATAACAGCAGTTCTCTGGCTGTGCCTTACCTGAGTGACTCCATGGTGAATATAACAGCAGTTCTCTGGCTGTGCCTTACCTGAGTGACTCCATGGTGTGTAGAACAGCAGTCCTCAGGCTGTACCTTACCTGAGTGACTCCATGGTGAATATAACAGCAGTTCTCTGGCTGTGCCTTACCTGAGTGACTCCATGGTATACAGAACAGCAGTTCTTAGGCGGCACCTCCCCTGAGTGACTCCATGGTGGATAGAGAAGCAGCTCTCAGGCAATGACTCCTCTGAGTGACTCCATGGTGCGTAGAACAGAAGTTCTCAGGCTGAGCCTGTCCTGAGTGATTCCCTGTGTGTAGGACAACACTTCTCAGGCTGAGCCTGTCCTGAGTGATTCCCTGGTGTGTAGGACAGAAGTTCTCAGGCTGAGCCTGTCCTGAGTGATTCCCTGGTGTGTAGAACAGAAGTTCTCAGGCTGAGCCTGTCCTGAGTGATTCCCTGGTGTGTAGGACAACACGTCTCAGGCTGAGCCTGTCCTGAGTGATTCCCTGGTGTGTAGAACAGAAGTTCTCAGGCTGAGCCTGTCCTGAGTGACTCCATGGTGTGTAGGACAACACGTCTCAGGCTGAGCCTGTCCTGAGTGATTCCCTGGTGTGTAGAACAGAAGTTCTCAGGCTGAGCCTGTCCTGAGTGATTCCCTGGTGTGTAGGACAACACTTCTCGGGCTGAGCCTCCACTAAGTGAATCTATGATGTCAGAACAGCATTTCTCAAGCTGTGGCCTGCTCATGGTGTCAGCAGGTCTCAGGTCTGTGCCTGCCCTGAGTGACTCCCTGCTGTGTAGAACAGCAGGACTCAGGCTGCACCTGTGGTGAATGACTCCAGGGTGCGGAGAAGAGCACGTCTTTCTTTTTTAAAATCTTAATTTATTATATATGATAACAGAATGCATCACAATTCATATTACATATATAGAGCACAATTTTTCATATCTCTGGTTGTACACAAAGTAGACTCACATCATTCATGTCTTCATACATGTACTTAGGTAATGATGACCATTCCCATCCGCCATCTTTCCTACCCCTGTGTCCCCTTGCTTTCACTCCCTCCCCTTTTCCCCTTTGCCCTGTCTAGAGTTCATTTAATCCTCCCATCCCCACCCGACTCCCACAGCATATTGTGAATGAGCATCTTTAAATCAGAGAAATCATTAGGCATTTGATTTAGGGGGATTGGCCAGTTTCACTTAGCATTATATTCTCCAGCTCCATCTATTTACCTGAAAATGCCATGATTTTATTTTATAATGCTGAATAATCTTCCATTGTGTACATATGCCACATTTTCTTTATCCATTTATCTACTGACGGGCATCAAGGTTGGCACCACAGTTTAGCTACTGTGAATTGTGTTGCTATAAACATTGATGTGGCTGTCTCCCTGTAGTATGCTGTTTTTAAGTCCTTTGGGTATAGATGGAGAAGTGGGATAGCTGGGTCAAATGGTGGTTCCATTCCCAGAATTCCAAGGAATCTCCATACTGCTTTGCATATTGGCTGCACCAATTTGCAGTCCCACCAGCAGTGTATGAGTGCACCTTTTCCCCACATCCTCACCAACACTATTGTAGTTTGTATTCTTAATAGCTGCCATTCTGACTGGAGTGAGATGAAATCTTAGAGAAGTTTGGTTTTGTATTTCTCTAATTGCTGGAGATGATGAGCATTTTTTTCATATATTTGTTGATTGATTGCATATCCTTTTCTGAAAAGTGTTCAGTTCCTTGGCCCATGTATTGATTGGGTTATTTGGTGGGGTTTTTTTTTGGTGTTAAAGTTTTTGAGTTCTTTATATACCCTAGAGATTAGTGTTCTATCTGATGTGCTTGTGGCAAAGATTTGCTCCCATCCTGTAGGCTCTCTAATCACCTGATTGTTTCTTTTACTGAGAAGAAGCTTTTTAGTTTGAATCCATTCCATTTATTGATTCTTGATTTTAATTCTTGTGCTATAAGAGTTTCATTAAGAAAGTTGGGGCCTAGTCCAACATAATGGAGATTTGGGCCTACTTTTTTTCCATTAGGTGCAAGGTCTCTGGTTTAATTCCTAGGTCCTTGATCCACTTTGAGTTGAGTTTTATGCATGGTGAGAGATAGAGGTTTGATTTTATTTTGTTACATGTGGATTTCCAGTTCTCCTTGAAGAGGCTATCTTCTCTCCAGTGTATGTTTTGGCACCTTTGTCTAATATAAGATAACTGAAGTTATGTGGGTTAGACTCTGTGTCCTCTATTCTGTACCATTGGTCTACAGGTCTATTTTGGTGCCGATACCATGCTGTTTTTGTTACTATTGCTCTGTAGTATAGTTTTAGGTCTTGAAGAGTAATGCCACCTTCATTCTTCTTGCTAAGAATTGCTTTGGCCATTATGGGTCTCTTATTTTTCCAGATTAATATTTTTAATTGCTTTTATTTTTTAAATACATAACAGCATAATGCATCACAATTCTTATTACACACATACAGCACATTTTTTTTCATATCTCTGTTTGTATATAAAGTATGTTCACACCAATTCATGTCTTCATACATGTACTTTGGATAATGATGTCCATCATATTACACCATTATTGCTAATCCCCTACCCCTTCCCTTTCCCTCCCACTCCTCTGTCCTATCTAGAATTCATCTATTCCTCCCATGCTTCCTCTCCCTACCCTACTATGAGTCAGTCACCTTATATCAGAGAAAACATTCATCATTTGTTTTTTTGGGATTGGCTAACTTCACTTAGCATTATCTTCTCCAACTCCATCCATTTACCTACAAATGCCATGATTTTATTCTCTTTTATTGCTGAGTAAAATTCCATTGTGTATATATGCCACATTTTAAAATTCATTTATCTACTGAAGGGCATCTAGTTTGGTTATACAGTTTAGCTATTTGAATTGTGCTGCTATAAACATTGATGTGGCTGTGTCCCTTTAGGATGCTGTTTTTAAGTCCTTTGGGTATCCAAAAAGCATGCATTGGAGAAAAGAAAGCCTTTTCAACAAATGATGCTGGGAAAACTGGAAATAATATGCACAAAAATGAAATTAAACCCCTATCTCTCACCATGCACAAAACTCAACTCAAAGTGGATCAAGGACCTAGGAATTAAACCAGAGACTCTCCATCTAATAGAAGAAAAAGTAGGCCCTAATCTTCATCATGTGGGATTAGGCCCCAACTTCCTTAATAAGACTCCTATAGTACAAGAATTAAAGCCAAGAATCAATAAATGGGATAGACTCAAACTAAAAAGTTTTTTCTCAGCAAAAGAAACAATCTGTGAGGTGAACAGAGAGCCCATATCCTGGGAGCAAATTTTTACCCCTCACACATTAGATAGAATTCTAATCTCTAGGGTATATAAAGAACTCAAAAAGCTAAGCACCAAAAAACAAACAAAACAAAACAAAACAAAAAAACCCAAATAACCCAATCAATAAATGGGCCAAGGACATGAACAGACACGTCTCAGAAGACGATATTTAATCAATCAACAAATATATGAAAAAAGTGTTCAACATCTTTAGCAATTAGAGAAATGCAAGTCAAAACTACTCTAAGATTTCATCTCAGTCCAGTCAGAATGGCAGCTATTAAGAATACAAAACAATAAGTGTTGGTGAAGATGTGGGGTAAAAAGCACACTTATACATTGCTGGTGGGACTGCAAATTGGTGTAGCTAATATAGAAAGCAGTATGGAGATTCCTTGGAAAACTTGGAATGGAACCACCATTTGACCCAGCTATCCCTCTCCAGATGAATTTCATGATTACTTTTTCTATTTCTATAAGGAATTCCATAGAGATTTTGATTGGGATTGCATTGAATCTGTTTAATGCTTTTGGTATATGGTCATTTTGACAATATTACTTCTGCCTATTCAAGAACAAGGTATATCTTTTAATCTTCTAAGATCTTCAATTTCTTTCTTTAGTGTGTTGTAGTTTTCATTGTAGAGGTCTTTCACCTCTTTTGTTAAATTTATTACCAAGTATTTTTTTTTTAGGTTATTGTAAATGGGGTGATTTTCCTTGTTTCACTTTCAGTGGATTTGTCACTGTTGTACAGAAATGCCTTTGATTTATGGGTGTTGATTTTATATCCAGCTCTGTTACTGAATTCATTTATTAGTTCTAGGAGATTCCTGGTGGAATATTTTGGATCTTCTAGGTATAGAATCATATTGTGTGCAAGTAGTGATAATTTGTGTTCTTCTTTTTCTATCCATATACCTTTCATTTCTTTCATCTGTCTGATTGTTCTGGATAGAATTTCAAGAACAGTGTTAAATAGAAGTGGTGACATAAATCAGCATACTACAGAGATTTAGCCACACCAATGTTTATAGCAGCACAATTCACAATAGCTAAACTGTCAAGCCTACCTAGATGCCCTTCAGTGGATGAGTGAGTAAAAAAAATGTGGCATATATACACAATGCAATTTTACTCAGCAATAAAAGAGAATAAAATCATGGCATTTGCAGGTAAATGGATGGCGTTGGAAAAGATAATGCTAAGTGAAGTTAGCCAATCCCCAAAAAACAAATGGTGAATGTTTTCTCTGATATAAGGAGGATGACTCATAGTGGAATAGCAAGGGGGATCATGGGAGGAATAGATGAACTCTAGATAGGTCTGAGAGGTGGGAGGGAAAGGGGGTAGGGGGTTACAAGAATGGTGGAATGTGATAGACATTATCCAAAGTACATGTATGAAGACATGAATTGGTGTGAACATACTTTATATACAACCAGAGATATGAAAAATTGTGCTGTATATGTGTTATAAGAATTGTAATACATTCTGCTGTCATTTATTTTTTTAAATTTATTTTTCTTTAAAAAATGCTCAAATTTAAAAAAAAAGTGGTGACAAAGAGTTTCCCTGTCTTGTTCCAGTTTAGAGAGAATGCTTTCAAATTTTCTTCATTTAGAATGATGTTGGCCTGGGGCTTAGCATAGGTAGCCTTTAAAATGCTGAGGTATATTCCTGATATCCCTTGTTTTTCAAGCATTTTGAACATGAGGGGATGCTGTATTTTATCAAATGCTTTCTCAGCATCTATTGAGATGATCATATTATTTTTATCTTTGAGTCTATTTATGTGATGAATTACATTTATTGATTTCTGTGTGTTGAACCAACCTTGCATTCCTTGGATGAATTCTACTTGATGGTGATGCACTATCTTTTTGATATGTATTTGTATTAAATTTTCCAGAATTTTATTGACAATTTTTGCATCTATATTCATTAGAGATATTAGTCTGGCATTTTCTTTCTTTGATGTGTCTTTGTCTGGTTTTGGATTCAGGGTGATATTGACCTCATAGGATGTGTTTGGAAGTGTTTCCTCTTTTCCTATTTTATGAAATAGTTTGAGAAGTATTGGTGTTAGTTCTTCTTTAAAGATCTTGTAGAACGAAATTATGTATCCCTCTGGTCTGGACTTTTCTTGGTTGGTAGACTTCTGATGGCATCCTCTATTTCCTTGCTTGAAATTGATCTGTAGAACAGCATTTCTAAGGTTGTTAGTGAGTGACTCAATGGTGTGTAGAACAGTAGTACTCAGGCTGTGCCTCTCCTGAGTGACTTCAGAGTGTATAGAACAGCAGTTCTAAGGCTGTGCATTTCATAAGTGACTGCATGGTGTACAGAACAGCAGTTCATAGATTGTGCATGTCCCGAGTAACTAGATGTTGGGTACAACAGCAGATCTCAGTCTGCACCTTCCCTGAGTGATTCCATGGTGTATAGAACAATAGTCCCAAAGCAGTGCATGGTCAGAGTGGCTGAATGGTGTGTAGAACTTAAGTTCTTAGGCTGCAACTGCCCTGAGTAACTACATGGTTTAAAAGAACAGCATTTCTCTGGCTGTGCCTACTGTGGTTACTTCATGGTGTGTAGAACAGCAGTATTTAGTCCATGCCTAATCTTAGTGACTCCTTGGTGTACAGGACAGCATTTTTCAGGATGTGCCTATTCTGAGTAACTCCATGGTGTGTAAAACAACAGTTCTCAGGCTGTGTCTGCTCTTATGACTCCAGAGCATACAGCACAGCTATCCTTGGGCTGTGAGTGACCTCTTGGTTTATAGAACAGCAGTTCTCAGTCTGCACCTTCTCTGAGTGACTCAGTGATGGATAGAAAAGCAGTTCTCTGGATGTGCATCCCACGAGTGACTCCATGCTCTGAAGAACACCAGTTATCAGGCTGTGCCTGAATGTAGTAATGTAATGGTGTGGAGAACAGAACTTCTCGGGCTGTGCCTGCCCTGAGAGAATTCATGGTGAACACAGCAGCAGTTCTGTGGCTGCTCCCCCCCTGAGTGAGTACATGGTGTGTACAACAGAAGCTCTCATGCTATGTCTGGCTTGAGTGAATCCATGGCATGTAGAACAGCAGTTCTCAGGCTGTGCCTGCCCTAAGTGACTCCATGGTGTGTAGAACAGCAGTTCTCAGGATGCTTCTGCCCTGAGAGACTACAAGGTATATAGAACAACAGTTTCAATTTGAAACTAACTTGAGTGATTTCATGTTGTGTAGAACAGTAGTTCTCATTTCTATGACTCACCCAAGTGACTCCATGGTGTACATACCAGCATTAATAAGTCTGTTCCTCCCTTGAATTACTCCCTGTGTAGTAGAACAGAAGCTTTCAGGCTGTGCCTTCCCTGAGTGACTCCATCATGTGTAGAACAGAAGTACTCAGGCTGTGTCTGCCCTGAGTTACTTTATGTTGTGTAGAACAAAAGTGCTCATGCTGCATCTCCCCTGAGTAATTCATGGTATACAGAACAACAGTTCTCAGGCTGCACCTGCCCTGAGTGACTCCATGGTGTACAGAACAGTAGCTCTCATGGTGGGCCTACCCTGACTGACTCCATGGTGTACAGGACCACAACTCTCACTTTGGACCAGCCCTGAGTGACTCCACGGTGTGTGGAACAACACTTCTCAGGCTGCACTTCCTTGAGTGACTCCGTGGTGAATACAAGAGCAATTCTCTGGCAGCTCCTTCCCTAAGAGACTCCATGGTATACAGAACAGCAGTTCTTATGCTGTGCCTTCACTGAATGACTCCATGGTGGGTAGAACAGCAGTTCTCAGACTGTGCCTCACCTGAGTGACTCCCTGGTATACAGACAGCCATACTCAGACTGCACCTTCCCTGAATGATTTTATGGTGTGTACAACAGCATTTCTCAGGCTGTGCCTTCCATGAGTTGCTCCATGGTTTGTAGAACAGCAGTCTGCAGTCTATGCCTTCAGTCTGTGCCTGCATGTTCTACATAGTGTGTAGAACAGATGTAGTCAGTGTATGCTTGTGATAAGTAACTCCAGAGTGTGTACAACAGCATTTTTAAGGATGTGCCTGTGCTGAGTGATTCTACAGTGTGTAGAAGAGCAGTTCTCAGGAAGCTCCTGCCCTGAGTGATTCCAAGGTATCTAGAACAGCAGCTCTCAAGCTGCACCCACACTGAGTGATTCCATGGTGTATAGAAAAGCAGTACTCAGGCTGTGCCTGTCCTGAGTGACTCAGGGTATGTAGAACAGCAGTTCTCAAGATGTGCCTCCCTGGGGTGTATCCATGGTGTGTAGAAGAGAAGTTTTCAGCCTGTGACCTTCCCTGAATAGTGTCCTGGTGTGTAGAACAGCATTTCTCAGGCTGTGCCTGTCCTAAAAGACTCCATGGAGTGTAGAACAGCACTTCTCAGGCAGCACGGGTCTTGAGTGTCTCCATGGTATACAGAAAGCATTTCTCCTGATGCAATAGCCTGAGTGACTCCATGGTTTGTAGGACAGAACTCTCAGGTGCACCTGCCCTGAGTGACTCCATAGTGCACAGAACAATAGTTCTCAGGATGTGCCTGCCTTGGATGACTCTATGGTTTTTAGGACAGCTGTGCCTGTCCTGAGTGATTCTATCATATGTAGAACAGTGATTCTCAAGCAGTGCCTCCCCTGAGTGACTCTGGTGTGTAGAACAGCAGTACTCGGGCTGTGCCTGTATTGAGTGACTTCATGGTGTGTAGAACAGCAGTTCTCAGGCAGCGCCTTCCCTGAGTGACTTCATGGTGTACTTAACAGCTGTTGTCAGGCTGTGCCTGCCTGAGTGACTCCATGGTGTACAGAACAGTAGTTCTCAGATTGTGCCTGCCCTCAGTGCCTCCATGGTGTACAGAGTTGTAGTTACAGGCTGCTACCTGCTGCGAGTGACTTGGTGATGTTTAGAACAGCAGTTCTCAGGCTATGCCTCCCTTAAGGGAATCCAAAGTGTGTAGAACTCAGTTTTCAGGCTGATCTTGCACTGAGTTACTCTATGGTAGGCAGAAAAAGCAGTTTTCAGGTTGATTTTGCCCTGAGAAACTCACTCTATGGTATACAGAACTGCAGTTCTCAGGCTATGCCTACCCAGAGTAACTCCATGTTGTATAGAACAGCAGTTCTCATGCTGTCTCTCAATCAAGTAACTCCATGGTGTACAGACCAACATGACTGAGTTTGTGCTTCTTGTGAATTACATCATGGTTTATATTATGGAAGCTCTCAGGTTGTTTTTGCCTTGAGTGACTCCATGATGTGTAGAGTAGTAGTATTCAGGCTGTGTCTGACCTGAGAGACTTTATGGTGGGTAGAACAGCAGTACACAGGCTGTGCCTCCCCTGAATAACTCCATTGTGTACAGAACATCAGTTCCAAGGCTGTGTCTGTCCTGAGTGACTCCATGGTGTACAGAACAGTAGTTCTCAAGCTGCACCTGCCTTGAGTGACTCTAAGTTTGTGAGGACAGCATTACTCAGGCTGTCACTGCTCTGAGTGACTGCATGGTGTACAGAACAGCAGGCCTCAGGATTCATCTGCCATGATGACTCCATGATGAATAGAATATCAGTTATCAGGCTGTACCTACCGTGAGTGACTACATAGTATGTACAACAGTAGTCATCAGGCTGTGCCTTCCCAGAATGACTTCATGGTGTGTAGAACAGCATTTCTCAGGCTACACATGACCTGAGCGACTGTGTGGTGTACAGAGCAGTAGTACTCATGGCTATGCCTACCTTGGGTGACTCCTTGGTGTGCAGAAGAGCAGCTCTCAGTCTATGCCTGCCCTGAGTGACTCCATGGTGTACAGAATAGTAGTTCTCAGGATGCACCTGCTTTAGGTGCCTCCATTGTTTTAAGACAGCATTTTTTCAATCAGCTTTCAGTCTATGCCTCTACTGAGTGACTCCATGGCTGTAGAACAACAGTTTTCAAACTATACCTGCACTATATGACTCCATGTATGTATGAGAGCAGGTCTTATGCTGTGCCTGTCCTGAGTGACTTTATGTTGTACAGAAGAGCAGTTCTCAGGCTGGGTCTTCCCTGAGTGACTCCTTGGTGTAAAGACCAGCAGCACTCAGGCTTTACCTGTCCTGAGTGATTCCGTGGTGCATAGAATGGAAGTACTCAGGCTGTGTCTGCCATGAATAACTCCATGGTGTATAGAAGAGCAGTCTGCAGTCTGTACCTACCTTGTGTGACTCCATGGTGTGTAGACAGCACCTCTCAGATTGCATCTTTCCTGAGTGACTCCATGATGTCTAGAACAGGAGTTCTAAAGCTGTGCTTGCCCTGAATGACTTCATGTTGTGTAGAATGGCAGTACTCAGGGAGTTCCTGTCCTGAGTAACTCCATGGTGTGCCAAACAGCAGTTTTCAAGCTGTGCTGCCCTGAGTGACATCTTCATGTACAGAACAGTAGTTGTCAGGCTGCACTTGTCCTGAGTGACTTCATGGTGTGTATCACAGCAGTTCTCTGGCTGCACCTGCCCTGAGTGACTCTATTGTGTGTACATTAGCACATCTAAGGCTGGGCCTGCCTTGTTGGTGCTATGGTGTAAGTACAGCAGTTCTCTGACTGTGCCTGCCCTTACTGAATCCATAGGGGGTAGAAGAACAGTTCTCAGGTTGCTCCTGCCCTTAGAAACTCCATAATGTACAGAATAGCATTTCTTATTCTGTTCTTGTTTTCAGAGACTCCATGGAACAGAAGTGCTTATGTTGTTCCTAATGCTAAGTATCTCATTGTGTGTAGAAGAGTAGTTCTCAGGCTGCATCTACTTGAGTGATTCTCTGGTGTACAGATCAGCAGTTCACAGGCTGCACCTGACCCTAGTACCTCTATGGTGTGTAAGAAAGCACACTTCACCTGTCCTCAGTGCATCTATAATGTTCCAAACATCAGCTCTCTGTTTGTGCCTTCCCTGAGAGACTCCATGGGGTGTAGAACACTAGCTAGCCAGTTGCCCCTGCCCTGAGTGACTCTCTGGTGTTCAGAATAGAAATTCTCTGGATACACCTGTCCTGAATGATCTGTAATGTATATGGAGTATGCTGTCCCTGTTCTGAGTTGCTCAATGGTGTGTAGAAGAGCAAGTGCCAGTTTGCACCTCCCCTGAGAGATTCCATGGTTTGTAGGACAGCAGTTCTGAAGCTGCACCTGCTCTGAGTGACTGCATGGTGTGTAGAATAGCAGCTTTCAGTTGGTGCCTGCTCTGACAAACTTTCTGGTGTGTAGAATATCAGTTCACAGGCTGTGCCTGCCCCAATGACTCACTCCATGGTATATAGAACAGCCGTTCTCAGGCTGTGCCCTCCTCTGAGTGACTCCATCCTGCATAGAACAGCAGTTATTAGGGTGCACCTGAACTGAGTGACTCCTTGATTTGTAGAACAGCAGTCCTCAGGCTGTGCCTGCCTGAGTGACTCCATCGTGTGTAGAACAGCACTTCTCAGGCTATGCCTGCCATGAATGACTTCATGGTTTACAGAGCAGCAGTTCTCTGACTGTGCCTGCCCTGAGTAACTCCATGGTGGGAAGAACAGCAGTTCTCAGGCTGAGTCTGCCCTCAGAGACTCCATGTTGTGTAGAAGAGCAATGTCACTGCCTGTACTGAGTGACATTGTGGTGTGCAGAATGGTACTTCTCTGGCTACACCTGCCCTGAAATTCTTCATGGTGTATGAAGCAGCAGTTCACAGGCTGTGTCTCCCCCTGTGACTCTATGGTGCAGAGAACAGCAGTACTAAGGCTGTGTCTTTCCTGAGTGACTTTATGGTGTATAGATGAGCAGTCTTAGGCTGCACCTCCCTTGATTGACTTTATTGTGTGTTGAACTGCAAATCTCAACTGTTCATGCCCTGAGTGAATCCATGGTGTGTAGAACAGCAGTATTCAAACTAGGCCTGTCCTGAGTGACTCCATGAAATACAGAGCAGCAGTTACAGGCTGTATCCTTCTCTGAGGGACTAAATGATGTGTAGAACAGTAGTTTTCAGGCTATGACCTACCCTGAGGGTCTTCAAAGTGTGTAGAAGTTCTCAGGCTGTTCCTGCCCTAAGTGACTCCATGTTGTGTAGAAGAGCATTTCTCAGACTGCACCTGCCCTTGTAAGGGTCCAGCGGAGCGTCAGAGGAAGAGACCACACAAGAGACTGACTTTATGCAATTGGCATAGGGGATTTATTAATTCAGCATGCTGAGGTTCCAGGCTCACTCAGGAAGATAGAGCAGCCCAGAGCCCCGAGCAGAGGTCAAGCAGAGCTTAAGTACACTTTTTGCAGAGGGCAGGGGGCTTTGCATACATCAGAACAAATCATCATGAGTCACGGGAAAATTGAACAACAACTCTGAGACATGATTAGTACATTCATTGGTGGGAACAGGCTGGGCAGGGGTGATTGGTCACTCCTAAGTGGGGTACACATTCAAACTGATTGATTTTGGGGCCTGGATGCCTACATGCCAAGCTACTTAGAGCCCTTAGCTATTAAACAACCAGGGAATCAATGGAAATATTTACTGGGCAGTTCCAGTATTGTCCTAACAGCTACAGAGATTACAGATTCCAGGGGTAGCAGAGGAATTTTAACAATACCTGGTCTTTTACTTTTTAGCTCAGGCCTTGCAATTTATTTATTTATTTATTTTTTTTTTAAAGAGAGAATGAGGGGGAGGGGACAGAGAGAGAGAGAGAGAATTTTAACATTTATTTATTTTTTCTTAGTTCTCGGCGGACACAACATCTTTGTTGGTATGTGGTGCTGCTGAGGATCGAACCCGGGCCGCACGCATGCTAGGCGAGCGTGCTACCGCTTGAGCCACATCCCCAGCCCCTCAGGCCTTGCAATTTAGAAACTTTACAATGCCCGGTCTTTTACACTTTAACTCAGGCTTTTGCAGCTTAGAATCAGCTTAGAAATTTTACCTTTACACCCTGAGTAACCTCACTGAGTACAGAATAGCAAAAATTCTCAGCCTGTGCCTGATCTAAGTGTCCCCATGGTGTATAGAAAAGCAGCATTCAGGCTGTGCCTTCCTCAAGTAATTCTATGGTGTACACAATAGAACTTTTCAGGCCCTGCCTGCCCTGACTGATTTCATTGTGTGTAGAACAGCAGTCCTCAGGCTATGCCTGTCATGAGTGACTCCATGGTGTGCAGAACAGCTGTTCTCAGGTTGCACCTCCCCTGAGCGACTTCATGGTCACTGCTGTCATTCTGTGCCTGCCCTGAGTGACTCCACTGTGTACAGAACAGCAGTTTTCAAGATATTTCCTGCCCTGATTGTTTCCATGGTTTATATTACAGCAGTTCTCAGGCTACCTATGACCCTAGTGACTCCAATGTGTGTTGAATAGCTTTTCTATGCCCTGAGTGACTCTATGGTGTACAGAAGGGTACACCATAGTTTTCAGGCTGCACCTGGCCTGGTTGACCCCCTGGTGGATAGAGGAGCATTTCTCAGATTGTTCCTACACTTAAAGAATCCATAATGTCCAGAATAGTATTTCTCAGGCTGTGCCTATGCTCAGTGACTCCATGGTGTAGAGAAGAGCAATTTTTAGGCTGTGCCTGCTCTGAGTGACTCCATGGTATATAGAAATAGAACAGCACTTCTCAGGCTGCACCTTCTGTGAAGGACTCCATGGTGTATGAAACAGCATTTCTCAGGTTTCACCTTTCTGAGTGTCTCCATGGCACTCAGGATGTACCTTTTCTGTGTGCCTCATTGTTGTGTAGAAAGGCAGTACTCAGGTGGTTCCTGTTCTCAGTGACTCCATGGTGTATAGAACAGCAGTTCTCAGGGTGCACTTACCCTGAGGGACTCCATGGCTTGTAGTGTATCTGTTCTCAGGCTGCCCGTGTCCCACGTGACTTCATTGTGTTTAGAAAAACTGCTCTCAATCTGTTCCCCTCCTGCATGACTCAATGGTGTGTAGAACAGCAATTCTCAAGCTGTTCCTGCCCCAAATGACTCCATTATATGTAGAACAGTAGGTCTTAGGCTGCACCTGCCCTGAGTGATGGCATGGCATATAGAACAGCACTTTTCAGGCTTCACTTTCCCGAGTGTCTCCATGGTGTATTGACCACCAGTACCCAGGCTTTGCCTGCCATGAGTGAACTAATGGTGTGTAGAACAGTAGTTCTTGAGCTGTGTCTGCTCTGAATGGATCCATATTGTGTAGAACATTAATACCCACACTTTGCCTGTTATTAATGACTGCATCATGTTTATAATAGCATTTTCAGGCTGCTCCTGTTCCCAGTGACTTTATGGAGTTCTCAACAGCAACTCTCAGTTTATGCCTGCCCTGAAAGACTCCATGATGTGTAGAATAGCAGCTCTTCAGTTGTTCCTACTATGAGTTACTGCAAAAAGTGCAGGACAGCAGTACTCAGAATGTGCATCTGCTGAGTGATTCCATGGTGTGTACAACAGGAATTCTCAGGCTACACCTCCCCTGAGTGACTCCATAATATGTAGGCAGAAGTTCTGAAGCTGAGCCTGCTCTGAATGTCTCCATAGTGTGTAGAACAGCAGTTTTCAGACTGCACCTGCCCTGACTAACTTCATGTTTTACAGAATAGCAGTTTTCAAGCTGCACCTGCCATGATGTCTCCATGGTGTACAGAATAGCAGTTCTCAGCCTGTGCATGTCCTGAGTAACTTTATGTTGTATAGAACAGCAACTGTCAGGCTTCTCCTGCACCAAGTGACTCCATGTTGTGTTAAACATCAGTTCTCAGTCTAAACATGCCCTGAGTGACTGTATGGTATGTAGAACTAAAATTCTCAGGCTGGGCCAGTCCTGAATTACTTCATGTTGTACAGGACAGCAGTTCTCAGGCTGCACCTATCCTGTATATCTCCATGGTGTTTAGAACAGCAGTTCTTAGGTTGGGCTTGCACTGTGTGACACCATGGTGTGTAGAACAGCAGCTCTCAGGCCTTGCCTGCTCTGAGTGACTATATGGACTGTAGAATGGCAGTTCATAGGCTGTGTCTGTACTGAGTGACTCCATGGTGTACACAACAGCAGTTCTCATGCCAAGCTTGCCTTGACTAACTCCAGAGTGTGTAGAACAGCACTTCTCAGGCTTTTCCATAGTTTATGAAACAGCAGTTCTCAGGATGAGCCTGTCATGAGTGACTCCATGTTTTGTAGAAAAGCAGTCCTCAGGCTGCACCTGCCCTGAGTGATATTATGGTGTGCAGAATGGTACTCCTAAGGCCACTTGAGAGGTTTCATAGTATACAGAGCAGCAGTTCATAGTCTCTCCTCCCTTGCATGACTCTATGGTATGTAGAAAACAGTTCTAAGACTGTGCCTCCCCAGAGTTACTTCATAGTGTACAGATGAGCAGTACTTAGACGCGCCTCCCTTGAGTGACTCTATGGTGTGTCTAACAGCAAGTTTCAGGCTATTTCTTCCCTGAGTGAATCCATGGTGTGTAGAATACCACTACTCAAACTGTGGTTGTCCTGAGTGACTCCATGGTATAGAGAGCAGCATTTACAGGCTGTGCCCTGCCCTGAGAGACTCAGTCAGATGTAGAGTGATAGTTTTCAGGCTTCACCTTCTCTGAGAGACTCCATGGTGTGTAGAACTGCTGTCCTCAGGTTGCTCTTGCGCTGAGTGACTCTATGATATGTAGAAAATCAGCTCTCAGGTTGCACCTTTCTTGACTCCATGTGAACATAATAGCAGTTCTCAGGCTGCGCCTTCCCTGGGTGACTCCAGGGTTTATAGGAGAGCATGTCTCAGGCTTCGCCTTCCCTGAGTGATTCCATTGTGTATAGAATAGCAGTTCTTATACTTTGCCTGACCTGAGTGACGTCATGGTGTGTAGAACAGCATTTCTCAGGCTGCACCTCCCCTGAGTGACTTAATGGTGTAAAGAACATCAGTACTCAAGCTTTTCCTTTTCTGAGTGAACCCATGGTGTGTAGAACATCAGTATTCATGTGTTGACTCTTTTGAGTGACTCCATGGTGTGTAGAACAGCAGTTCTCAGGCTGCTCATTTCCTCAGTGACTATGACATTTTGAACAGCAACTCTCGGTTTGTGCCTTCCCTAAGAGGCTCCATAGTATGTAGAACAGCAGCACTCCAGTTGTGCCTTCCCTGATTGACTCCATGGTGTTCAGAATAGTGGTTCTCAGGCTGTGCCTACCCACACTTATGGTATAATGTGCAGGACAGCAGTACTCAGGATGTACCTCCACTGAGTGACTCCATGGTGTGTACAACAATAGTTCTGAAGTTGCATCTGATGTGAGTGACTCCATGGTGTGTAGAACAAAAATCACTGGACTGTGCCTGAATTGAGATACTCCATGGTGTGTAGGGCAGCATTTTGAAGCTGCACCAGTCCTGAGTGACTCCATGGTATATGGAACAGTCATTCTCATGCAGCACTTTTCCTGAGGAAAACAGAACAGCATTTCTCAGGCTGTGCATGTCCTGAGTAACTTGATGTTTTGTAGAACAGCAGTCCTCATGTTGTGCCTTTCCTGAGTGACTCCAGGGTGTGTAGAATAGCACTTATTAGGCTACTTCTCCCCTGAGTGACTCCATGGTGTACATAATAGCAGTTCTCAGACTTGCCTGCCCTGAGTGACTCCATGGTGTTTAGAACAGCAGTTCTCAGGCTGTGCCTATCCTATGGGACTACATGGTGTACAGAATTGCAGTTCTGAAGCTGCACCTGGCCTGAGTAGTCCATAATATGTAGGACAGCAATACTCAGGATGTTCCTTCCCTGAGTGACTTCATGGTGTGTAGAACAGTAGTTCTCAGGATGCCTGTAAGAGAGTTCATAGTGTGTTGGACAGCATTCTGAAGCTACACCCATCCTGAGTGACTCCAAGGTGTATAGAAAAGTACTTCTCATGCAGTACTTCCCCTGAGTAACTCCATGATGTGTTGAAAAGCAGCTTTCATGCTGTGCCTACACTCAGTGACTATATGGTATATAGAACAGCAGTACTCAGTACCCCACTATAAGTCAGCCTCCTTATATAAAAGATTTAGCATTTATTTTTTGGGGGATTGACTAATTTCACTTAGCATTATCTTCTCCAGTGCCATCCATTTACCTGCAAATGCCATGATTTTATTCTCTTTTATTGCTGAGTAAAATTCCATTGTGTATATATGCCACATTTTCATGGTGGGGTAGGAGGCAACATGGGAGGAATAGATGAATTCTAGATAGGGTGGGGGGGAGGAAAAGAGAGGGGGGCAGAGGATTAGCAAGGATGGTGGAATGTGATAGATATCATTACCCAAAGTACATGTATGAAGACACGAATTGGTGTCAACATACTTTATATACAACAGATATGAAAAGTTGTGCTGTATATATGTAATAAGAATTGTAATGCATTCCACTGCCATTCATTTTTTTAAAAAAAAGAATAGCAGTTCTCATGCTGAGCCTATCTTGAGTGACTCCAGGGTAGTAGAACAGCTTTTCTCAGACTGCACCTCCCTTGAGTGACTCCATTGTGTACAGGACAGCAGTTCTCAGGCCATGCATGTCCTGAGTAGCTTGATGTTGTGTAGAACAGCAACTCTCAGGCTGCTCCTGACCTACATGACTCCTTGGTGTATAAGACATCAGTTCTCAGACTGCACAGGCTTTGAGTGACTATATGGTGTGTAGAACTTAAGTTCTGAGGCTGGGTCTGTCCAGAATTACTCCATGGTATACAGAATAGCAGTTCTCAGGCTGTACTTGTTCTGAGTGTCTCCATGGTGTTTAGAGCAGCAGTTCTTAGGCTGGAAATGCCCTGTCTGATGTGTAGAACAGCAGTTATGAAGCTTCTCTTGTCCTCAGTGATTCTATGGTGTTCCGAACAGGAAGCCTCAGTTTGTGCCTTGCCTGAGAGACTCCATGGTGTGTAGAACAGCAGCTCTCCAGATGTGTCTATACCGAGTGACTCCATATTGTACAGAATAGCAGTTCTCAGTTGCATCTTCCCTGAGTGACTACATAATGTATAGGACAGCAATACTCAGGCTTGTGCCTGTTCTGAGTGACTCCATGGTGAGTAGAAGAGCAGTTCTCAAGCTACACTTCCTCTCAGAGACTCCATGGTGTATATATAGGATAGCACTTCTGATGCCTTCCAATAGTGACTCCAAGATGTAAGAAATGCACTTCTCAGGCTGTGCCTGCCCTGAGGGACTCCATGGTGTGTATTACTGCAATTCTCTGGCTGCACTTGCCTTGAGTGACTCCATAGAATCTAGAATAGTACTTCTAAGACTGGGCATACCCTAAGTGACTTTACAGTATACAGAATAGCAGTTTTCAGGCTGCACCTGCCCTGACTCTCTGGTAGTTAGATGAGCATTCTCAGGTTAAGCACACCTTTAGAGACTCTATAACACATAGAACAATTTTTCTCAGGCTGCTCTTGCCTTGAATGACCCCGTGGTATAAGAATAGCCATTCTAAGGCTATGCCTGCCCTGATAACTCCATGGTATGTACAAAGACATTATTCAGGCTGTACCTGTCCTGAGTGACTTCATGGTTTGTAGGGCAGCAGATCACAGGCTGCACCTCTCCTGAGTGACTTCATGGGATATGGAAGAACAGTTATTATGTTGCACCTGCCTGTAGGACTCCATGGTGCATAGAACATCAGTTATCAGGCTGAGTGACTCCATGATGTAGAGAAAAAGAAGTACTCAGACTCTGCCTTTCTGAGTGATTCTGTTATGTGTATTACAGCATTTTTTGAGGCTGTACCTGCCCTGAATGACTCCATGGTATATAGAACATCACTCTTATTGTTGTGCCTGCCAGAAGTGACTCCATGGTGTACAGAGTATCAGTTCTCAGTATTTGCCTTCACTGAGTGACTCCATGGTGTGTAGAACAGCAGCTTTCAGGCTGCACCTGCCCTGAGTGACTCTCTGTTGTACAGCCCAGAAGTACTTAGGATGTGCCTATCCTGAGTGAATCCATGGTGTGTAAAACAGCAGTTCTCAAGCTGTGCCTCCTCTGAGATAATCCATGATGTATAGAATGGTAGTTTTCAGCTTCACCTCCCCTGGGTGACTTCATGGTGTACAGAATAGAAGTCCTTAGGCTGCACTTTTCCTGAGTGACTCCCTGCTGTACAGCCCCACATTACTCAGGCTATGGCTGTCCTAGGTGAATCCATGGTGTGTAGAACATCAGCTCTCAGGTTGTTCCTGCCTTGAATATCTCCATGTTGTGTAGAACAGCACTTCTCAGGCTTTGCTTCCCTTGAGTGACATCATGGTGTACATACTAGCAGTTCTCAGGCAGTACCTGCCCTGAGTGACTCCATGGTGTACAGAATAGCAGTTCTAGGCTGTTCCCTACCCTGAGTTAGTCCTTGATATGCATAACAGCAGTTCTAAGGCTGTGTCATGCCCTTAGTTATTCCATGGTGTGTATTAGAGCAGTCCTCAGGCTGCGTGTGCCTTGAGTGACTCCATGGGTGATACAACAGCACTTCTGAGACTTCATGGTATACAGAACAGCAGTTCTCAGGTTGCACCTACCTTGAGTGACCCCACATTGTGTAGGGCAGCACATCTCATGCTGTGAGATGACTCCATGTTGTATACCTCACTCAGGTGACTCCATGTTGTACAGACCAGCATTATTAAGGCTGCACCACCCCTGAAAGAATGCACAGTTTGTAGAATTGCAGGTCTCAGGCTGTGGCTGCCCTGAGTGACTTTATGGTATGTAGAACAGGAGTACTCATGCTGTGCCACCCCTGAGTAACTCCGTGGTGTATAGAGCAGCAGTCCTCAGGCTGCACCTACCTTGATGACTCCATGGCATTCAGAACAGCAGTTCTTAGGTGGTGCTCTGCCCTGAGTAACTGCTTGGTGTACAGAATAACACATCTAAGCCAGGGACTTCCCTGAGTGACTCTATAGTGTACAGTATAAAAGTTCTCAGACTGCTCCTGCCCTTACTGACTCCATGGTGGGTTGAAGAACAGTCTCAGGTTGCACCAATCATTAGAAACTTCATAAAGTACAGATCATTGTTTTTCAGACTTGCTCCTGCCTGAGTAACTATATGGTATGTAGAACAACACTTCTCAGGCTGTGCCTGCCTTGAGTGAATTCATAATATACAGCAATTCTCAGGAAGCACCTACCCTGAGTGACTCCATGGTGTGTAGAACAGAAGTTCTCAAAATGTGTTTGCCCTGATATCTCCATGGTGTAAACAACAGCAATTCTCAGACTTTGCTCTGATTTGAGTGACTCCATAATATATAGAATAGCAGTTTTCATGCTGTGCCTGCTCTGAGACTCCATAGTATATAGAACAGCAGTTCTGAGACTGAACCTACACTAAGTAACTCAGGGCAGGCACAGCCTGAGAGGTGCTATTTGAACACTATGAAGTACTAATTGAACACTATGAAGTACTATTTTGTACACCATGGACACATTTAGGGTAGATGTATCCTGAGAACTGCTGTTCTTTAAAGTAAAGTTCTCAGGATACATCTACCCTAAATGTGTCCATGGTGTACAAAATAGCAGTTCTCAGGCTGTGCCTGCCCTGAGTGACTCTATGGTGTGTAGAACTCCCCTGAGTTACTTCATGGTGTGTGCTGCAGCAGTTCTCAATCGGCACTTCCCCTTAGTGACATCAATGAAAGGTTATTAAAAAAAAGTACTTGTCACTCTGTTTCTCTATATGCTTAACAAAAAACTGTTGAAATCTTAAGAACTGTTTGCTAATCTTGTTCCCAGAATGTGCTGTCCCCAACTATGGACTGTCTGCTAATCTTGTTCCCAGAAAGAGCTGTCCCCAACTGCCAAACTACAAAATGTAACTTCTCTCCCTGCCCTCTCCAGGGAAAGTATATAAGCTCTGCTCAAGCTGTTCTCAGGGCTCTATCTCTCTTTGCTATAGAGAGCTTGGGCCCCAGCATGCTGGTCTCCAAATAAACCCACCCTTCTGCTTTTGCATAAGACAGTCTCTTGTGGTCTCTTACTCCGACGTTTCGCTGGACCCTTACAACATCAAGGTATGAAGAACAGCAGTTGTCCAGATGCACCTACACTGAGTGACTTAATTGTGTACAGAACAGCAGTTTTCAGGTGATGCCTGCCCTGAGTGACTCCTTGATATGTATCACAGCGTTTGCTGGCTGCGCTTGTTCTGAGTGACTGCATGGTGTATAGAATAGCACATCAATGCCTGGGCCTGCCTTGAGTGACTCCATGGTGTACAGTAGAGTAGTTCTCAGTCAGTGCCTGCCCTGGCTGACTCCCTGGTGGGTAAGAGAGCAGTTCTCAGGTTGGTCCAAAACTTAGAAACCTCATAATTTCCAGAATCATTTCTTGGGCTGCTCCTGCCCAAAGTACCTTCATGATGTGTATAACAACACATCTCAGTCTGCAACTGTGTTGACTGATTAATAATGTGTAGAACAACTGTTCTCAGGATGCATTTGCCTTGATATCTCCTTGGTGGACAGAATAGCATTTCTGAGACTGCCCTGCTATAGTACTTCATAGTGTTCAAACAGCACCTCTCAGGCTATGCCTGCCCTGAATTACTTCATGGTGTGTAGAACAACAGTTCTCAGGCAGCACCTCGTGGAATAGCACTTCTCAGGCTTTGTCTCCCTTGAGTGACATCATAATGTACAGAACACCAGTTCTCAAATTGTGCGTGCCCTCATGACTCCATGGCATATAGAACAGCAGTTCTCAAGCTGCACTGACCCTGAAAACTTATTGATATTTAGAACAGTAGTATTCAGGGTGTGCCTATCCTGAGTGACTTCAACCATTGTAGGGCAGCAGATCTCAGGCTGTGCCTCCCCTTAGTGACTTCTTGTGGAATGGAAGAGTCCTGAGTGACTACAAGTACCTATAAAAAGAGTTATCAGGCTGTGCCTGTGCTGAATATTCCCTGTCATGCAGAATAGCAGTCCCAAGGCTGTGCCTCCCCTCAGTAACTTCATGGTGTGTACACAGCAGTTCTCAATCTGCACCTGCCCTTAGTGACATCATGTGCACAGAATAGCAGTTGTCAGGCTGCACCTGCACTTAGTAACTCAGTGGTGTACAAAACAGTAGTTTTCAAGTGGTGCCCTGTGGTGAGTGATTTTTTGTTGAATATAACAGCAGTTTGCTAGCTGCCCTTGCCCTGAGTGAATGCAGTGTGTGTAGAATAGCATGTCTATGCGTGGCCCTGCCTTGAGTGACTCTATGGTGTGGAGTACAGCAGTTCTCAGGCTGTGCCTACCCTGACAGACTCCCTGGTGATTAGAAGAGCAGTTCTCAGGTTTCTTCAACCCTGAAAAACTCTATAATGTGCAGAACATAATTTCTTAGGCATCTCCTACCCAGAGTAACTCAATGGAGTATAGAATAACACTTCTTAGGCTGCACCTGCCCTGAGTGACTCCATGGTGTACAGGACAGCAATTCTCAGGAAGAACCTACTCTGAGTGACTCCATGGTGTGTAGAACAGCTGTTCTTAGAATGTGTTTGCCCTGATATCTCTATGACGTACAGAACAGCAGGTCTCAGACTGTGCCCTGCTCTGTGTGACTCCATGGTGTTTAGAATAGCACCTGTCAGGCTCTACCTGCCTGTAGTGACTCCATGGTGTACAGAACAGCAGTTGTCAGGATGCACCTACCCTGAATGAGTCCATGGTGTTCATAATAGCAGATCTTAAGCTGTGCCTGCCGTGAGTGACTCCATGGTGTATAGAACATCAGTTCTCATGCTAATTGTGCTCTGATGACTACATGGCATATAGAATATCTATGCTTGGGATGAGCCCTACTCTGAGTGACTCCAGGGTATGTAGAAAAGCAATCCACTGGCTGTGTCTCTCCTGAGTGATTCCATGGTGTTTAGAACAGCACTTCTCAGGCTGCTGCACCTGTCCTCAGTTACTCTATGGTGTTTTGAACAGTAGCTGTCAGTTTGTGCCTGCCCTGAGAGACTCCATTTGTGTAGAATATCTGCTCTCATACCACCTGCCCCGAATGACTCCATGTTGTACAGAATAGCAGTTCACAGGATTGCCTGGTGTGAGAGACTCTATAGTGTGTAGAACAGCAATACTCAGGCTGTGCCTATTCTGATTCCAGGGTGGGTAGAAGAGCAGTTCTCAGGTTGCACCTCCTGTGAGAGACTCCATGGTGTGTTGGACAGCAGTTCTGAAGTCGTGCCTCTTGTTAGTGACACCACGGTGTACAAAAATGCAGTTCTCAGGCTGCACCTTCTTGAGGGACTTGATGGTGTATGTAATAACAGTTCTAAGGCTACACCTGCCTGTAGTGACTCCATGGTTTGTAGGGTAGTCGATCTCAATCTGAGATTCATGTGTTATGGAAGAGCAATTCATAGTTTGCACCTGCCCTCAGTGACCCCATCGTGTATAGAACATCAGTTCTGTGGCTGTGCCTATTCTGAGTGTCTCCATGATGTGTAGAACAGCAGTACTCAGGCTGTGCCTTTCCTGAATGACTCTGATATGTGTATTACACTATTTCTGAGGGTGCATCTAGCCAAATACCTTCATGGTATACACAACAGAAGTTCTCTGGTTGTGCCTACCAGAAGTGACTCCATTGTATACAGAATAGCAGTTCTCAGTATTTGCCTTCCCTGAGTGATTCCATAGTGTGTATAACAGCAGCTTTCAGGCTGGACCTGCCATGAGTGTCTTTATAGTACACAGAACAGCTGTTCTTAGACTGTGTCAGTTCTGGGTGACTCTATGTTGTGTAGGATAACAGTACTCATCTTGTATCTGTCCAGAGTTCCTGAATGGTGGGTAGAACTGAAAATTTCATACTGTGCCTCCCCTGAGTAATTCACTGGTGTGTAGGACAGATGTTCTCAGGCTGCACCTTCCCTGAGTGACTCCATGGTTTACAGAAGAGAAGTTCTTAGTCTGCACCTCCCTTGCATGCCTCTCCATTGTACAGTCCAGCAGTACTCATGCTATGCCTCTCCTGAGTGAATCCATGGTGTATATAACAGCAGTTTCAGGCTGCACCTACTCTAAAATAATCCATGTTGTGGAGAACAGCAGCTCTCAGGTTGTTCCTGCATTGAGTTTCTCCATGGTGTGCAGAACAGCAGTTCTCAGGATTTACCTTCTGTGAGTGACTCCATGGTGTTTACAACAATAGCTTTCAGGCTGCCTTGCCCTGAGTGCCTCCACAGTGTACAGAATTGCAGTTCTTAGGCTGTGCCAGATATAGGTAACTCCATACTGTGTAAGACAGTAGTACTCACCTTGTGCCTGTCCAGAGTTCCTGAATGGTGTGTAGAACATGCATTTTCAGGCTCTGCCTCCCCTGAGTGACTCCATGGTGTGTAGGACAGGTGTTCTTAGGCTGCGCCTTCCCTGAGTGACTCCATAGTGTACAGAAGAGCAGTTCTCAGGCTACACCTCCCTGAGTGACTCTGTTTTTAAGCCCAGCAGTACTCAGGCTGTGTCTGTCTGAGTAAATCCATGGTGTTTAGAACAGCAGTTTTCAGGTTGCACTTCCACTAAGGTAATCCATGATGTGGAGAACACCAGCTCTCATGCTGCGCCTGCCTTGAATGCCTCCATGGTGTGTAGAACAGCACTTCTTAGGCTTTGCTCCCCTGAGTGACATCATGGTTTACATAACTGCAGTTCTCTGGCTGTGCCTGCCCTGACTGACTTTATGGTGTATAGAACAGCAGTTCTCAGGATCCACATGCCCTGAATGACTTCATAGTATGTAGAATAGGAGTATTCACACTGTGCCTGTCTTGAGTGGCTCCATCCTTTGTAAGGCAGCATGTGGCAGGCTGTCTCCACTGAGTGACTTCATGTGGTATGGAAGGGTCCTGAGTAAATCCATGGTGTCTATAAAGAGTTCTCAGGCTGTGCCTGTGCTAAATGCCTCTGTCATGCAGAACCACAGCTCTATGACTGAACCTCCCATGAGTTACTTCTTGATATGTACCACAACAGTTCTAAATCTGCACCTCCCTTTACTGACATCATTATGTGCAGAACAGCAGTTGTCAGGCTGTGTCTGCACTGAGTGAGTTAATTGTGTACAGAACAGCAATTTTCAGTTGGTTCCTTGCCCTCAATGACTCCCTGGTGTGTATCACAGCAGTTTGCTCGCTGTACTTGCCCTGAGGGACTGCATAGTGTGTAGAATAGCACATCTATGTCTGGGCCTGCCTTGAGTAATTCCATGGTGTACAGTGCAGCAGTTTTCAGGCTGTGCCTGCTCTGACTCCCTGCTGAGTAGAAGAGCAGATCTCAGGTTGTTGCAACCCTTAGAAACTCCATAATGTTTAGAATATCTTTTCTTAGGCTGCTCCTGGCCAGAAGAGGACATGGTAGAACAACAATTCTCAGGCTGCACCTACCCTGAGTGACTCCATGGTGTGTAGAAAAGCTGTTCTTAGGATGCATTTGACCTGATAATCTCCATGGTGTGTTGAAAACCTGTTCTCAGGATGCATTTGACTGATATCTCCATGACATTCAGAACAGCAGTTATCAGACTGTGCTTTTCTCTGAGTGACTCCATGGTGTTTAGAATAGAACTTCTTAGACTGTGCCTGCCTTGAGTTACTCTATTGTGTATAGAACAGCAGTTCTCAGGCTATGCCTACCTTGAGTGACGCCATAGTGTAGGACAGCAATAATAAGGCTGTGTTGGTGCTGAGTGACTCCTAGGTAGGTAGAAGAACAGTTCTCAGGCTATACCTCCCCAGACAACAGTTCTGAAGCTATGCCTCCTGTTAGTGACTCCATGGTGTACAGAATTGCAGTTCTCAGGCTTTGACTTCCTTAGTGAAAAATCTGCTGTTAGCTTAACTGGTTTTCTCCTATATGTAATCTGCTTCCTTTCTCTCATGGCTATGAGTTCAGCTTGTTGGTTGGTGGTATTGGGTGGGAGAGGTTTTGCCTCTGTGATGGATGAGAGGGAAATGACAGCATACCCCACTACTTTAACCCCCTCATGTATAAAGAAGCTACCACCTGAGAACCACACGAGATATGAAGCGGGCAGGGGTCCCTCAGAAATGGTGGTAGGGCAGGTTAAAATCATCATGGGCTGCTGCTAGGGCTCTGAGGCATGGGGGTCAGCCCTTGATGGTGGGGTCGAGCTGTTTGGATAGGTAGGTCACTGGTGCAAATGTGGGGCCATATTGCTGACCCAGAACACCCAGACTTTGTCCCTGTTTCTCATGTACATAGAAGGTGAAGGGTCAAGAGAGGTTGGGGAGATGAAGGACAAGTGCCCAAAGGAGGGCCTTTTTAAAGGGCTTCCCTACCGCTGAGAGTTGGGATTCATCTTGGGGGCCCTTGGCCAGATTATATAGAAATCCAGGCCTGAAGTACTCAGCCAAACCCAAGAAGGAGAGTCATCTTTGGTCTTTGGTGTAGGTATAGACATAATAAGCTGTTTTCTGTCTACTGTAATGGGCTTTTTCCCTTGAGAGATAGAGAACCCTAGATACATGCTTTTTGGGCCTTTTGTGGAGAGGCCCACTATCCCTTTAAGGCCAAGAAATTAAGTAGGAGCACTCTGTCATCTGTTGAGCGCCCTTTGGATGGGCTAGAAGAATTTGTTTGCAAGAGGTGCAGAGAGAAGGATTGGATTGGAGCAAGAAGAAAGCCTGGAAGAGACCTCTTAGAATGGAGGGATCCAGGGACCCAAAAAGGGGCCATCTGCTTTGGTTGTCTAAGGGATAAATGGTCCAGGCCTGGGTGCTATATTTGATCCAAGAGGGATTGTAGGGAAGATTCAACTAGCAGAGAAGACACATTACCCATGTAAGGAGGAGGGAAGAGGACGCAGAGAAGGAGGAAACTGATTTATTGGCAAAAGGAGCATCCCCGCTAGAGCCAAAAATCAGGAGTGCCTAAGTGGCAAGTTCAAGCTGCAGAGATTGGTCGTCACCGAATCCTGACAGTCGAAGCTCTCGTCCTGGATGGAGACAGAACCATGGGAGACCTTGGCCAAGGCTTTTCAAGACCCCTCCTGGAGAGGCCGGATACTCCCAGGGCCTGAAAGAAGCGAGAGGAAGGAGAGGGTAAGTGTCTCTCTAGTGGCCAAGTCTTAAGGTGAGAGGACTAGAACTTTTGAATCTGCCCAAGGAAGGAGTCCCTGAGGGCTACCATAGCCTTAAAGGCTGTGGTGGGGTGCTTTCCTCCCCACAGGTGGGCAAAGAGATTTGCTGGATGATAAAGGCTATGGTGGGGTGCTTTCATCCCTGCAGGTGGGCAAAGAGATTTGCCGGATGATAATCAACATATTACAAGAGGGAGGATTTGGGGCACTGTGGGTGAAAAGATTGGAGGTTGGAGGCCAAGGTTTGTCCAAAGAGGTGTGGACTATCTAGAGATCCCTGAGGAAGGACAGTCCAGGTTAAAGGCAAAAAGATATCCTTTAAATCTATGACCGAGAAATGGATGGCAGTGTGGGGGATCTGAGACAGCAGAGTGTATGGGTTGGGAACCAAAGGATGCATGGGCCTAACGGAGGTGTTGATGAGTTGTAGGTAGGACCCGTTGGGCTTTTTTACCGCTACCCCTTGCTAAGAAGGTCCTGAATAATAGGTTATAGGCCCAGAAGAGCTTTTGTGGTCAGGGGGTATTGAGCCTGATTTGGGAAGGTGTTAGGATCTTTGAGATAAATGTTAACTGGTGGGCAGTTAACATACAATCAAGTCAACCAGGTTAGTATGGTATTTCATGTCAGCCTCACAAGTGGAATAGAAATATGGGATCAGAAATTAGTAAAAAACAAACCGAAAGAGGGTTAAGTAAATTGTTAGAGGAAGGAGGCTTCCCAGTAAAATCAAGAGCAGTCAGGGCATACGTTGATACAATACAAAAATGTAGCCCAGGGCTTTTTAAGGAGGAGTTGTTGAATATATCACAATGGAACCATCATGGTGAAGATTTTAAAAGAATAGAAAAGAAAAGCCCAGGAACTCTGCCAGTTGGCACATTGACATTGTGAGTGTTGGTATCTTGTTTGCTTAGTCCAAAGCCTTCAGTTCAGACAAAGATAGAGGAAGGAGAAGACATATTGATTCAAGTAGAAGAGGAAGTCTCTCAAGTTAGTCAGAAAGAGGAAAAGATTCAAGTAAAAGAGAAGATCTTTCGAGCTAGTCAGACAGAGGAAGGAAGTTTAGAGCAGAAAAAGCCATCAGGGGAAAAGTTACAACAGGAGACTGCTACTAACACCTTTCTATCACCAGAGGGCGTAAGTGTCCAACCAACAGCACCACCTCTATAGGAGACTGCTACTAACACCTTTCTATCACTAGAGGGCATAAGTGTCCAACCAACAGCGCCACCTCCATATGCTGGGAGGCCCCCAACCCCCGCAGTTGATAGTTGGGATCCTGAGACAGGATCTCAATTATTAACATGCCCTGTATTTGAGGTAGGAGGGCAGCAAATTCACCATGTTTTAGATTTCAAAACAGTGAAGCAGCTAAAAGAGGCTGTAACAACCTATGGTCCTCAAGCACCCTTCACTGTAAGCATGGTCAAATCCATTAACAACTTGAACATGACGCTAGCAGATTGGGCTAATATGTTTAAAGCTGTGCTAAATGGAGGTCAATACCTGTTATGGAAGGATGCCAATGAGGAATTTTGCAAGGAGACGGCTAGGTGAAATGCAGCAGCTGGTTATCCTCAGAGAAATCTGGATATGTTGTTAGGAAAGGGACTTTATGAGGATCAGCAGCAACAAATTGCATATGATCCTGGTGTATATGCACAAATTGCTGTAGAGGTGGTTAGGGCATGGAAGACTTTACAAGGACATGGAGGTTTACAAGGTCAGTTACCTAAGGTAATACAAGGAGCTAATGAACCTTATGCTGAATTTGTAGATAGGCTTATTCAAACAGCTACCAGAGTTTTGGGGAATACAGAACAAGCAATGCCATTACTAAAACAACTGGCTTGGGCTGGGGATGTGGCTCAAGAGGTAGCACGCTCGCCTGGCATGCATGTGGCCCGGGTTCGATCCTCAGCACCACATACCAACAAAGATGTTGTGTCCGCCAATAACTAAAAAATAAATATTAAAATTTAAAAAAAAATAAAATAAAATAAAACAACTGGCTTATGAGCAAGTGAATTGTTGGTGCAGAGAAGTCATTAGACCATGGAAACATGAAGATTTAAACACATATATTAAATTATGTAGAGACATTAATGAACAAGAGCAAGTCATAACAGCTGCAGTAAAACAGGCTTTAGACGCCAGGCCAAGAACATGCTACAACTGTGAACAAACAGGACATTTTAAAAGGAATTGCCTCATAGAAGGAGGGTTTAATAAAACTAGGTATCAAAGGAGTAGAATACCAGGTATTTGCCCACGATGCCATAGAGGGAGACATTGGGCTAATGAATGCCGCAGTCTCGCTGGGCACAATTCAGGAGCCACTTGTCAAAATAAACGAACTTTATTTTTAGAACCACACACGCCAAACAAAACAGCTCCTCAGTAAAAACCTTCAGAGCCCAACTGCCACCACTGGCTTCCCACAAGCCTCTCCACCTCCCCCACTCCTCCTGCTCTTGAGGCCGATTGGCTGGGTCACATGGGAGGAGCCAAAAAAGCCCCAGTCCCCCAATGAGCATCTCCGTGGTCTGAAAGGGTAGGGGAAACAGCCCAATGAGCATCACCACAGAGGAGCCAATCAATTGGCAGCTAGAAGTTGCTGGGGCTGCTGTGAGCCAATCATCAGCTGGCAGCTGGAAGTTTGCTGGGGCCCCTTCAGCTGTGGCTCTCAACAAGCCTCACAAGTGGAGCATAATGGCCAATCTTCTGCCAAAAGGGCCAGAAAAGATGAGCAGGCAGATTATGGGGCCTGACTGATGCCAGGAGTCCGTATGTTGATTGTTGTATTGAGTTTAGAGAGAATATCTCGGCCAAGCAAAGGAACTGGACACTGGGGCATAACTAGGAACATCTGAGAGAATGAGAAGTTGTCTATGGAACAGAGTAATAGAGGAGTCCTTTTTAGATAGATGGTCTTTCCTCCTACCCCGACAATATGAGCAATTTGTTGTTATTAAGATGTTTACAGTTTAGTCTCAATGTACAGAGATGTTGGATTCAATTATTATCAAAAAAATCAGTAATTTTGTAAAAAGGTTTAAAGTTTCTGATGCTGGACAATAAACTGGGGGTGGGGTGTAGGATGATATGCTGAGGATGTAGGATGTGAGGATATAGAGTTAATATATCTTAGGAAATGTGAAAGAGAAATCTAATGAAGAGGGTAGTATCAAGAGAATAGACAGGAAGTAATTTAGGGTAGACAAGTATGTGGGAAGACAGTAGAGACATAAAACAAACATGCATATGTATTAAGAAAAATACAGGATGTTAACATTGTAAAACTTAGAGGGGAAAAGAAAAATGAAAAAAGAAAAAAAGGGCATATACAACACCTCTATATTATATTATTTAGATGATTCAGTCCTCAAAATCCTATTTCATGCAAAGTTCTTGGTTTTACATATATTGGGTATAAGAGGGCCAGAGGGTAGAGGGGTAGAAGAGAAAGAGAAAAAAAATACTTGAAAGAATAAACCAGGGTTGTAGCTAGTTTTAGAGATCCATATCTTTTCTGTTTCTCTTCTCATCTAATAGGTGGGGTTGTCTGTTTTAAGCTCTGCCCTCTGGATGGTGTAGGTAACCAGGGTGGAAAGACTGGTCCCGGTGTAGAGTATCTGGAAGTGGGGAGTGCCACCCACCAGTCCCTGCAGAGAGATTGCACTTCATGGGTCTCTTTTTAGGATCACTCATCTGACTTGATTGCCTGGTTTTATCTCCCTCTGTTGCCTGGAGACCAGTTCCTGGTCTCTCTCTTAGGCTCCAAACTTTAGTCTCATCTCCCTCTCACTTATCAGTTACCAACTGTGGGACTTCTCACACCAAGACTCACACCAGGTGGGCAGTGGCCTGGTCGCACTGCACACCTGCCCAACTGAGAGTTGTTTTTTTTTTTTAAACACAATTACTTTATTGATTTCTTACAATCAAATACTGCCAACCAGCATTACTTCCACTTATGCATCATTAAAATCAAAGGATCATTCCTTAGTATTTTTAAGTGATGCATTATATAACAAAGTTAGAACTTAAAATGCACCCTGATTGATTATGTAAACTGCTAATATTTAAAAAAAATCATAAATAATAATTTGGTTCTTTTCTTCATAAAATGGAAATTTAAATATTTCTCCTGATAGTCTTGAGGTCAGCATTATGTTATTAGTGCAAAATGTGGGTATTATAGTTTCATCTAGAAAAATGTGTATCCTATACACCTTACTTAAACAAACAAAATGTGCATAAGAAAATGCATACAGTCAATGCATGATAGAAAGCATGTTTCAAATATATGACAGGCCCTCAGGCCACCATATTATTTAGGTTTTACATTATCATTTATGGCATTATAGATTAATTATACATAACACACTTTTATACATTTTAACACTGAAGAAAATTAATTGGTGCTTGAGAAAATTATTCTAGGTAGCCATTTGGTTTGCATCAGGAGAAAGTGAACTTCCAAGAGTTTACTGTCTGCCAGGTGGGAACCATTAGCTCTAGTGGGTAGATCAGCTACTCAATATATTTCACAGTGACTGATTCTCACATCCTGGCAATGCTGCTCCTGCCAATCAGCCAGATGGTAAATCACATCTGGAATTACCCTTGTATGTGGTTTTCTCTTTTTTATTTTTTTCTTCTTTTCTGGATTAACTGTGTTGCTGTATTTCTTCTGATCTCTCCAGAAGCATTCCATTTCAATTATTCATAATTCCTTTCAGAAAATCCTCAGACAGCTCCATAAGTGGAAGTTGTGAAGATGGAAAATCCAAGGGAGGAAGATTGGGTATTGGAATATCCTTGGCTTTCCCAGTATTTGCTGAAAATTTGTGCCAGGTTGAAAAAGCTGTAGCAGTATCTGAATGTAGTGGCAAGCTCCATAATGCTGACTTTTTTATACAATCAGCATCCACATCTAGCTCCTTTATCTACTGGACCTTTTAAAAGTCTTGCTTTTTCAGCTTTTAGTGCTTTATTTTCTTTCCTTAATCTTTCATTCTCAGCCACAAGGAACTCCACATGCCTTTTCAAATCTGCAATTTTGGTTGCCTGGTTCTCAATAATTGTTTTATCATCCTTAGGGGCTTTGCTTCCAATACATGGCTGTGTTGGCTCACTCTTTTGCTGAAGTAAACATAATAGTGTTTCTGAATTTCTGTCAAAGACTCCATGAATTTCAGGAAGCTGTTTCTCTGTACAAGGGCTGTAGTTCCGGGAAAGAAGGGGACTCTGACCCTCTGCATCCTCAGCAGAGGGTTTGTGAGATGCCTGAAGTTGGGTAGCTACATCCTTGTCTGTGTTCTGAGCTTTTGATCGTTCTTCACACTTTGCCCTTTTCCACTTCTCCTGAATGAGGAGGGACTGTTTCATGTGGCTATTCCTTTTCAATTCCAGTGATAAATGAGCCTGCTCAGACTTGGTCAGCTTCATAGCATCAGAAAGATATGCCGCAGCCTTCTTGTGACAAGAAATAGCCTCTTCATATTTCCCTGCAGCTAATAAAAGGTCTGCTCGTCTGCTCTGCTGATAAGCCAGGTTGAGAGGTGCTTCCATTAATTCCAAAGACCCCAGCACGAGCAGCGCCGTCGCCAGTGCAGTAGAGGGAAGTAGAAAAAGAGCGCGAGGAAGCCTCGGAGACAGCCGCCCCTCAGCGAGCCCAGAGAGATTGTGGTAGGCGCAAAAGATGAGAGTTGTTTTTGTGTTGGGTGGTCACTGTGCTGAGTTATCACCACTGGGGATGGGGGAGTGGTTTGGATACCTTATACATGGACAGATGGAGATTCAATCTACTGTACTCAGGCTGCGCATGTCCTGAATGATTCCATACTGTCCAACAGAGCAGTTCTCAGGATGCAGCTGCCCTGAATGTCTCCGTAGTGATTAGAATAGCAGCTATCAGGCTGAGCATAACCTGTGTGATTTCATGGTGTACAGAACAAAAGTGTTCAGGCTGCATGCCGAAGTCTGGCTTGGCACAAATCAGGAGCCACTTGTCAAAAAGAAACTAACTTTATTTTTAGAACTACAAACGCCAAACAAAACAGCTCCAGGGAAAAACCCTCAGAGCCCAACTGCCACCACCAGCTTCCACAAGCCTCTCTCCCCCACACCAGCCTCTCAACCTCCCACAATCCTCCTGCTCTTGAGGCCGATTGGCTGGGTTGCATGGGCAGAGCCAAAGAAGTCACCCAATGAGCAGCTCCGTGGAGGAGCCAATCAGCTAGATGTTGCTGGGGCCGCTGTGAGCCAATCATCAGCTGGCAGTCTGAAGGGCAGGGAAACAGCCCAATGAACATCACCGCAGAGGAGCCAATCAGCTAAATGTTGCTGGGGCCACTGTGAGCCAATCATCAGCCGGCAACTGGAAGTTTGCTGGCAGCTGGATCATCAGCCGGCAGCTGGAAGTTTGCTGGGGCCCCTTTGGCTGTGGCTCTCAACATCTCCCCCTCTCTGTTTAAACAACAAGCATGTGGCTTATGGACCGTGCCTGCCTTAGGTTGTCCAATACTACATATGGTCCTTACCCGTCTTCGGATGAGCTGACCTCAGGGCGTCAGCCTCCTGTCTTAGGTTGGTACCATTGTAATTGGATCTTACCCGTCATTGACTACCGGTCCAGTATACAGCCACACCTGTGGAGAGGTCTCAGCGGGGGGGGGGGTGAGGTTCTTTGCCTCACCTCTGTTGACCCCCAAATTTTAGCTGAATGATCATGACAAGCAGAAGGGAGGAAGATATACCAAGTCAATTGACGGCTCCTTTTGGGAAAATTGTACCACCGATGATATCATCAGCAAAAATACCCCAACACTACCACAAGTCGCTGCACCAACAGATAGTTCACAATGCATACAAGTGACACATAGTTCTGTAAGCAGTTCAGTGCAAGTTCTGTAAGCAGTTCAGTGATGGCTATTGCAGAAACTGTAGATTAGTTTTATCTTTGGCTTCACCGGCACAGGGATGAAGATAGGAATTCTGGCAATAATGACTAAAGAAAAAATTAGGTAACATTCCAGAAGACACTAAAAGAAAACAATTTTCTTAACAATTTATATTATCTTCATCGGCACTGGGATGAAGATAGAAATTCTGGCAATAATGGCTAAAGAAAAAAATTAGGTAACATTCCAGAAGACACTAAAAGAAAACAATTTTCTTAACAATTTATATTATCTTCATCTGAAGATAGAAATTCTGGCAATAATGGCTAAAGAAAAAATTAGGTAACATTCCAGAAGGCACTAAAAAAAAACAATTTTCTTAACAATTTACATTATAGTGAAGAGAATTATTAAATATAATGAAAACGAAAGGTGAGAGTAAACAAACAGATCTGTTAACCTCCTTTTTTGTTTACATATTAAAACAATTCTTAACAGTTATTTACCCAATTTAAATTAAACCATTTATTTTTTTTTTATGTCCCCACATTTTTTATTTCATTATATATTTTGATTTTGTAGACCCTTTGGTTCTACTTAATAATTTACAATATAATGTTTGTTATACTTATTGAATTATATGGTAGATAGCATGTGTCATGGTCTCCCAGAACCCTCTGCAACCCAGTAATTTTTTTTTTTTTATTGTTGGTCGTTCAAAACCTTACACAGTTCTTAATACATCATATTTCACAGTTTGATTCAAGCGGGTTATGAACTCCCAACTTTACCCCGTATACAGATTGCTGTATCACATCAGTTACCCTTCCATTGATTGACATATTGCCTTTCTAGTGTCTGATGTATTCTGCTGTCAGTCCTATTCTCTACTATCCCCCCTCCCCTCCCATCCCCTCCCCTTTTCTCTCTACCCCTTCTACTGTAAATCATTTCTTCCATTTGTATTATCTTGTCTTACCCCTCCATTACATATTTCTTGATATATCATATTTCACATTTTGATTCAAGTGGGTTATGCACTCCCATATTGCCCCTTATACAGATTGCAGATTCACATCAGTTTCACTTCCATTGCTTTACATATTGCCATCCTAGTGTCTGTTGTATTCTGCTGCCTTTCCTATCCTCTACTATCCCCCCTCCCCTCCCCTCCCCTCCCCTCTTCTCTCTCTACCCCCTCTACTGCAATTCATTCCTCCCCCTTGTATTATTTTTCCCTTTCCCCTCACTTCCTCTTGTATGTAATTTTGTATAAACCTGAGGGTCTCGTTCCATTTCCATGCTATTTCCCTTCTCTCTCCCTTTCCCTCCCACCTCTCAACCCTGTTTAATGATGGTCTTCTTCTTGTGCTCTTCTTCCCTAGTCTGTTCTTAATTACTCTCCTTATATCAAAGAAGACATTTGGCATTTGTTTTTTAGGGCTTGGCTAGCTTCGCTTAGCATAATCTGCTCTAATGCCATCCATTTCCCTCCAAATTCTATGATTTTGTCATTTCTTAATGCAGAGTAATACTCCATTGTGTATAAATGCCACATTTTTTTTATCCATTCGTCTATTGAAGGGCATCTAGGTTGGTTCCACAGTCTTCCTATTGTGAATTGTGCTGCTATGAACATCGATGTAGCAGTGTCCCTGTAGCATGCTCTTTTTAGGTCTTTAGGGAATAGACCCAGAAGGGGGATAGCTGGGTCAAATGGTGGTTCCATTCCCAGCTTTCCAAGAAATCTCCATACTGCTTTCCAAATTGGCTGCACCAATTTGCAGTCCCACCAACAATGTACAAGTGTACCCTTTTCCCCACATCCTCGCCAGCACTTATTGTTGTTTGACTTCGTAATGGCTGCCAATCTTACTGGAGTGAGATGGTATCTTAGGGTGGTTTTGATTTGCATTTCTCTGACTGCTAGAGATGGTGAGCATTTTTTCATGTACTTGTTGATTGATTGTATGTCCTCCTCTGAGAAGTGTCTGTTCAAGTCCTTGGCCCATTTGTTGATGGGATTATTTGTTATCTTATTGTCTAATTTTCTGAGTTCTTTATATACTCTGGATATTAGGGCTCTATCTGAAGTGTGAGGAGTAAAGATTTGTTCCCATGATGTAGGCTCCCTATTTACCTCTCTTATTGTTTCTTTTGCTGAGAAAAAACTTTTTAGTTTGAGTAAGTCCCATTTGTTGATTCTAGATGTTAACTCTTGTGCTATGGGTGTCCTATTGAGGAATTTGGAGCCCGACCCCACAGCATGTAGGTCATAGCCAACTTTCTCTTCTATCAGATGCCGTGTCTCTGATTTGATATCAAGCTCCTTGATCCATTTTGAGTTAACTTTTGTGCATGGCGAGAGAAAGGGATTCAATTTCATTTTGTTGCATATGGATTTCCAATTTTCCCAGCACCATTTGTTGAAGATGCTATCCTTCCTCCATTGCATGCTTTTAGCCCCTTTATCAAATATAAGAAAGTTGTAGTTTTGTGGGTTGGTTTCTGTGTCCTCTATTCTGTACCATTGGTCCACCCGCCTGTTTTGGTACCAGTACCATGCTGTTTTTGTTACTATTGCTCTGTAGTATAGTTTGAAATCTGGAATCGTTATACCACCTGATTCACCTTTCCTGCTTAGTATTGTTTTTGCAATTCTGGGTCTTTTATTCTTCCATATGAATTTCATGATTGCTTTCTCCATTTCTACAAGAAATGCCGTTGGGATTTTGATTGGCATTGCATTAAACCTATAGAGAACTTTTGGTAATATCGCCATTTTGATGATGTTAGTTCTGCCTATCCATGAACAGGGTATATTTTTCCATCTTCTAAGGTCTTCTTCAATTTCTCTCTTTAGGGTTCTGAAGTTTTCATTGTATAAGTCTTTCACCTCTTTTGTTAGGTTGATTCCCAAGTATTTTATTCTTTTTGAGGATATTGTGAACGGGGTGGTTGTCCTCGTGTCCATTTCAGAGGATTTGTCGCTGATATACAGGAATGCCTTTGATTTATGCGTGTTGATTTTATAACCTGCCACTTTGCTGAATTCATTTATTAGCTCTAACAGTTTCTTTGTAGACCATATTGGGTCTGCTAGGTATAGAATCATGTCATCTGCAAATAGTGATAACTTAAGTTCTTCTTTTCCTATTTTTATGCCTTTAATTTCTTTCGTCTGTCTAATTGCTCTGGCCAGTGTTTCGAGAACTATGTTGAACAGGAGTGGTGAGAGAGGGCATCCCTGTCTTGTTCCAGATTTTAGAGGGAATGCCTTCAATTTTTCTCCATTCAGAATGATGCTAGCCTGAGGCTTAGCATAAATTGCTTTTACAATGTTGAGGTATGTTCCTGTTATCCCTAGTTTTTCGAGAGTTTTGAACATAAACGGATGCTGTACTTTGTCGAATGCTTTTTCTGCATCTATCGAGATGATCATATGGTTCTTATTTTTAAGTCTATTGATGTGGTGAATAACATTTATTGATTTCCGTATATTGAACCACCCTTGCATACCAGGGATGAATCCTACTTGATCATGGTGCACAATTTTTTTGATATGTTTTTGTATCCGATTTGCCAGAATTTTATTGAGGATTTTTGCATCTAGGTTCATTAGAGATATTGGTCTGTAGTTTTCTTTCTTTGAAGTGTCTTTGTCTGGTTTCGGAATCAGGGTGATGTTGGCCTCGTAGAATGAATTTGGAAGTTCTCCCTCTTTTTCTATTTCCTGAAATAGCTTGAAAAGTATTGGTATTAATTCCTCTTTAAAGGTTTTGTAAAACTCTGCTGTAAACCCATCAGGTCCTGGGCTTTTCTTAGATGGTAATCTTTTGATGGTTTCTTCTATTTCCTCAATTGATATTGGTCTGTTTAGGTTGTCTATATCCTCCTGACTCAATCTGGGCAGATTATATGACTTAAGAAATTTATCGATGCCTTCACCATCTTCTATTTTATTGGAGTATAAGGATTCAAAATAATTTCTGATTATCTTCTGTATTTCTGAAGTGTCTGTCGTGATCTTGCCTTTTTCATTCCTTATGCTAGTAATTTGAGTTCTCTCTCTTCTTCTCTTCGCTAGCATGGCTAAGGGTCTGTCAATTTTATTTATCTTTTCGAAGAACCAACTTTTCGTTTTGTCAATTTTTTCAATTGTTTCTTTTGTTTCGATTTCATTAATTTCAGTTCTGATTTTAATTATTTCTTGCCTTCTACTTCTTTTGCTGTTGTTTTGCTCTTCTTTTTCTAGAATTTTGAGATGAAGTATGAGATCATTTATTTGTTGGTTTTTTCTTTTTTTAAGGAATGAACTCCAAGCAATGAATTTTCCTCTTAGAACTGCTTTCAATGTGTCCCATAGATTCCGATATGTTGTGTCTGTGTTTTCATTAAACTCTAAGAATTTTTTAATTTCCTCCTTGATGTCTTCTAAAACCCATTGATCATTCAGTAACCTATTGTTCATTCTCCAAGTGATGCATGCTTTTTCCTTGCTTCTTTTATGGTTGATTTTTAGTTTCATTCCATTATGATCAGATAAGATGCATGGTATTATCTCCGCTCCTTTATATTGTCTAAGCGTTGCCCTGTGACATAATATATGATCTATTTTTGAGAAGGATCCATGTGCTGCTGAGAAAAAAGTGTAGCTGCTTGATGTTGGGTGGTATATTCTATATATGTCAATTAAGTCTAGGTTGTTAATTGTGTTATTGAGTTCTATAGTTTCCTTATTCAACTTTTGTTTGGAAGATCTGTCCAGTGGTGAGAGAGGTGTGTTGAAGTCTCCCATGATTATTGTATGGTGGTCTATTAGACTCTTGAACTTGAGAAGAGTTTGCTTGATGAACGCAGCAGCACCGTTGTTTGGGGCATATATATTTATGATTGTTATGTCTTGTTGGTGTATGGTTCCCTTGAGCAGTATGTAGTGTCCTTCTTTATCCCTTTTGATTAACTTTGGTTTGAAATCTATTTTATTTGATATGAGTATGGACACTCCTGCTTGTTTCCACAGTCCATATGAGTGATATGATTTTTCCCAACCTTTCACCTTCAGTCTATGTATATCCTTTCCTATCAAATGCGTCTCCTGTAGGCAGCATATTGTTGGATCTTGTTTTGTGATCCATTCAACTAGCCTGTGTCTCTTAATTGGTGAGTTTAAGCCATTAACATTTAGGGTTATTATTGAGATATGGTTTGTTCTTCCAGCCATATTTGTTTATTAATGCTGTTAAACCTGATTTGTTTTTCTCTTTGATTTTTCCCCCCCTTTACTGTCCTACCTCCCACTGTTGGTTTTCATTGTTGTTTTCCATTTCCTCTTCCTGTAGTGTTTTGCCAAGGATTTTTTGAAGAGATGGTTTTCTAGCTGCAAATTCTTTTAACTTTTGTTTATCATGGAATGTTTTAATTTCATCTTCCATCCTGAAGCTTAATTTCGCTGGATACACGATTCTTGGTTGGAACCCATTTTCTTTTAGCGTTTGAAATATGTTATTCCAGGATCTTCTAGCTTTTAGAGTCTGTGTTGAGAGATCAGCTGTTATCCTGATTGGTTTACCCCTAAATGTAATCTGCTTCCTTTCTCTTGTAGCTTTTAAAATTCTCTCCTTATTCTGTATGTTGGACATCTTCATTATAATGTGTCTAGGTGTGGATCTCTTATGATTTTGCACATTCGGCGTCCTGTAGGCTTCTAGGATTTGGGGTTCTGTCTCATTCTTCAAGTCTGGGAAGTTTTCTCATATTATTTTACTGAATAAGTTGTCTATTCCTTTGGTTTGGAGCTCTGTGCCTTCCTGTATCCCAATGACTCTTAAGTTTGGTCTTTTGATATTATCCCATATTTCTTGGATGTTCTGCTCATGGTTTCTTAGCAGACTTGCTGAGCTGTCTATGCTCTTTTCAAGTTGAAATACTCTGTCTTCATTGTCTGATGTTCTATCTTCTAAGTGATCCACTCTGCTGGGTAGTTTTCTCAATTGAGTTTTTAAGTTGGTTTATTGCTTCCTGCATTTCTAGGATTTGTATTTGTTTGTTTTTTATTTCCTCTATCTCCCTGTGAAATTGATCTTTTACTTCCTGGATTTGTTTATGAAGTTCCTTGTCAATGTGATCTTTCATTGTCTGATTTTGCTGTCTCATGTCTTCCTTGAGACTCCAGATCATCTGAAGCATGTATATCCTGACCTCTCTGTCTGACATTCCATCTGTTGCAGCTATTACCTCTTCTAGAGTTGAGTTGACCTGCATTGCCTGTGGTCCTTTCTTTCCTTGTCTTTTCATACTGCTGGTGTTTCTTTCTGCTTGGTGAAGCTGTTGTGTTTTTGAGATTTTCCCTCTATTTATTTCTATTGCTCTTGTATAGTTGAAAAGTCTCCCTTGCAGGACAGATGGTGGCTGTGATCCTCCACCAATTGGTGCGATCTGTCTACCACGCTGGCGGGCCCTAGGTCTGCTCTGCTGGCCGGTCGAAGGTCCGCCTACCCAGCAGGCGCGAGGGGCACCTCTGTCTCTCCGTAGGTTGCTGGGCCTAACCTCCCGATGGGTCCCCGGTATGCCTACCTTGCAGGCACTGGGGGTGGCGCTGGCTCCGGCCCGCAACAAGCCGCTGGGCCTGATCTGCCGCTGGTCGCAGTCCCGCCTACCTTGCAGGCACTGGGGGAGGGGACGGGCCTGCCCCACAGAAGGCCGCTGGTGGGTCACAGGACCCCGTTCCCTGCAGGCGCGTGTGTCAGCTCTGTCTCTTCGCAGATTGCTGGGCCTGACCTGCCTGTGGGTCGCCGGTTCTCCTACTTTGCAGGCACTGGGGGTGAGGCCGGCTCCGGCCCGCAACCAGCCGCTGGGCCTGATCTGCCGCTGGTCGCAGTCCCGCCTACCTTGCAGGCACTGGGGGAGGGGACTGTCCTGCCCCTCAGCAGGCCACTAAGCCTGATCTGCTAGAGGTGACAGTCCCGACTACCTTGCAGGCTCTGGGGGAGGGGACGGGCCTGCCCCACAGAAGGCCGCTGGTGGGTCGCAGGACCCCGTTCCCTGCAGGCGCGTGTGTCAGCTCTGTCTGTCCGCAGATTGCTGGGCCTGGCCTGCCCGTAGGTCGCCGGTTCTCCTACCTTGCAGGCACTGGGGGTGGGGCCGGCTCTGGCCCCAACCAGCCGCTGGGCCTGCTCTGCCGGTGGTCACAGTCCCTCCTACCTTGCAGGCACTGGGGGAGGGGACGGGCCTGCCCCACAGAAGGCCGCTGGTGGGTCGCAGGACCCTGTTCCCTGCAGGCGCGTGTGTCAGCTCTGTCTCTTCGCAGATTGCTGGGCCTGACCTGCCTGTGGGTCGCCGGTTCTCCTACTTTGCAGGCACTGGGGGTGGGGCCGGCTCCGGCCCGCAACCAGCCGCTGGGCCTGATCTGCCGCTGGTCGTAGTCCTGCCTACCTTGCAGGCGCTGGGGGAGGGGACTAAATTAAACCATTTAAATCACGTGAATAAAAAAAAAATATTTGGATCCATCTTTTCATGAGCGCTCATCATATATGATATATGGAAATACGTACATTGGACATACGTACATTCAAACATATAACACAAAACACAAGTGTGCACACATAATATAATACATACAACACATAACATAATAGTAAAGGCCTTATAACTTTTTACAGGTAAAATCTCTATTGCAATGTTTAAAAACTCTATAGTCAAAAAAAAATAGAACTGATCAGCAAAACATTAACCTAGGTCTGTATGAGCTCAAAAAAATAAAATAGAACTTCATGATATGGGAAAGGGCAATAATAAAATAGATATTGAAAAAAGCATCCTGGTTCTGTCGCAGATGTAAGGATAGCCAAATTGGAGTTTTGGATATCAGCTATTATGGATTTGAGCTAAATCATCTTCTTTTTGGTCTGTAGAAATCGCTTTAGTTAATCTCTCTGGAATCCAAATCGGCTGCTGTTCTCCCTGTGGAAACACAAAAACAGACCCCCGACTCCAGACAATCACTGGGTCAGGATTTTAGTTAATCTCTCCGGAATCCAAATCAGCTGCTGTTCTCCCTGTGGAAACACACAAACAGGCCCCCGACTCCAGACAATCACTGGGTCAGAACCTTGGTTAATCTCTCTGGAATCCAAATCGGCTGCTGTTCTGGGTCAGAACCTTGGTTAATCTCTCTGGAATCCAAATCGGCTGCTGTTCTTCCTGTGGAAACACACAAACAGACCCCCGACTCCAGACAATTACTGGGTCAGGACCTTTCCATTGTCCTGTTAGAATATCTTTCCAAAGTACCTTGGGCTTATGTACATTTTTTGGACACATATGCCTTTCTGCAGCACTAAGTCCTGATGAATCCAAATTTAAAAAGTTTAGAGTAAAAAGGGTTATTTTAAGTTTATCTTTGGGGAATATATACCCCTTCCCAATTCCATCTTTTTGCTTTAATAGGTACATTTTAATAGTTTGATGAGCTCTTTCAACTATGCCTTGTCCCTGTGGATTGTATGGGATTCCTGTTATATGAGTAATGCCAAATGATGAGCAAAATTGTTTAAAAGAAGTAGACGTATAACCAGGGGCATTATCTGTTTTTAACTGTTTTGGAATGCCCACAGTGGCAAAATTTTGTAAGCAATGAGCTATAACATCTTTAGTTTTTTCACCGGCATGAAGGGAGCCCATCAAAAATCCAGAAGAAGTATCAACTGTAACATGCAAATATTTTAATTTTCCAAATTCTGGCAAGTGTGTGACGTCCATCTGCCAAATATGGTTAGGCATCAATCCTCTAGGATTGACTCCAAGATTAACTTGTGGTAAAAAGGTCACACAATTTTGACATTGTTTTATTATTTGTCTAGCTTGTTCCTTAGTTATTTTAAAACACTTTTGTAAAGTATTAGCATTGGCATGGAATCTTTCATGAAAATTTATAGCTTCTTCTAGTACAGAGAAAATATGTATGTCACGTGTAGTTTTATCTGCTAAATCATTGCCCAAACTAAGGGCTCCAGGCAATCCTGTATGTGCCCTGATATGTCCTATAAAGAATGGATCTTTTCTGTCCCAGATTAAACTTTGTATAGTGGAAAACAAAGAGAAAACAGTAGAAGAAGGGGAAATCCTACCAGCATCTTCAAGGGATACTATAGCATTAACTATATACTGGCTATCAGAAAATAAATTAAATACAGAATCTTTAAACATCACAAAAGTTTGTAATACTGCATTAAGCTCTACCTTTTGAGCTGATTGTTTGGGTACTAAAAATGTAAAAGTTTGATCAGGTGTAACTATTGCTGCTGTACCATTATTTGACCCATCAGTGAATATATTTGGAGCATTCATGATAGGTGTTTTTCTTGTCATTTTTGGAAAAATTACAGGATGCAATGACCAAAAAGACAATAAAGGATTAGATGGTAAGTGGTTATCAAATGAAACATTAGATTTGCACATTATTATTGCCCAAGTATTTAACTCATTAGCTAATTCATCAATTTGATTCATAGTATATGGAGTAATAATTTTATGGGGAGAAATTCCAAACACTGCCTTTGCTGTTTTTATTCCTTTGAGTATTAATTGTCCTACAGCCTCAGGATACCTAGTAAGAATAGTGTTAGGAGAATAAGATAAATGTATCCATAATAATGGACCTTCTTGCCAAAATACTCCTGTAGGAATATTTTTTGTTGGTAGTACAATAAATAATAAAGGCAAACTTATATCAATTCTATCCAAATGCATATTTTCCATATATGTTTCAATGATTTTTAATGCCTTTCTTGCTTCAGGCGTTAACATTCGGGGTGAATTTGGATCTGATGGACCTTTTAGGATATCAAATAAAGGTCCTAATTCTCCTGTTGGAATACCTAGATAAGGCCTTATCCAATTTATGTCTCCTAATAACTTTTGAAAGTCATTAAGTGATTTGAGTTGATCTACTCGTATTTGAATTTTTGGTGGACGGACCATGGTTGAGGATAATAGAACTCCTAAATAATTAATTGGAAAATTTAATTGTACTTTATCTATTGCTATCTCTAGATTATAATTTTTTAATAAGTTTGTAAGTGTGGCATAACATTCTAGCAATGTGTTTTTAGCTTTGTGTGCTAATAATACATCATCCATATAATGAAATATTTGTAGTTCAGGATTTTGATTTCTAAGTGGCTGGATTACTTTGTTAACATAAATTTGACACATAGTTGGGCTGTTAGCCATCCCTTGAGGGAGTACTTTCCATTCATATCTCTGATCAGGACCTTCATGATTTAGTGTAGGGATAGTAAATGCAAAACGTGGACTATCCTCAGGATGAATTGGAATTGAAAAAAAACAATCTTTAATATCTATAACTAAAACATACCAAGTTTTTGGCAAAGCAGACAATTGAGGAATCCCTGATTGAGCAGGTCCCATAATGACCATTTCATTGTTAATGGCTCTTAAATCTTGCAGTAATCTCCATTTACCAGATTTTTTTTGATGACAAAAATGGGAGTATTATGGGGAGATACAGAAGGTTGTATATGTCCTTCCGCTAATTGTTGTTTGACCAGATCATGGGCTACTTGTGTCTTTTCTTTAGTCAAGGGCCACTGAGGAACCCATACTGGTCTTTCTGATTTCCATGTAATTTTTATTGTCTCAGTGGCCCTTTGTGAAAATCCAACCCATGTCTGTCTGTTCCTTGATCTATTTGTATTGGTGCTGCTATACATTGTTCTTGTCTTTCTAATCTTTTTCCTTTCCTAAAACCTTGTCTAGCCATAATAGTGGGTGCATTTTGATTGATATTATTTGTTAATGTCAAACCTAATTGATCTAAGACATCTCGTCCCCATAAATTTACGGGAAGATGATCCAATACATATGGCTGTATAGTTCCTTCACATCCTTCAGGATCCTTCCAATCTAATAGCATTGCACTTCTATCGGGATTAGTCGCCACTCCTAGGCCTCGAAGCGATTGAGTGGCTTGTTGTAATGGCCAATGTTTTGGCCATTCTTGACGAGAGATGATGCTAAGGTCTGCACCTGTATCCAGTAGCCCATTAAATTCATGTCCTTGAATATTTAGTTTTAGCATGGGGCGAGAATCTAAATTTAAAGAAAGCATAGCCCAATCTACACCTGTGGAGCCTAATCCCTTGGAACCTCTTTCTACAGCATGATTGGAAAATTTATCATGTAGGCTTGGTATTATTAGTAACTGTGCTATTCTATCTCCTGGTGAAATTACTGATATACCCTTTGGAGAACTGGCTATAATTTTTATTTCACCTTCATAATCGGAATCAATTACCCCAGGACTTATCAAAAGTCCTTTTAGAGTAGAAGAGCTGCGTCCCAATAATAAGCCTACTGTTCCTTTGGGAAGAGGTCCTTTTACCCCTGTGGGAATGATTTGAACTCCCATCTCTGGAGTTAGTACTGATTTGGTGGAGGCGCAGATGTCCAACCCTGCGCTCCCTCTGGTTTGTCTGATGAGGGATCTGATGTGCTGGGCACTACCTTGATGGGGTTGCTGGGGTTGCTGGGTTCCTCCAGTGCTCCGTATATTTGTGGTTTGGGGCCCCGGAGCATTGGGGCCCCCTGTCCATTTTTTGGCAACGGAGCCCGATGCCTTTGTCCACGATATTGTGGATAAACACCTTGTCCTTGTTCGTTTTTTGATAATGGAGTACCCTCTATGGTGGTTTGAGGATGGCATTCATTAGCCCAATGTCTCCCTCTACGGCATCGTGGGCAAATACCCAGTATTCTACTTGTTTGATACCTAGTTTTGTTAAACCCTCCTCCTATGGGGCAATTCCTTTTAAAATGTCCTGTTTGTTGACAATTGTAGCATGTTCTTGGCCTGGCATCTAAAGCCTGTTTTACTGCAGCTGCCACAATTTGCCCTTGTTCATTAATGTCTCTGGCATCTAAAACCTGTTTTACTGCAGCTGCCACAATTTGCCCTTGTTCATTAATGTCTCTGGCATCTAAAGCTTGTTTTACTGCAGCTGCCACAATTTGCCCTTGTTCATTAATGTCTCTACATAATTTAATATATGTGTTTAAATCTTCCTGTTTCCATGGTCTAATGATATCTCTACACCAACGATTCGCTTGGTCATAAGCCAGTTGTTTTATTAATGGCATTGCTTGTTCTGTATTCCCAAAAACTCTGGTAGCTGTTTGAATAAGCCTATCTACAAATTCAGCATAAGGTTCATTAGCTCCTTGTATTATCTTAGATAATTGACCTTGTAAACCTCCATGTCCTTGTGAAGTCTTCCATGCCCTAACTGCATCTACAGCAATTTGTGAATATACACCAGGATCATATGCATTTTGTTGCTGCCGATCCTCATAAGGTCCCTTTCCTAACAACATATCTAGATTTCTCTGAGGATAACCAGCTGCTGCATTTCGACTAGCCGTCTCCTTGCAAAATTCCTCATTGGCAACCTTCCATAACAGGTATTGTCCTCCATTTAGCACAGCTTTACACATACTAGCCCAATCTGCTGGCGTCATGCTTAAGTTGGTAATGGATTCGACCAAGCTTACAGTGAAGGGTGCTTGAGGACCATAGGTTGTTACAGCCTCTTTTAGCTCCTTCACTGATTTGAAATTTAAACCCTGGTAAGTTCGCTGCCCTCCTACCTCAAATACAGGGCATACTTGAGATCCTGTCTCAGGATCCCAACTATCAACTGCGGGGGTTGGGAGTCTCCTAGCATATGGAGGTGGTGCTGTTGATTGGACACTTATGCCCTCTGGTGATAGAGTGCTGTTAGTAGCAGTCTCCAGTAGAGGTGGCGCTGTTGGTTGAACACTTACGCCCTCTGGTGATAGAATGCTGTTAGTAGCAGTCTCCTGTAGAGGTGGTGCTGTTGGTTGGACACTTACGCTCTCTAATAAAAAGGTCTTATTAGCAGTCTCCTGTTTTAACCTTTCTCCTGATAGATTTTTCTGCTCTAAACTTCCTTCCTCTGTCTCACTATCTCGAAAGACCTTCTCTTTTACTTGAATCTTTTCCTCTTTCTGACTAACTTGAGAGACTTCCTCTTCTACTTGAATCAATATGTCTTCTTCTTCCTCTACCTCTGTCTGAACTGAAGGCTTTGGACTAAGCAAACCAGATACCAATGTCCACAATGACAATGTGCCAACTGGCAGAGTCCCTGGGTTGTTCTTTTCTATTCTTTTTAAATCTTCACCATGATGGTTCCATTGTGATATATCTAACAACTCCTCCTTAAAAAGCCATGGGCTATATTCTTGTATTACATCAACGTATGCTCTGACTGCTCTTGATTTTACTGGGAAGCTTCCTTCCTCTAACAATTTACTTAACACTCTTTCGGTTTGTTTTTTACTAATTGCTGATCCCGTATTTCTACTATAATACAACCCAGCAAGATAACACCAAACCAAACCAAGACAGAATCCAATAACAATGGAACCACACAAAATCATTATAACAGCCTTTCTATCCTCCTGACATATGCATCCGTCCTTTCTCCCTATCTGTTCCTCAGACGCAAATAGTTTTTCCTCAGATGTGAGTGGTTTTTCTTCCCTCTTACTCATCTCCAGGGACAGGAAAGTTAAAACAAAAACAAAGCAAAACAAAAGAGGACACTTAAAATGGCTACCCATCCTCTCGCCCTGCCCTCAGGGGCGAGCAGTTTACTTACCCTCAGTTGCTCCCCGTGGGAGCCACCAAATGCCGAAGTCTGGCTTGGCACAAATCAGGAGCCACTTGTCAAAAAGAAACTAACTTTATTTTTAGAACTACAAACGCCAAACAAAACAGCTCCAGGGAAAAACCCTCAGAGCCCAACTGCCACCACCAGCTTCCACAAGCCTCTCTCCCCCACACCAGCCTCTCAACCTCCCACAATCCTCCTGCTCTTGAGGCCGATTGGCTGGGTTGCGTGGGCAGAGCCAAAGAAGTCACCCAATGAGCAGCTCCGTGGAGGAGCCAATCAGCTAGATGTTGCTGGGGCCGCTGTGAGCCAATCATCAGCTGGCAGTCTGAAGGGCAGGGAAACAGCCCAATGAACATCACCGCAGAGGAGCCAATCAGCTAGATGTTGCTGGGGCCACTGTGAGCCAATCATCAGCCGGCAACTGGAAGTTTGCTGGCAGCTGGATCATCAGCCGGCAGCTGGAAGTTTGCTGGGGCCCCTTTGGCTGTGGCTGTCAACAGCTGCACATATACTGAATGAATCCATAATGTTCAGAAAAGCAAGTTTAAGGCTATGCCATGTCCCAAGTGACTCCATTTTGTGTATTAGAGCAATTCTCAGACATTTTCAGTCTGAGTGACACCATAATATACAGAACAGGGGTTCTAAGCCTGTACCTGACCTGAGTGACTCTATGCAGCCTGTCGTTCAATAGTTCTCAAGATGTGCCTGCATCTTGTAACTCCATAATAGGTAGAACACCATTTCTCAGGCTGCACCTGCCCTAAGTATCTCCATTTTGTATAAAACTGCACTTCCCAGACTGTGCCTGTACTGAGTGTCTTTGAGGTGTACAGAAAAGCAGTTCTCAAAATGCACATGCCTTGAGGACTCCATGGTATACAGAACAAATGTTCTAAGGCTGTGCCTTCCCTGAAGGACTCCATGATATGTAGAATAGCAATTCTCAGTCTGTGCCTTCCCTGTGTAACACCATCATATACTGAACAGTGGTTCTGTAGATGCAGCTTTTCTGAATGACTCCATGGTGTGTAGGAAAGTAGCTTGTCCTGAATGACTCCATGGTGTACAGAACAGCCATTTTTATGCTACACATTTCCTGATGGACTGTATGGTGTGTAGAAAGACAGCTCTCAGGTGACACCTACCCTGAATGACTCCATGTTGTACAGATCAGTATTTCTCAGGCTGCATTTACCTTAGTGACTTTAGGGTGTGTTGAACAACAGTTATCAGGCTGTTGCTTTCCTGAGTGACTTTATGGTGTACAGAACATAGTAATCAGTCTGTGACTGTCTTGAGTTACTCCATTATGTATATTATAGCCGTTCTGAGGCTACGTTTGTCCTGAGTGACTCCATGGTGCATAGAACAGCAGTAATCAGGCCATGTATCTCCCAAATGACTCCATGGTGTATAACCCTGCAGTACTCAGGCTGCACATGCCCTTAATGACTTCATACTATCTAGAAGAGCAGTTCTCAAGTTATTGAGTGTCACTACAGTGTGAAGAAAAGCTATTCTCAGGCTGAGCAGGCCCTGAGTGACTTTGTGGTGTACAGAGCATGTACTGAATGACTCCTTAGTGTACTACAATTCTAAGGCTGTTTTCTGTTCTGAATGACACTATGGTGTGTATTAGAAGAGTTGTCCTATAGTGATGGTTCTGGTGCATCCAGAAAACTGTACAGAATAGGAATGTACAGTTCTGTTGTACAGAAAAGGATGTATAGAATAAGAATTCTAAGCCTGGACTTGCCCTAAGTGACTTCATGGTATTCAGAACAGCAGTTTACAGGCTGTGCCTGCCCCGATTGACTATTCCTTGTGTAGAATAGCAATTCTTTGTTTGTTCCTGCATGGAGTGTCTTCATGATCTATAGAATGGCAGCTTTCAAGATGTAAATGCTGTGAGTGGCTCCATGGTGAAGAGAACAGATCTTCTAAGGCTGTGCCTGCCCTGACTGACTCCATGATTTGTGGAACAATTCTCAGTCTGTGCCTTCCCTGAGTAACACCATCTTATGTAGAACAGAAGTTTTCTGGATGCACCATCTGACTGACTCCGTGCTGTATAGAACAGCAGCTCTCAAGCTGTGCCCACCCTGAATGACTCCATGGTATACAGAAGAGCAGTTCTCATGCTGCACCTTTCCTAATAGACTCCAGTGTGTGTAGAACACCATCTCTTAGGTGACACCTACCTGAGTGACTCCATGGTATACACATCAGCATTTCTCATGCAGCATCTGCCTTAGTGACTCCAGGTTGTGTAGAACAACAGTTCTCAGGCTGTCCCTTTCCTGAGTGACTTTATGGTGTACAGAAGAGCAATAATCAGACTGACTGTCCCGAGTTACTCCATTATGTGTATTACAGTAATTCTGAGGCTGCACCATCCCTGAGTAACTCCATGGTGCATAGAAGAGCAGTTCTCTGGCTGTGCCTACCCTGAGTAACTCAATTATGTGTAGAACAGCAGTTTCAGACTGTCCACCTTCCAAGTGACTCTGTGGTGTACAGACCTGCAGTACTCAGGCTGCGCATGCTCTGAACATCTTTATTCTGTCTAGAAGAGCAGTTCTCAGGCTGCAGCTGCCTTGGCTGTGTTCATAGTGTGTATAAAAAAATTCCCAGGCTTAGCATGCCCTGAATGAAGTCATGTTCAGTCTGTGTACATTTAAATGACTTTATGGTGTACAGAACAACAATTCAAAGGCTGTGTCCTGCCCTGAGTGACACCATGGTGTTTATTAGAGTAGTTTTCTATAATGACAGATATGAGTGTAACCATGATGAACAGAACAGATGTTCTAAGCCTACACTTACCTTAAGTGACTCTATGGTATTTAGAACAGGACTACTCAGGCTACACCAACCTTGAGTGACTCCATGCTATATAGAAAAGCTGGTCTCAGGCAGAGCTATCCTGAGTGACTCCATGGTGTATAGAATAGCATGTTCAGGCTGTGACTCTCCCAAGTGACTACATGGTGTACAGATGTGCTGTACTCAGACTGCACATGTCATGAATGACTTCATACTGTCCTGAAGAGCAGTTCTCAGGCTGCACTTTCCTGAGTGCATCCATGGTGTGTAGAACAGCACATCCCAGACTGTGCCTCTTAGGAGTGACTTCATGGTGTACAAAACAACAGTTCTAAGGTTGTGCATGCCCAGAATAATTGTGTAGCAGTTCTCAGGCTGTGCATCACCCAAATGACTCCATGGTGTTCAGACCTGCAGTACTCAGTGTGCACATGCCCTAAATGACTCCATACTGTCCAGAAGAGCAGTTCACAGGCTTCAGCTTCCCTGAGTGTCTTCATGGTATATAGAAAAGCAGTTCTCATGCTGAGCATGCCATTAGTGACTTCATGTTGTACATAACAGCAGTGTTTAGGCTGCACATGCACTGAATGACTCCATGGTGTACAGAAATACAATTTTGAGGCTGTTTCCTTGTTCTGAGTGACTCCATGGTGTGTATTAGAGCAATTCTCACTTATTGACAGTCTGAGTGACACCATGATGTACAGATGTGACTGCCCAGAGTGACTCTGTGTAGTATTTAGTTAAGTAGTTCTCATGCAGAGCCTGCCTTGAGTAATTCCATGATTTGAAGGACATCATTTCTAAGGCTGCACCTGCCCTAAGTATCTCCATGTTGTATAGAACAGGAGTTCTTAGGCTGTGCCTACCTAGTATCTTGGTGGTATACAGAACAGCAGTTCTCAAGATGTGCATGCCCTGAATGACTCCATGGTGTACAGAACAGATGTTCTAAGGCTGTGCTGCCCTGATTGACTCCATGATATATGGAAAAGCAATTCTAAGTATGTGCCTACCCTGAGTAACTCAATTATGTGTAGAACAGCAGTTTCAGACTGTCCATCTTCCAAGTGAATCCATGGTATACAGACCTGCAGTGACACCATCATAAATAGAACACTATGTCTCCTAATGCACATTCCCTGAGTGACTCAATGGTGTGTAGGACAGTAGCTCTCAAGCTGTGCCTATCCTGAATGATTCCATGTTGTACAGAATGCAGTTCTCATGCTGCACCTTTCCTGATGGACTGCAGGGTGTGTGTGTAAAACAACAGCTCTCTACCCAGAGTGACTTTATGGTGTTCAGAATAGCATATCTCGGGCTGCATCTCCCTAGTGACTCGAGGGTGTGTTGAACAACAGTTCTCAGGATGTAACTTTCCTGAGTGACTTTATGGCATACAGAAGAGCAGCAATCAGACTGTCTTGAATTACTGCATTTTGTGTATGACAGCCTTTCTGAGGCTGTGCCTGCCCTGAGTGACTCCATGGTCTATAGAACAGCAATTCTCAGACTGTACATCTCCCGTGTGATTCCATTGTGTGTATTCCTGCAGTATTCAGGCTGCACAGGCCATGAGTTACTCCATTCTGTCCAGAAGACCAGTTCAAGAGGTACAGTTGCTTTGTGTGTCTCTATAGTGTGTAAAAAAGCAGTTCTTTGCTGAGTATGCCTGAATGACTTCAGGGTGTACAGAGCAACAGTGTTCAGACTGCACATGGACTGAATGACTCCAAATGTAGAGAACAACAATTTAAGGCTGTTCCTGGTTCTACATGACTCCACAGTGAGTATTAGAGCAGATCTCCTATAGTAACTGTGCTGAGTGTCACCTGATATAAAGAATAAGAGTTCAGGGCTGGGGATGTGGCTCAAGTGGTAGCGCGCTCACCTGGCATGCGTGCGGCCCGGGTTCGATCCTCAGCACCACATACCAACCAAGATGTTGTGTCCGCCGAGAACTAAAAATAATAAATATTAAAAATTCTCTCTCTCTCTCCTCTCTCACTCTCTCTTTAAAAAAAAAAAAGAATAAGAGTTCAAAGCCTATACCTGCCCTGAGTAACACCATGATAAATATATCATATCTGCCTCGAGAACTCCATGGTATATAGAACAACAGTTCTCAGGTAGCACCTATCCTTAGTGACTCCACAATTTATGCAACAGCAGCTCTCAAGCTGCGCATACCTTGAGTAACACCATGGTGTAGAGAAAAGCAGTTCTCATGATGCACCCTTCTATCAGACTCCATGGTGTGTAGAACAAAAGCTTTCAGGAGGTACCTAATCTGAGTAACTCCAGGTGTACAGATCAGCATTTCTCAGGCTGCATCTGCCTTAGTGACTCTAGGTATGTTGAACGGCAGTTCTCAGACTGTCTCTTTCCTCAGTGACTTTATGTATACAGAACAGCAGTAATCAGACTGTGATTGTCCTGAGTTATTCCATTATGTGTATTCAGCTGTTCTGAGGCTACACATGCCCTGAAGGACTCCAAGGTGTGTAGAACAGAAGTTCTTAGCTGAGCATCTCCCAAGTGACTCCATGTGTACAGACTTGCAGTATTCAAGATGCACAAGAACTGGGAGACTCCATACTGTCCAGAAAGCAGTTCTTGGGCTGCAGCTTCCTTGAGTTTCTCCATAGTGTTGTAGAAAAGCAGTTCTAAGACTGAGAAGGCCCCGAATGACTTCATGGTGCAAAGAACAGTCATATTCAGTCTGCACATGTACTGAATGGTGTACAGAACAAAAAAATCTAAGGGTGCAACTTGTTCTAATTGACTCATGGTGTGTATTGGAGCAGTTATTTTAGAGTGATGGTTCTGAGTGTCACCATGATGTACACAACAAGAGTTCTAAGCCTGTGCCTGCCTGGAGGGACTCCACAGTATTAAGAACAGCAACTCTCAGGCTCTACCTGCCCTAGGAAACTATGATACATAGAACATTTCTCATGATGACCTGCCCTGAGTGACTCCATGATTTACAAAACAGCAGTCCACAGGCAGAACATACCCTGAATGACTCCATGGTGTGTAGAGCATCAGTTCTTAGGCTGTGCATCTCCCAAGTGGCTCTATGGTGTACAGACCTGCTGCACTCAGGGTGCACATGCCCTGAATGACTCCATACTGTCCTGGAGAGCAGTTCTCAGGCTGTAGCTTTTCTAAGTTTTTCCATGGTGTTTAGAAGAACACTTTGCAGGCTGTGCCTCCTATGAGTGGCTTTGGTGTTCAGAACAGCAGTTCTAATGTTGCACATGCCTGGAGTGACTTCATGGTGTGAAGAACAGCAGTTCAAAGGCTATCCATCTCCCAAGTGACTCCATGGTGTATGGTCCTGCAGTATTCAAAATGCACATGCCCAAAATGACTTTATACTGTCCAGAAGCACAGTGCTCAGGCTGCTGCTGCCCTGAGTGTCTATACAATATATTGAAAACCAGCTCTCAGGCTGAGCATAACCTGAGTGGATTCTTGGTGTACAGGACAGCATTGTTCAGACTGTGCAAGGACTGAATGACTCTATGGTGTACAGAATGGCATTTTGAAGGCTGTGCCCTATCTCAAGTGACTTTATGGTGTTGATCAGAACAGTTCTCATACATTGACTGTCGGAGTGACACCATGATGTGCAGAACAGAAGTTCTAAGCCTGAGTCTGCCCTCAATAACTCTATGTAGTATGTTGTTCATAAGATCTCAGGCTGTGCCTGCCTTGAGTAACTCCATGATATGTAGAACATCATTTCTCAGGCTGCACCTTCCCTGAGTGTGTCCCTGTTGATTTGAACAGCATTCTCAGGCTGTGCCTACCCTACTGTCTTGGTGGTGTACAGAAGAGCACTTCTCAAGATGTGCATGCCCTGAGAGATTCCATAGTGTAGAGAATAAAAGTTCTAAGGTGGCGCCTGTTTTTACTGACTCCATGATATGTGGAACAGCTATTCTCAGTCTGTGCCACCCTGAGTGACACCATCTTATGTAGAACAGCAGATCTCTGGATACACCTTCCCTGAGTGAACTAGTGGTGTGTAGCACAGTAGCTCTCAAGCTGTGATTGACCTGAATGTCTTCATCATGAACAGAACAGCAGTTCTCATGCTGCACCTCTCTTGAGAGACTCCACTGTGTGTGGAAGAGAGCTCCTAAGTGGCGACTACCCTGGTTGACTCCATTGTGTCAACATCAGCATTTCTCAGGCTAAATCTGCCTTAGTGACTCTAGGGTGCATTGAACGGCAATTCTCAAGCTATCCCTTTCCTGAGTGTACAGAACAGCAGTCATAAGATGGTGATGGTCCTGAGTTACTCCATTGTGTGTACAACAGCATTTCTGAGGCTACGCCTGCCTGAAGGACCCCATGCTGCATAGAAAAGTTCTTAGCTGGGCATGTTACTCCATGGTGTGCTGACCTGCAGTCTTCAGGCTACACATGCCCTGAATGACTCCATACTGTACAGAAGAGCAGTTCTCAGGCTGTGGCCACCTTGAGTGTCTCCACAGTGTTTAGTAAAGCAGCTCTCAGGCTGAACATCCTCTGAATGTCATTATGGTGTAGAGAATAGCAGTTTTCCTTCTGCACATATACTGAATGACTTTATGGTGTACAGAACAGCAGTACTAAGGCTGTGTTCTGATTGACTCCATGGTGTGTAGGGCAGTTCTCCTATAGAAACAGTTCTGAGTGTCACCATGGTGTACACAACAGCAGTTCTAAGCCTGCATCTGCTCTGAGTGACTCCATGTATTTAGAATATCAGTTCTCAGGCTGTGCCTTCCCTGAGGGACTCCATGTTGTGAAGGGTGGCAGTTCTCAGGCTGTGCATCTCCCAAGTGACTCAAGGGTGTACAATCCTGCTTCTCTTAGGATGCACCTACCCTGAATGACTCCAAACTGTCCTGAAGAGCAGTTCTTGGGCTGCACCTTTCCTGAGTTTCTCCATGGTGTGTGAAACAGCCCTTTCAGGCTGTGCCTGCATGAGTGACTCCATGATGTATATAACAGCAGTTCAAAGTCTGTGCCTCCCATGAGTGACTCATGATGTACATAACAGCAGTTCAACATCTGTGTTCTGTCCTAATCAATTCCATGTTGTGTATTAGAGCAGTTATTATAGTGTTATGTGCCTGTTCTTTGTGACATCTCGGTGTATAAAATAGTAGTTCAAAACTGTGCCTGCCCTGACTGCCTCCATGATATGTAAATCATCAGTTCTTTGGCTATGCCTTTCATAAGTTACTCCATGGTGGGTAGGCCAGCAGCTCTCAGGGTGTGGCTCCCCTGATTGGCTCCATCTTGTGAACCACAATTCTCTCCCTGTACCTTCCATGAGTAACTCCATGGTGTACACAATGATATTTCTCAGGCCCTGCCTTTCCTGAGTGACTCTAGGGAGTGTAGAACAACAACTCTCAGGTGGTTCCTGCCCTTACTGACTTGATTTTGTACAGAAGAGCATTTCTCAGAATGACCTGTCCTGAGTAACTTTAACATGTGTAGAACAGCAGTTCTCAGCCTGTGCATTTTCTTTGTGACTCCATGGTATACAGACCTGCATTACTCAGGCTTCACAAGCCCTGAGTGACTTCATGGTGTACTGAAGAGCCCATCTCAGGCTGCAGCTACCCTGATGTCTCCATGGTGTGTAGGAAAGAAATTCTCAGGCTGCAACTCCCCTGAGTGATTTCCTGGTGTACAGAACCGCTGTGTTCAGGTGGCACATATACTGAATGACTCCATAGTATACAGAACAGTAGTCCTAAGTCTGTGCCCTGTTCTGAGTGACTCCCTGGTGTGTACTAGAGTGGTTATCATACTGCGCCCTCTCTGAGTGACACCACAGTGTACTGAATGTCAGTTTAAAGGAAGTGCCTACCTTGACTAACTCCATGTATGTAGTACAGCAGTTCTCTGACTGTGCCTACCCTGAGTGACTCAATCTTGTGTAAAATAGCAGTTCTCTGGCTGCACCTTCCCTGAGTGACTCCATTTTGTGTAAAATAGAAGTTCTCTGGCTCCGCCTTCCATGAGTAACTCCATGGTATACAGAATAGCATTTATCAGGCTGCACCTGTTCTTTCTTTTAAAAATTGATTTGATTTTTTAAATACATGACAACAGAATGCACTACAATTCTTATTATACATATAGAGCACAATTTTCTATATCTTTTTATATAAAGTATGTTCATGCTAACTCATGTCTTTATACATGTACTTAGTGGGGGTTTTTGTATTACAACTCTTATTTCACATGTACCACAATTTTTCATCTCTGATTGTATATAAAGTAGGTTGACACCCAATTCGTGTCTTTATACATGTACTTTGGATAATGATGTCTATTATATTCCACCATCCTTGCTAATTACCTGCCTCCTCCCTTCCCCTCCCACCCCTCTTCCCTATCTAGAATTCATCTATTTCTCCCATGCTTCTCCTCCCTACCTCACTATGAGTCAGCTTCCTTATATCAGAGAAATCATTTGACATTTGGTTTTTTGGGGGTTATTGGCTAACTTCACTTAGCATTATCTTCTCCAACACCATCCATTTACCTGCAAATACCATGATTTTATTCTTTTTTAATGATGAGTAAAATTCCATTGTGTATATATGCCATATTTTTATCCATTCTTCCACTGAAGAGCATCTAGGTTAGCTCCAACAACAGTTCAGCTGTTGTGAATTGTGCTGCTATAAACATGATGTGACTGTGTCCCTGTAGAATGCTGTTTTTAAGTCCTTTGGGTATAGTCTGAGGAGAGGGATAGCTGGGTCAAATGGTGGTTCCATTCCCAGATTTCCAAGGAATCTCCATACTGCTTTCCAGATAGGCTGCACCAATTTGCAGTCCCACCAGCAATGTATGAGGGTACCTTTTCCCCACATCCTCACCAACACTTATTGTTGTTTGTCTTCATAATAGCTGCCATTCTGACTGGAGTGAGATGAAATCTTAGAGTAGTTTTGATTTGCATTTCTCTAACTGCTAGAGATGATGAGCATTTTTTCATATATTTGTTGATTGATTGTATATCCTCATCTGAGAAGTGTCTGTTCAGGTCCTTGGCCCACTTGTTGATTGGGTTATTTGGTTTTTCAGTGTTTAGCTTTTTTGAATTTTACCCCTCATACATCTATCTGATGTGTGAGGGGTAAAAATTGCTCCCAGAATGTAGGCTCTCTGTTCACCTCACTGTGGGGAGCCATTTCACATGTGACTGGGCGACTCCCGGTTTGGGTCTGAGGCGTTCTGGCTGTGTCAGAACTTTTCCAGCCCTCTCCTGATGAAAGAAATCGTCCGTGTGGGAGTGTGACTGACCACTGACCCCGGGGGCCCAATCACTGACCCTGACCTTGGAGTGCACCCCCCACCTCAACCTTCATTGGATGGAATTCTCCCTTGTATTTCTTGTTCCCCAATAAAAGGCTACTCCCTGGCGTGCTCGCTCTCTCTCTCTCCTGAGTAATCCTTGCTGCCCTGCCGGGCGGTTAGAGGTAGGAAACAGAGAGGGGAGCCGTCTTGGACCTGGTCATAGAAAAAAGGTAACTGAGTCTGTGTGTTTTATTTCCATCTCTGCTAGCTAACTTTTATGCCAAGAACCTCATTAATGAAACCATTGCACTGGCCGCATGGTGGAATTGGCGCCCACGAGGAGGGCATTCTAGATTAGCTAGATTGAGTGGGAGCGCGCTATAAAGATAAAGATAAAAATAAAGATAAAGGAAGAGGTGACAATTTGGGTCACAAAAGTACCTGGAGATATTGAAGGAAAGAGGCATTAAATTAATTAAAATGGGAAATTCAACTTCTACAGATAAGGAAATGTATCTGACTATTTTACACAGTATAATTAATCAGAAAGGAAAACAGATAAAGAAAACTCAGTTATTACAATTTTTAAAGATTGTAGGTGAATATTGTCCTTGGTTTTGTGAACAAGAGTCTCCAGATTTGGCAGAAATTAGGAAGGAAGTTACAAAAAGTCTGTCTTTCTAATAAATTACCTGGAGGCATAGATAATATTCAGAAAACTTGGACGGCTCTAGAAGTGTGTCTTTTTGAATATATGGGCCAAAGTTCGTGGCCCCCTGAAGACCTGTTAAAAGGCATTCAGAGAGCTATTAGGTCTATTCAAATGGAAAATCCGCCTGAGGCTAAGTTAATTCCCTTTCCTTTAAGCGGTTTAAAAACAAAGGCACTAGGGGCCAAACTGAAAGTAAAAAATGTGAATTTAAACTTGCAGGATCAGGCTAGCCTGCAGGGAGATTATAGAGAGCAACATCATAGAGGAGAAACCTCCGAAGTCTTAGAAAGTCCCCCGGAAGAGGTAGACGATCTTCCTGGGGAGGAAAATCCGGAAGAGATTCCTAGAGGGGCTCAGAGTTCTTCTCCACCATGTGGCTTAGAAGCCCCTTTTTTTTTTTTGAGAGAGAGAAAATTTATTTATTTTAGTTCTCGGCAGACACAACATCTTTGTTGGTATGTGGTGCTGAGGATCGAACCCGGGCCGCACGCATGCCAGGCGAGTGCGCTACCGCTTGAGCCACATCCCCAGCCCCTAGAAGCCCAATTTCAAAATGGTGACAGTGTAGAGTCTGACCATGGCTCGTAGTCTGAGGGAGAAGAATCAGAGGTTGAAATTCAGGACTTACAGAGAAATTTTAACAGGCTGCGTTTAACACCACCTGCCCAGCCTATTCGAATTCGGCCAGTACCTGCTAAAAGGAAAAAATTTAACAGGTTCGCTGGATTAACAATGACTTTTCTTACCCCAGTCCAGCGAGGTATTAAGAAGGCTCAAGAATCAGGGGAGGGTACTAACGGTTTTCAACTTTTTCCAGTTTTTGAGCAAGTTAATGAGCAAGATCAGAGAGTTAGAGTTCATGCTGTAATCCCATTTAAAACCATTAAGGAACTAAAAAGTGCATGTGAGACGTATGGTCCAAATTCCCCTTTTGTACAGAGCCTAATAGAAAATATTTGCTCACAACCCCTTCCTCCTAGCGATTGGATTTCTTTAGCCAGATCTTGTCTGAGCGGGGGAGATTTCTTACTCTGGCAAACTTATTGGACTGGTTTTTGTACTGAACAGGCAGAAAGGAACAAAAGACAGAATATAGAAACGCCAGTAGAAATGTTTCTAGGGACAGGTGATTTTGCTGATTTAGAAAAACAGTTAAGGCTGGGGATGTGGCTCAAGTGGTAGCGCGCTCGCCTGGCATGCATGTGGCCCAGGTTCGATCCTCAGCACCACATACCAACAAAGATGTTGTGTCTGCCGAGAACTAAAAAATAAATATTAAAAATTTAAAAAAACATAGAAAGACAGTTAAATTATGAATTTGTAGTATACAATCAAATAACTGATTGTGTGAAATGTGACTGGAGGCAGATTGTCTCTAAAGACAAATCCAATTTAGTTCTTACCAAAATCAGGCAGGGTGCCAGTGAACCGTATTCAGATTTCGTAGCCTGATTGTACCAGGCTGCAAACAGGTCAATCAGGGACCCGGGGGCGAGTGAGTTCATTGTTAGGCAATTGGCATTTGAAAACGCAAATAAGTACTGTCAAGATGTTCTCAGGCCATACTGTAAAAAAGGGACAATTTCTGAGTTTATCCGCTTATGTTCTGACATAGACTCTGCCCATTTGCAGACAGTAGCCCTATCGGCGGCACTAAAAGAAACCTTGAGGTCACAGGATTTAGGACGAAAGTCCTGCGGGAAATGTTATGTTTGGGGGGGGTGTGGAAATAATCATTTTGCGAGGGAGTGTCGCATGCGCAATTTTAAGTTCAGGGCTTCATCTACTGGCGATAATAGATATTGCAGGACTCAACCCCGCGTGGCGGATCAAGATGGCGCAGATCATCCCACCTTCTTGCCGTCATTTCCTCCTAGCGGGAGGACAAAAAACTTCCGGTCGGCCCCTCCCCGGGCCGAGCAACAATACAGGGAATTCAAGGAGAGGTCACACAGTGTGACCTCTCTGGCGCCAACCAGGACAGCCTTACCGGAACATAGATCGCAGACAGTTTTCTTAGGACCTTCCAGGACAGTTGAATTGAATCCTGAAACAGGGCCAGAACAAATCCCTACTGGGATTTTCGGCCACTTCCTGATAATACTATAGGTTTAATTTTGGGACGTAATAATTTAAAGGGAGCCATTGAGGTGATACCTGGTGTGATAGATTCAAATTTTAAAGGACAATTAAATGTTACTGTAAGGTCCAATTATGCCCTAAGGCTCACTCCAAAGGATACATTTGCCCAATTGATTTTATTGCCTTGTGACTCAGGAAGACACCTGCTGGTAGATTCAGTTTCTAAACCGCCTGACAGAGTATACTGGTCACAGTTAGTACGACAAGAACGCCCTTTATTAGAACTTAAAATTAATAATAAAAATTTCCTAGGAATAGTAGACACAGGGGCTTATATCTCTGTCTTTTCTAGTAGATTCCGGCCTAGGAACTGGCCTTTACATGTAGCACCAGCTAACCTAGAGGGAATAGGACAGGTTTCACAGCCTGCTCAAAGTGCCAACTATCTCCGTTGCGAAGATTCCAATGCGAACAGTGGAGTATTGAAGCCTTATGTGTTAGAGTCTCTACCAGCTAACCTATGGGGAAGAGATATTTTAGCCAAATTGGGATTGTTATTAGTTACTCCAAACTCTATAAGGTCAGTTGAGGAAGTTAATCAGAGGTAATTTCCTGGCGATGATAAGGAGACCCTTCAGGAAGTATCTGTTTACAAACCAGTCTCCACGACAAAGATTAGTAAATGCTCCAAGCCAAAATTTTTACTAGGGGCCCTGAGTACTTCCCCGATCCCTAAGACAGCTAAAAAAATCACCTGGCTCAGAAGAGCCTATATGGATTTCTCAATGGCCCATCTCAGGGGAAAAGCTTAAAATAATTCATAGATTAGTTGAAGAACAACTTCAGGCTGGTCATATTGAACCAACGCTTAGTCCTTGGAACACACCTATTTTTGTTATTAAGAAAAAGTTGGGAAATTGGAGATTGCTACAGGATTTAAGGGTAATAAATCATGCAATTTGGCCTATGGGATCATTACAGCCAGGACTTCCCTCCCCCACAGCCACCCCTTTAGATTATAGCTTGATGGTAATAGATTTAAAAGACTGCTTTTTCTCTATAAGGTTACATCCTGGAGATTGTGAGAGATTTGCCTTCACTGGCCCAGCAATTAATTTTAAGGAACCTGTTAAAAGATATTGCTGGAAAGTACTCCCCCAGGGAATGCGTAATAATCCTACACTGTGCCAAAAATACGTTGACCAGGTGATAGATCCCATAAGAAATAGCTTTCTTGATGCATATATTATTCATTTTATGGATGATATATTATTGGCTCATGCTAATCCAGAGGTACTTTCAGAAATTTTTACTCAGTTAGAGACTTTGCTTACAGCAATGGGTTTATGCATAGCTCCTCAAAAAAATTCAAAAGGTGTCCCCTTTTCATATTTAGGTCAGATAATTCAAGGACGTACAATCCGTCCTCAAAATCTTCAGATAAGAGTTAAGGAGTTACATAACCTTAATGATTTTCAAAAGCTATTAGGAGATATTAATTGGCTAAGGCCATCCTTAAAACTAACTACTTCTGAGTTAAGTCCTTTATTTCAGATATTACAAGGAAATCCTTCTCCAACCTCTCCACGTCAGCTGACCTTAGAAGCTAAAATGGCTTTAAGGAGAGTTGAAAATGCAATTAAAAATGCACAGCTTACTAGAGTTTGTCCTAAAGAAATAATGTATTTATTAATATTTCCAACTGAGCATACCCCAACAGGAGCCATATGGCAAAGATTAGGAGTTATTTATTGAGTGGATTTATTTATCCCACTCACCTCAAAAAACATTAATTCCTTTTCATGATTCCATAGCTCAATTAGTAATTAAGGACAAAACTAAGATATTACAATTAATTGGATCTGAGCCTGATATCAAAATTATTCCATTTTCTGTTCAACAGACTAATTGGCTTTTTCAAACTTCTAGCTCATGGCAGATAGCTTTTTCTGATTTTCCTGGCCAGATAGATAGCCATTATCCTCGTGATAAGATTATACAATTTGCATCATTAACGTCACTTATTTTTCCAAAGATTGTACGTGCACATCCTATAGATGAAGCTTTATCCATGTTCATGGATGGTTCTAACTCAGGTAAAGCAGGTTTTTATAGTCGTGTTCACACAGAGGTAATACAGACTTCTTATACTTCTGCCCAAAGAGCAGAGCTTCAAGCTCTGATTTGTGCCTTAGATTACTTTTCAAATGAGCCTATTAATATTTATTCTGATAGCTTATATGCAGTCGGAGTTACTAAAAATATTGAAACTTCAGTTATTGGGTATACTTCATCACAGGAGTTATTTGAATTATTTCATAATTTACAAAAGACAGTGCTAATGCGAAAGTACCCATGTTTCATAGGACACATACAAGCTCATACTAATCTTCCAGGACCCTTAGTTTCAGGTAATGACAAAACTGATAAATTAGTAGCTTTTTGTCAACAGATGTCTTCATATGACTGTGCACTAGCTTCCCATTCCTTGCATCTTCAAAATGCTTCTAGCTTACATAAAAAAATTAATATTACTAGAGAACAAGCTCGTCAGATTGTAAACCAATGCCCTAAGTGTGTTATTCACACTCCATCTCTGCCATCAGAGGTAAATCCCCATGGATTAAAACTAAATCAAATATGGCAAATGGATGTAACTCATATTCCTCATTTTGGTAAGTAATGTTATGTGCATGTCATAGTGAACACTTATTCTAGATTTATTTTTGCCACAGCATGAACTAAGGAAAATACTCAACATGTAATTTCTCATTGCTTAGAAGGTTTTTCTGTTTTAGGGTGCCCTATGCAGATTAAAACAGATAATGCTCCAGCTTATGTAAGCTCTTCTTTTCAACAATTTTGCCAAGAGTTTAAAATTAATCATAAAACAGGAATTCCTTATAACCCCCAAGGTCAAGCCATTGTGGAACGAGCTCATTTATCTATTAAGCTTCAATTACAAAAATTAAAGAGGGGGAGTACGGTTGTGACTCCCCAAAATAGCCTTAATCATGCCTTGTTTGTTTTAAATTTTTTAAACTGTGATGCAGAAGGTCACACTGCTGTTGAGAGGCAAATGTCTCCCTCAGTAACAGGCCCTTTAGGCAGAGTTTTGTGGAAAGATTTACAGACCGGTGAGTGGAGAGGGCCAGATCCAGTGATTATGTGGGGCAGAGGTCATGCTTGTGTCTTCCCAGAAGGTGCTTTTTGTCCTATTTGGGTGCCTGAACGTGCTATCAGACATGGAAGAGATAGAACCCAGATTCAAGCGACTGAGGATTGACCTGGAGGAGCCCCTATCCAGAAGGAGGAGATTTTGGAAAAGGATAAAGAAAGACCAGATTGAACCAGCAGAAAAGCTGATTTCATGGGAAGACGTGAAGAAGCTAACAACCCAGGCTTCCCGAATACTTTGACACCTAGGAGAGAACAGGACCCCAGTGATGATGTTAGCAACAGTAATTGCCCTACTGGGCTGTCAGGTAAAGGGGAATCAAGTAGACACTTATTGGACATATTTCCCAGACCCACCTCTGGTTCACCCAGCTGTTTGGACTGGAGAATCTATTCCAGTATATACTAATGACTCATTCATGATGGGAGGATTTACAGATACTCATATTACTCCCAAACATGTGACTAGATTTAATTATTCTGGCTACAGTGCCCAATTACCTTTGTGTTGGTCACACGATAAACATGCTGGCTGTCTAAAAGTATCATTCAAAGAAAAGACAGCGATTGGTAGACCTAGACTGACAAATAATTCTATTTATGGGGACTTAAAACCTTATACTAGATCAGTAATTAAGATGGGACTTTCCCATAACAAGCCAGTCATTTCTGCAAAACCTCCACCAATACTCCACTTTCCAAATAGTTCTACAATTGAAATTGGCACCTTTCCTAGATGGATGGATTGTGTAAATACCTTTCCTGTACAACATAAGGTGTCTAAAGATAGTGGGTATATTTTAGACTGGTCTTCAAAAATTGATAAGAGACAATTACGAAGAAATTCTGCTATGACACCTGCAGGATTTGTTAGTAATATTTTGACTTGTAGTAAAGGAGGTGTTCAAAAGGATGTTTGGCATTTAATTGCTGCCTCAGAATTCTTACATTTTACAGATAAACCTTTTCCAAAATTTGTCAGCAAGAACTGTAAAGAGGGATCTTGCTATGGCTTACGAGCCTGTGTCCAATCTCCTTATGTTTTAATTATTGAAAATGTAAAAGTTAAATGGATAGATGACAGATATATTGTTACTTGCAATAAATGTAACCTAACCAATTGTATTACTAGGTATAATGGAGGAAAAGGAGGAAAAGGAGTGCTGATACTTCATCAGCCCTCTTTCGTTTTATGACCTGCTAATATTTCAGAGCCATGTTATGCTGATGCTGGTTTACAAGTCTTACAGCAAATTCATGCCCAGCTAACAAGACCTAAACGTGCTATTGGAGTCATAATTGTTGGTGTTTTGGCGCTAGTCTCTTTTATTGCCTCAACTGTCTCTGTGTCTCTGACATTGTCTCAGAATATTCAGCATGCAAAATTTCTTAATAATTTAGCTCAAAATACTTCCAAGGCTCTGCATAATTAAGTAAATATTGATGAAAGGATTGAAACTAAATTAAACGCCTTAGAGGCGACTGTTACAGACATAGGAAATGAACTTTCAGCCTTAAAATTTAAAGAAAAGCTTAAATGCCACGCTAATTATAAGTATGTGTATGTTACAGCTGCCAAGTACAATGCTTCTCTCTGGGATTGGGAGAAGGTTAAAAACCATTTGTTAGGTATTTGGCAAAATAGTAATAATAGCTTGGATATTCTGGAACTTCATCACCATATCCAAGACATTCAAAATAATACAGCTGATTTTTCGGATCCTTCTTCCTTGGCTAACCAAATATTAAAGGAGTTGAATGGATTCAACCCTGGAAATATTCTTAAACACTCCGCTTGGTACATTATTGGATTATTCTCTTTGCTGTTAATTCTCTTTTGTGTTGTAATCATAGGATGGCGAGTCTTCGGAAGAAGAATACAGAAACTCCAGAGAGTGAACCACCGCCTCATTGTTAAGAAAAGAAAGGGGGGATATGTGGGGAGCCATTCTCACACGTGACGGGGCGACTCCCGTTAAGGGTCTGAGGCGTTCTGGCTGTGTCGGAACTTTCCCGGCCCTCTCCTGATGAGAGAACCCTTCCGTGTGGGGGTGTGACTGACTACTGACCCCGGGGGCCCAATCACTGACCCTGACCTTGGAGTGCGGCCCCCCCTCAACCTTTATTGGATGGAATTCTCCCCTGTAGTTCTTGTTCCCCAATAAAAGGATACTCCCTGGCGTGCTTGCTCTCTCTCTCTCCTGCCTGCCCTGAGTAATCCTTGCTGCCCTGCCGGGCGTTAGAGGTGGGAACCAGAGAGGGAAGCCGTCTTGGACCTGGTCATAGAAAAAAGGTGACTGAGTCTGTGTGTTTTATTTTGATCTCTGCTAGCTAACTTTTATGCCAAGAACCTCATTAATGAAACCATTGCGCTGGCCAATTGGTGGACCTCACAGATTTTTTTTTCTGAGAAGAAACTTTTTAGTTTGAATCTATCCCATTTATTGATTCTTGGTTTTAATTCTTGCACTATAGGAGTCTTATTAAGGAAGTTGCAGCCTAATCCCACATGAAGAAGATTAGGACCTACTTTTTCTTCTATTAGATGTAGAGTCTCTGGTTTAATTCCTAGGTCTTTGATCCATTTTGAGTTAAGTTTTGTGCATGGTGAGAAATAGGGGTTTAATTTCATTTTGTTGCATATGGATTTACAGTTTTCCCAGCACCATTTGTTGAAGATGCTATCTTTTCTCCAGTGCATGTTTTTGGTACCTTTGTCTAATGTAAGATAATCGTAATTTTGTGGATTAGTCTCTGTGTCCTCTATTCTGTACCATTGGTCTACCAGTCTGTTTTGGTGCCAATACCATGATGGTTTTTTTAACTATTGCTCTGTAGTATAGTTTAAGGTCTGGTATAGCAATGCCACCTGCTTTGCTCTTCCTGCTAAAGGATTGCTTTAGCTATCCTGGGTCTGTTATTTTTCCAGATGAATTTCATGATTGCTTTTTCTATTCCTATGAGGAGTGCCATTGGGATTTTAATCAAATTGCATTAAATATTTATAGTGCTTTTGGTAGTATGGTCATTTTGATAATATTAATTCTGCCAATCCAGGAGCAAGGTAGATCTTTCCATCTTCTAAGGTCTTCTTTGATTTCTCTCTTTAGGGTTCATAGTTTTTATTGTATAGATCTTTTACCTCTTTGGTTAAGTTGATCCCAAGTATCTTTTTTTGAGGTTATTGTGAATGAGGTAGTTTTCCTTATTTCCTTCTAAGAGGCTTTTCCACTGATATACAGAAATGCCTTTGATTTATGGGTGTTTATTTTATATCCTGCTACTTTGATGAATTCATTTACTAGTTTTAAAAGTTTTCTGGTGGAGTTTTTTTGGGGGGTGTCTTCTAGGTATAGAATCATATCATCAGCAAATAGAGGCTGCACCTGTTTTGAGTGACTGCAGTGTATACAGAGCAACAGCTCTTAGTAGCACTTGCTTTGACTGACTCAATCATGTACAGAAGAGAATTTCTCTGGCTGCACCTGTCCTAAGTGACTCCAGAGTGTTTGGAACAGTAGTTCTCAGACAGTTTCTCCCATGAGTCATATTATGGTACACAGAAGAGCAGTAGTCAGGTTGTGCCTACCCTAAGCTACTCCACTATGTGTATTACAGGAATTCTGTCTTGTGTCTGCCTCGAGTAACTCTGTGGTGTGTAAAGCAGCAGTCCTCAGGCTGCACCAGTTCTAAATAACTCCACTGTGTACAGAAGAGCAGTCCTTCACCTGTGCCTGCCCTGAGTGACTCCATGGTGTGTACAACAGCATTTCTCAGGCTGCACCTGCCCTGAATAACTCTATGGTTTCAGAACAGCAGTTCTCAGGCTGTGCCTGCCCTGAGTGACTTCATGGTGCATAGAAAAGCAATTCTCAGCCTGCATCTGCTCTGAGTCACTTAAGATGTGTAGAAAGCAGTTCTCAGGCTGCACCTGCCCTGAGTGACTCCATGGTGTATACAATAGCAGCACTTAGGCTCTACCTAATCCTCAGTGACACCATGGCATGTAGAACAGTAGTTCTCTGCTGCATCTGCCCTCAGTGACTTTATGGTGTGCAGAACTCAGTTATTAGGCTACCCATGTCTTGAGTAACTCCATGGTGTTTAGGACATCAGTTTCTTGCTCTACATGTTCTGAGTGAGTTCATGGTGTCCAGCACAGGAGATTGCTTTGTTTCTGTTCTCACGACTAAAAGGCTCAGGGGTCACTCCAGTTAAACTGAGCTAACCGGGCTGCATGAAATAACCACACAAGAGACACAATACCTTTTTCTTTGGGGTCACTGTGACAGCTCTTCTGACCTTAAGGGTCTGCAGAAAGAGAGCTAGAGTACTGCTGACCCCTTTTATTGAGGAGAAGCTATTCAAATGAGGCAAGAGATCAGGTTTCAGGGGGCTGAGTCTATCTTCATGATGTCCACTGTCAGCAGGTTGACTGATACCTGGGTAGGCCACACCCAAGAGCACAGTAAGAGAAGGGGACATATACAAGGCACTTCCATGGAAGATTCTATCCTAAAAAGGGCAAGGGATTATATTATAAAGGAACAGGTGAGTGTAGCTTCACCCATGGGGCTGTAGCAAGACACACCCATGCACGAGACACCGACCCTCGCACCCAAGAAGGGTGGGGAAAGCTCTGCCACATTTCTGCGACTGAGCACCTCAGTACCCAGCCGGGGAGTGTGACACAGTCATGTGTAAGGTTGGTCTCCCACATATTCCCCCTTTCTTAATATATAAAAAAGAGAATGCAACTGAGAAATTCTATCTTTCAGTCACTCGACTCATTGAAACACAAAAGATTTAGTAGAAAACATATCATCGGGCTGGGGATGTGGCTCAAGCTGTAGCGCGCTCGCCTGGCATGCGTGCAGCCCGGGTTCGATCCTCAGCACCACATACCAACAAAGATGTTGTGTCCACCAAAAAACTAAAAAAATTAAATAAATAATAAAAATTCATATTCTCTCTCTCTCTCTCTCTCTCTCTCTCTCTCTCTCTCTCTCTCTCTATCTATAAAAAAAGAAAAGAAAACATATCATCTTCACAACACAATTAGTAGAAAACATATCATCTTTATAACACAATCAAAATAATAATCCAGATTATTATTACTTCGCCAAACACTCATTAGAAGATTTTTAATTTTTCCCCAATTTTATTGGGATGCATTGTGTTTGGCCATAGCAACATAGACATTTTAACTGCCATAGCATTTAGGCCTCTCCATAAACCATAGAGCAAGGGGCTCACTCACATTATTTATTACATTGTCTTCTAGAGCATCATTACTTGGTTCTCATCCTTCCATCAGCACTTATCTGAACATGAAGGATCTTGGAAGTAATTTAAGTCAAACATTAAGTAAATCCATACATTGTAAGTTTTAAGACATAGCCACAAAGTCTGCAATTGAATAAGCAAGGAATAATATTTAAAGTAGTCACTTCAGGGATTATGAGACCAGCAGTTTGCCTAGGTCTGGTTAATTGACATACACCTGTTTTTAAAGCCTGAATATTAACTTCAGCATACTATAGCTCTGAAATATCAGCTGGCAATAACTAATGATACAATAAGTTGTATTCTTACAGATTACAGGGTATTTATCATTTTTTCTCTTAACTCTCACATTTAAGGAGTTAATTAGGTCTGTTAGTAATATAAATACTCTTGGAAAAATCTATTTTAATAATCTTTCCAACAATTGTCCATAAAGGTAAATGTAGTCTTCGTCACTAAAGTCCAGCATAATTGGCTGCCTTGGTGCCGCAGCCCAGCTGGCTGGGCAAAATAACTGGGGGGTGACGAATAAGTTGTGTACGTTGATACAGCAGGAGAAGGAGCCTGTTTATTGTAGGACAACAGAGCTATTTATACATTTTGCACAGCTTATCTTAATTAGCATAAACTAGATACATCAGTCAACCAATAGGGAATTTCCACACTTAATGGCTCACTTTTGTTACTTCTCAAACCACTCCCTCTGGCATTTTTCCAGGCACCATCCAGACTTGTTTGCGAACTCTAACATTCCCCTGGCAAAATACCAGGTGTTATTTTGACTTGTTTACAGACCTTAACATTTCCCCCTTTTGTTTAATTTAAATAACAACCATAGTGGTTTTTACAGAAACACCATAAATAACCTGCTACAAACAGAAAGGGAGGATATAAAATGTCACAATACCAAGCCACTTTATGGCTCCATGCAAGAAGCCCTTGGAAAAATTATACCAGCAATGACACCATTTGCAAAGATACCAAGTTACAATTCATTGTAGTTTACAGTTTGTTATCTCAGTCCAGGTAAAGCAGTGTCTCAATAGGTTAACTCACAGTCCCGGTAAATCACAGTTCAGGTAAGTTCTGCAGGCAGCTAGCTTAAATCACAGTCCAGGTAAGTTCTGCAGGCAGCTAGCTTGATCCGAAGTCTCATCCAGTTTTCAGCTGAAGTTTCCTCCGGTTTTCAGCAGCACTGGAAATTCTTCCACCTTCATCTTTACTGGCTCTGGGATGAAGACAGGAACTCCGTATGGCTAAAGAAAATCCTGTAGCATTCTTCTAAGAAAACAACCTTCTGAACAATTTAGTATATTATCTCAAGGTTTTTTACATTCGAAATAAGCCTTAATAGTGCTCATTACTCTTTAGCTTCCAGGTGTGGGAGAACCATTGTAGTTTAGTTATTGGCATTGAAAATGACCAAACATCAGGGACACTGGTAGAGTTTTCTGCGGCTGTAGCATCCTGGGCAGCCCCAGATGGCCCTGGGGAGAGTCTGGGGAGTGTCCAGACTCAAACTGCTACTGGACACAGGGAGCAAGAGCCTGCAAGACTGTGCCTCCAGGTCAGGTCTAGATTTGGGCTCTTGCAGTGGCATCCCGCTCCCCAGGTGGGGGGCAGGGAAGAGCCCGCTGCCGCTGCTTGGAAAACCTTTGCTGCACCATGACTGGCTCTCGCATGTGGCAGCCACTGCAACAATTCACGCACCCTCTGGTAATGAAAAGTATTTAATAATAGCCTTTTGCTGCAACTTTTTTTTCCTGATAATCCTTCTTCTTCTGAACTGTTTTCTTCTTTCTGACTAGAGTTCCTGGGCTTTTATCAACACATGTCCTAACTATTCTTGGTTCCACTGGGGTGTCTCTTTTCCTTATCAATTTACTTCTCACCCCTTCCATATTTTCATCACAAAGACAATACAATACACTGAGACAAAACAAGACACAAACATACTGTATCAATCTTCTCCATTTTCTTGAAATGGCCATTTTTCCTCTCGCCCTATCTGCCTAGGGACGAGCAGATTGCTCCCGTCCTATCTATGGACGGGCAGCTTTTTGTCATCACTTACCCCCCAGTGTCCCGGGGCTCCCCGTAACGGGCCACCATCTGCTGCAGTCCGTCTGGCTGGGAAAAATAACCGGGGGGTGACGAATAAGTTGTGTACATTGATACAGCAGGAGTAGGAGCCGTTTATTGTAGGACAACAGAGCTATTTATACATTTTGCACAGCTTATCTTAATTAGCATAAACTACATACATCAGTCAACCAATAGGGGATCTCCTCACTTAATGGCTCACTTTTGTTACTTCTCAAACCACTCCCTCTGGCATTTTTCCAGGCACCATCCAGACTTGTTTGCGAACTCTAACATTCCCCTGGCAAAATACCAGGTGTTATTTTGACTTGTTTACAGACCTTTATCTGCTGTCTAGCATACGTTTCTGTCACTAGTGTGGTTAATTTGTTGTTTGGCTACCTCAGCTACCTCAGTCATGGGGGGTAGAGATGTGGAATCAACACACAGATTCCGGGAGCTGCTGAGAACTGGCTGGTGACAAACATCAAGTTGATGTCGAGTAGCTCAGTTTCTTTTTGGAATGTACCCAACTGTTATAGGGTTTGAGTGGGGTGTGCCCATCAATCATACATAAGCAAGGCAATATCCATAAGCCAATCATCTTCTGCCTAATGTAACCACACTGTGAGGAAACTAAATAAGGTTATTCCAACATTTTCTCCCCTTTTTTTATTAAATTCATTGCCAAAAGAGAATGTCCTAACATGATGATGAGAGAAGAAAGGAAAAGGGAAAAGCATAGAAAAAAATGGGAACGAAGAAAGAGAAAAGTATCCAGACATGGCCCATTCCTGTAGCTCAAGTTATTTCCTGCTGTGGTGAGCAGGCACTCGCTGTTGACTAGGTCTGTCATTTACTTGGGTTCTGGATGTGGGGAGCAAAGCAGCCATGGGGGTAGGAACCTCTCTCAGAAGGGGAGAATTAGGCCTTTGCACAGGTGGGGGATGTGAGGTTCTGTGCTTCACCTCTGTTGGCTTCCAAGCTTTCTCTTGATGGCCCCTCTGTGACCGTGCCTGTCTTAGGTTGTCCCTCCCTTGAGGAATCTTACCTGTCATTGACTAATCAGCCATCCTCTGGGGCCAAACAGGGTGATTTGGAGTGTGCAAGGCATTGCCCTGAGAAGGCTCTCTGTCTCCTTGATAGATAATGTCCCCGTGACCTCCACACCAGCATTTACCCTAGGATCAGAAAACTCAGGTTTCTTCTCCATGGAGGGCCCAGTTCACAGCACTGGGCTGGTGAGGCTGTGTTCTGGAAGGAAGGAGACAGGCCATAGACAGACAAACAGTAATATTGTGACAAAGCCGAGAGACACAGATAGATGAAGAGAGCAGTGCTAAGACTCAGGGCATGATCCCTCATAGAGAACTGGCCCTTAGTTGGTGTCACATCTGGTCCATAGCTGCCATCCATAAGGATGTGGAACAATCCATTATTTCAACACTGTCTTTTTCTCAAAAGATACTTCCAGACAGTCTGTTTACCATTGAGTCAATATATAGGTTTAACTGACCATTACAGTCAGGGCAATTAATCTAGTTTCATGGGTGGACTTTCCAGTCCACACTGCAAGACACATTAAAGGTGGACCTGGAAAATGGGTCCATACAAGTCTTTTCATAATTTTTACTTATCTGACAAGTTCATGAAGCTGCATCACTATAAACTCTGTAGCTGGAAATTGACCTTCCTGTGCCAGGTTTCTCAGTTATTATCATGCTGACTGGTTTAAACTCTCCTTTGATATCTGATTTAATTTACTGAATTATGTTCAGTAACATTAAGATTCTCAATATTACAATTTAAGGAAAAAAACCTTAAAATATTTGTAAAATCTAGTGTGCATCTCTGTGGGGTCCTGTATTTCCCCCTTTTTAAAATTTAATAAAATTGAGTAAAGGCTTGGCATAAGTCATAGTATCATTAGTTTAAGTTATAGATAATAGTACAAGTATTTAAATGATAAGAATAGATTTAGTCTTTATTGATTATTGTAATTTTTTAAATGTAGACTAGTTGATCCATCCTAACAATTTAGAAAGAACACTCAATCTCTTTTTGAGAGAAGGTTTTAAAATATCTGTATATTTTAGAATACTACCCTTTAAATAAATATCTCTTAATTGTCTTTAAAAATATGATTAAGGTTATTTTTTAGTGTAGGGAGCAGTATATAAATCTTATTGTATTTTTTATGGACAATAGGTCCAATCAGAGAACTTATATAATATCAATGAATTTTTAAGTTTGTAATCTTTATTGTTTAAAAGTAACATATAACTTTAATTTGGAGAACCTTAGGAGTGCACTCTTTTATGTGACATTACTTGATGTAACTGAAATAAGATCCTTGTGTATACATTTTTATTTCTTATAGTCAGGAATGATAATAAGGATTTTTTGGTCATCACAGGAACATTGTCAGCTTTGTTCCTGTGGTGAGCAAATTTACATCCCCATAACCTCCAAAATTAAAGTTAAATACAAACAAGCATGTTTGATATCTCTTAAATAGAACATTATTTAGTAACACAACTATAGAGAAAATTCAGGTTATTTAACTCAGAACTAACTTAAATTTAGGGCTGCAACATAGAAACCTGTGGAATTAAATTTTGTCTGAAAAAGATATCTTTCGTTAGCATTTACAGGTGGGCATTGCTCTGAACAGCTAGCAATCTGAAACAGGAAGTACAGGTTAGTGGCTGGAAGGCGGGACTAGAAGTCCAGTCTTAATGACTGTGGAAGAACCAATCAGAAGCATCGGAAGTGTGGGAAGTGGGACCAGGAAACCCGCTTTTTCAGCCAGGCACTGCGTGGTTATCATGGTGACGAAAACAACATGGAGTCAGCTGCCCGTTGTTGGGGCAAAAGTTTTTTGAGTTTTCCTAGCCAATTGCATTTTTTTTTTAAATTTTGTCTGCAGTTTCCCCTGCCTGGCCAAGATCCTACTGTGGTAGCAGCTTGTTCTGTCTCTGTGACCTGCAGCTGCAGCCTGTGTACTCCCACATCCTGCACTTTTTTCTGTGGCATGTGGGTGCTCCAAAAGTTTTTTAGCGGCAAATGCCAGCCTTGCCATCAGATCTTAAGTCTGTGTTTGGCATTCAGGTCAAGTCATTTAAAGGTTAAAAGCACTGCTGGCTGCAGGGGCTAGGACCTCATAGCACAGCTAGCAGCAACTAAAGTCACTAGTCCCCAGTGGCTGAGTTACAACCATTCTGATTCATAGGACAATCCTGTAGTAAAATGGTCAGTACACACTTTCTGAGTATTGACAAAACAATAGAAAATTGAAACTTATTTCTTTCCAGGTAAACATCACAATATTTTCTCTCCCTTTTTCTCACTCTCCTAGCACAAACTTCTAGAACATAAAGGCCAAAAAATCTTTGCCTTTATTTTTATGTGGTGCTAAGGATTGAACCCAAGTTCCTCCGGTGCTAGGCAAGTGCTCTACCGCTGAGCCACAATCTTAGGCCCCCCCAAATCTTTTATAAAGATTTATAAAAACAATTTTTAAAAAATCCATAAAAGTTCTCTTTCCATGGAGAGGACTCAACTCAACAACCTAGCCCATCAATCATCTTAATAACTATATTTATTTAGAGTTTCTACAATTATACCCCAATATTAAAAAATTTTAACGTCACAGATTTTCCTTTTGTCTAATTCACTTACTTTCTACAATTCTGCCCACAATACTCTGCAATCCTAAGCATGCTTAACCTCTGGAGAGAACTTTCAACTTTACTAAACTTTTAATATTTAAACTGGAGCCCCCTTAAAAGCCAGCATTTGTTGCTTTTGTCCCAGCAGCTTAAAGACACAGACCTTTCGCCTCACGTTGGGCACCAATTGCCGGGTTTCTGTTCTCGTGATTAAAAGTCTTAGAGGTCACTCCAGTTAAACTGGGCTAACCGGGCTGCATGAAATAACCACACAAGAGACACAATACCTTTTTCTTTGGGGTCACTGTGACAGCTCCTCTGACCTTAAGGGTCTGCAGAAAGAGAGCTAGAGTACTGCTGACTCCTTTTATTGAGGAGAAGCTATTCAAATGAGGCAAGAGATCAGGTTTCAGGGGGCTGAGTCTATCTTCATGATGTTCACTGTCAGCAGGTTGACAGATACCTGGGTAGGCCACACCCAAGGGCACAGTAAGAGAAGGGGACATACACAAGGCACTTCCATGGAAGATTCTATCCTAAACAGGGCAAGGGATTATATTATAAAGGAACAGGTGAGCGTAGCTTCACCCATGGGGCTGTAGCAAGACACACCCATGCACGAGACACCGACCCTCGCACCCAAGAAGGGTGGGGAAAGCTCTGCCACATTTCTGCAACTGAGCACCTCAGTACTCAGCCGGGGAGTGTGACTCAGTCACGTGTAAGGTTGGTCTCCCACAGGAGATCTTAGGCTTCGCCTGCCCAGTTCTCAGGCTTCACCTGCCTTGAGTGACTCCATGGAATATAGAACATTAATTCTCAGTCTGTGCCTGAGAAACTTACTTATATACAAAACAGCAGTTCTCAGACTACACTTGCCCTAAAGGACTCCGTGATGTACAGCACAGTCAGGCTGTGCCTGACCTGAGAGACCCCACAGTGTACCAAACAGCATTTTTGATAGTGCACATGCCCTTGGTGAAGTTCTAAGGCAGCTATCTCCCTGAGTGTTTCAATGGTATGTAGAACATCAGTTCTCAGACTTTGTCTACCATGAGTGACTCCATACTGTACAGAAGAGGAGTTCTTAAGCTGCACCTGCCTGAGTGACTCCATGGTATGTTGAAAAGCAGTTCACAGGCTGCACCTGTTCCAAGGCACTCTGTAGAGTACAAAACAGTAGTTCTCAGGCAGCCCTGCTCTAGGTGACTATATAGTGTACAGAACATCAGTTCTCAGGCTATGCCTTTTCTGGTGATGCATGCTCAGTAGAACAGCTGTTCTCAGGCTGCTCTTGCCTTGAATTACTCTATGATGTACAGAATAGCTGTTCTCAAGATGAGCCTACCCTGAGATCCTCCATGGTGTACAGTATAGTAGATTTTGTATGTGTCTGAGCTAATTAACTCCATGGCTAATAGAAAAGCAGCTCTCAGGTTGTGTCTGTCCCAAGTGACTCCATGGTGTGTAGAACAGGAGTTGTCAGCTGCGCCTCTCCTGAGTGACTCCATCATGTGTTGGAGAGCAGTTCTCAGGCTGGGAATGTTCTCTTTGATTTCATGGTGTACAAAACAGCAGTCATCTGGCTATGCCTGAATGACTCCATGATATGTAAAACATCTTTTCTCAGGCCGAATCCACCCTGAATGTCTCCATGGTTTGTGAAACATCAGTTTTCAGGCTGTGCCTCCCCTAAGTGACTTCATGATGTACAGAACAGCAGTTCTCAGGCTGCACTTTCAGAGTGACTCCATGGTGCACAGAATAGCGCTTCTCAAGTTATGTCTGCCCTGTATGACTCCACTGTGTGTAGAACAGAAGTACTCAGGCTGTGCCTGCCCATAATGACTCCATGTTGTATAGAACAACACTTCTCGGGTTGTGCCTCCCATGAATAAATCCATGGTGTACAGAACAGCAGTTCTCAGGTGTTCCTGCCTGAGTGAATCCATGGTGTGTATTAGAGAAGTTCTGATGCTGCTCCTATTGTGAGTGATGTTTGGATGTGTAGAACACCAGTATTCAGGCTGTGACTTCCCTGAGTGTTTCTATGGTGGGTGGAACAGCATTTTGCATGCTGCATTTACATTGAGTGATTCCATGGTGTATAGAACAGAAGATTTCAGGTACTGCCTACCCTGAGTGACTCCATGGTGTATAGAACAGCAGTTCTCAGGCTGTCCATCCCCTGAGTGACTCCATGGTATACAAACCTGCAGTACTCAGGCTGTGCACGCCCTGAGTGACTCCATGGTGTGTAGAACACAGCTCTCAGGCTGCACTCCCCTGAGTGACTCCAGGGTGAATGGAGCAGTAGTTCTTTTTTTTTTTTCTTTTTTTTTTAATATGTATTTATTTAGTTTTCGGCAGACACAACATCTTTGTTTGTATGTGGTGCTGAGGATCGAACCCGGGCCGCACGCATGCCAGCCGAGTGCGCTACCGCTTGAGCCACTTTCCCAGCCCGGAGCAGTAGTTCTTAACATGCACTGCCCTGAATGAATCCACGGTGTATAGAAAAGCAGTTCTCAAGTGCTCCTGCCCTAAATGACTCAACACTGTGTACACAGCCTTTCTCACTTGGCACCTGACTAGTGACTTTATGTTGACAAAACCAATGTTCTCAGGCTGTACTTGTTCTGTATCACACCATGGTGTACAGGACAGTACTTCTCAGGCTGAGCCTGATCTGAGTTCCTCCATGGTGTACAAAACAGAAGTTTTAAGTGTGCACCTGACCTGGGTTACTACACGGTGTGTAGAAAAGCAGTTCCAAGGCTGCTTCCCCCCTGAGGGACTCAATGGTGTGTAGAACATCAGTTTTATGACTTCACCTGCCCTGAGTGACTCCATGGTGTATAGAAAAGCAGTTCACAGGGTGCATCTTCCTGAGTAACTCCATGGTGTATACAACAGCAGTTTTTAGGCTGCACGTGCCCTGGATGACTCCATGGGGTGATGGACAGTAATTTGAAGTATGTGCCTGCCCTGAGTAACTCCGTGGTGTGTAGGACAGAAGTTCTCAGGCTACACCTTCCCTGAGTTACTCCATTGTATACAAAAGAGCAGTTCTCAGGATGTACCTGGCCTAAATGACACAACAATGTCAGAATAGCAATTTCAGACAGCCCATGACCTTAGTGACTTCATGGTCAGTGGTACAGCAGTTCTCAGGATGCACCTGCATTGAGTGACTCCCATGATGTACAGAATAGCGGTTCTCAGGATGCACCTGCCCTGAGTGACTTAGTTATTTGTATAACAGCAGTTCTCAGGTTGAGCTCACTCTGAGTGACTCCATGGTGTGCAGAACTTTAGTAATTAGGCTGCATGGGCCCTGAGTTACTCCAGAGAGTGTAAGAGATCACTTATAAGACTATACCATTTTTGAGTGTTTCCATGGTGCATAGAACAGCAGTTCTCAGTCTTAACCTGCCCTGAGTGACTCCATGGTATGTAGAACAGCATTTCTCAGGATCTATCTAACCCTGAGTAACTCCAAGGTCTGTAGAATTTTATTTCTCTTGCTATGCCCACCCTGAGTGACTCTATGGTGTACAGAGCAATAGTTCTCAGGTTGCACCTCCCCTGAGTGATTCCAAGGTATATTAAATATAATTTTTTAGGGTGTGCTTGCCCTGTGTGGCTCTATGAAATGTAAAATAGCAGTTCTCAGTTTGTGCCTGGCAAACTTTATTGTGTACCAAAGAGCAGTTCTCAGGCTGCATTTGCTCTGAATGCTTGCATGATGTATAGCACAGCACTTCTCAGGCTGTGCCTCACCTGAGTGACTCCATGGTGTACAGAACAACAGTTTTCAGGATGCATCTTTCCTGAGTGACTCCATGGCATGTAGAAAAGAAGTTTACAGGCTACACCTGACCAGAGTGACTCCATTGAATACAGAACCATAGTTCTCAGGCACCCCTGCCCTGAACAACTCCAGGGTGTACAGAACATCACTTCTCAGGCTGTGTCTGCCTGATTGACTCCATGGGGTGTAGGAAAGCAATTCTCAAAATGCATCTGCCCTGAATAACCCCATAGTTTAGATAACAGAAGTTCATAGGCTGTGCCTGCCTGAGTGATTCCATGGTATACAGAATATCCATTCTTAAGTTGCACCTGCACTAAGTGACTCCATGTGTGTAGAACAGCAGTGTTCAGGCAGTACCTAACCCTGAGTGACTCTTGTTTTGTAGAATATCAATTCTCAGGCTTCTTACATCCCAAAACACTCCATGTTGTACAGAACAGAGGTTCTGAGGCTGTGACTGCCCTGAGTGATTACATGGTGTGTCAGACATGAGTTCTTATGCTACATCTGTCCTGAGTAACTCCATGGTAGAACAGCAGTTCTTGGGCTATGCCTGCCCTGAGTGACTTCATGCTGTATTAAGCAGTATATCTCAGGCTGTTTGTGCCCTGTTGTTTGTGAGTGACTCCATAGAATGTAGATAATCAGCTCTCAGGCCATGGTACCCTGAGTGACTCCAAGTATGTAGAATAGCAGCTCTCAAGCTGTACCTGCTCTGAGTTACTCCATGGTGTGTAGAACAGCAGATCTCCAATTGTACATGACCCAAGTGACTAAATTTTGTGTAGAACAGCAGTTTTCACTCTGATTCTGCCTGGGTGACTCCATGGTGTACAAAACATCTGTTCTCATGTAACACCTTCCCAAAGTGTCACCATATTTTCTAGACTAGCAGCTCTCAGGCTGCACCTGCATCGAGTGACTCCATGGTATATAGAACAGCAGCTCTGAGATTGCATCTCCCCTGAGTGACTCCAGGGTGTGCAGAACAGCACTTCTCAGGCTGTGCCTGACCTGAGTGACTATCATGGTGTGTAGGACAGCAGTTCTCAGGCTGTGCCTGACTGGATTGGTTCCATAATGTGTAGAACAGCAGTACTCAGGCTGTGATTGAACCCAAGTGACTTCCTGGTATGTAGAACAGCAGTGCTTAGCTACACCTGCCCTGAGTGGCTCCATGGTTTATAAAACAATAGCTATCAGGCTGCACCTTTCCTGAGTGACTCCAGGGTGTACAAAATAGCAGATCTCAGGCTGCCTCTGTCTGAGTGACTCCATGGTGTACAGAACAGTTGTTCTCAGGGTTCACCTGTGCTGAGTGACTCCATGGCGTGTAGAACAGAAGTTCTTTGAACACCTTAAATGACCCGATGGTGTACAAAACAACACTTCTCAGGCTGCATCTTCCCTGAGTGACTCCATGGTGTGTAGAACAGCAGTGCTCAGGTAGTACCTAACCCTTAGTGACTTCATGGTTGTGTAAGCTTCACACACCCTGAATAACTCCATCATGTATAGAGCAGAGGTTCTCATGCTGCACCTGCCATAGGTGACTCCATGGTGTGTAGGACAGTAGTTCTCAGGCTACACCAGCTCTGAGTTACTCAATAGTGTAGAGAGCAGCAGTTCTCAGGATGTGTCTGCCCTAAGTGACATCACATGTGTAGAACAGCAGTTCTCAGACAACCTGTGACCTGAGTGACTCCATGGTCAATAGTGTAGCAGTTATCAGGCTTAACCTGTCCCAATTGACTTCATGGTGTGTAGAATAGCAGTTCTCAGACTGGACCTGCCCTGAATGACTCCAAGGTTTACAGAACAACACTTCTCAGGCTGTGCCTGCCCTGAGTGACTTCATGGTATACAGAACAGAGGTTCTCATACTGCCTTGTTCTGAGTGTCTCCATGATGTATAGGACAGCAGTTTCATGCTATGCCTGCCTGAGTGACTCCATGGTGTACATAACAGCAGTTTTCAGGATGCACCTGCCCTGAATGACTTTATGGTGTACAGAAAAGCAGCTGTCTGGATGTGCCTGGCCTGAGTGACACCATGGTGTATAGGACAGCTATTTTCAGGTTTTACCTGTGCTGAGTGACTCCATGGTGTACAGAACAGCAGTTCTGAGGCAGCACTGGCCCTGAGTGACTCAATTGTGTGTATAAAAGCACTTCACAGGCTAACCTCACACTGAGTGACTCCATGGTGTATAGAACTCTAGTAATTAGGCTACATGGGTCCTGAGTTACTCCTTGGGTGTAGGAGAACACTAATAGGGCTACATTATCTTTTAGTGACTCCATGGTGTATAGAACAGCAGTTCTTGGGCTGCATCAGGTTGACTTCATAGTGTATAGAACAGCAGCTCTCAGGCTGTGCCTGCCATGAGAGATCCATAGTATGTAGAACAGCAGCTCTAAGGTTGCATCTCCCCTGAGTAACTTCAGGGTTTACAGAACAGCAGTTCTTAGTCTGCTCCTAGCCTGAGTGACTCCATGGTGTGTAAAACATCTGATCTCAGACTGTGCCTTCCCTGAGTGAGTCAATGGTACATAAATGCACTTCTCAGGCTGCGCTTGCCTCAGTGACTCCATCATGTACAGAGCAGGAATACTGAGGATGTACCTGTCCTGAGTGACCCCACGTTGTTCAGAATAGCAGTGCTCAGCCTATAACTAAGCCTGAGCTACTCTATGGTGTGTAGCAATGGAGGTTGCTGGCTGTGTTTACACTGAGTGACTCCATGGTTTAGAGAACAGCAGTTATCAGCCTGCACTTGCACTGAGTGACCCCATGATGTACAGAACAGTAATTCTGAGGCTGTACTGGCCCCAAGTGACTCAATTTTGTATATAAAAGCAGTTCTCAGGCTGATCTCACACTGAGTGACTCCATGGTATACAGAACTCTAGTAATTAGTCTACATGGTCCCTGAGATACTTCATGGGTGTATCAGGCTACACCATTTTTTAGTGACTCCATGGTGTACAAAACAGCAGTTCTCAGGGTGCATCAGGCTGACTCCATAGTGTGTAGAACCACACCTCTCAGGTTTTGCCTGCCCTGAGAGATCTATAGTGTGTAGAACAGCACCTCTAAGACTGCACCTCCTCTGAGTGACTCCAGGGTGGACAGAATAGCAGTCTCAGGCTTTTTCTGCCTTGAATATCTCCATGGTGTGTAGAAAACCATTTCTCTATGGTGTTTAGAATAGCAGTTCTGTTGCTGTGTCCACCCTGAGTGACACTATAATTTTCAGAGCAGCAGTTCTCAGGCTGCCCCTGCCCTGAGTAACTCCATTTTGTGTAGAACAGAAAAGCTCAGGCTGTACCTAACCCTGAGTGACTCCATGGTGTGTAGAACAGCAGTTGTTTGGTTGTGCCTGCCCTCAGTTACTATATGGTGTACAGAACAGCAGTTCACAGGATGCCCCTGTAATGAGTGACTCCATGCTGTGTAGGACGGCAGTCTGTATCCACCTGTTCTAAGTGACTGTTCTGCTCCACCTGTTCATGGTGCACAGAACAGCAGTTCTCAAGCTGAACATTCCCAGAGTGACTTCATGTTTTCTAGAACAGCAGCTCTCAGGCTGTACCTGCCCCAGTGACTCCATATTGTAGAGAACACCAGTTCTCAGACTGTGCCAGCCTTGAGTGATTCTATGGTGTGTAGAACAGCAGCTCTCAGGCTGCAACTCCCCTGAATGACACCAGGGTGTACATAGTAACATAGAACCTGCCCTGAATGACTTCATTCTTGTAGAACAGCAGTTTCCCATCTGTGTACTCCCCTCCCTGAGTGACTTCAAGGTGTGTAGAAAAGTAGTTCTCAGGTTTTATCTGACCCAAGTGACTCTGTGATGTGTAGAATAGCAGTCCTCAGGCTTTATCTGCCCCTATTGACTCCATGTTGTATAGAATAGCCATTTTCAGGCTGCACCTGCCCTGAGTGACTTCATGCTGTACTGAACAGTAGCTCTCTGGCTGTCTTTCCCTGAGTGTCTCCATAGAGTGTATAATATCAGTCCTCAGTCCATTGTGCCCTGAGTGACTCTAAATGTGTAGATCATTAGCTCTCAGGCTGTGCCTGCCCTGATTGATGCTAGGGTGTACAGACAGCAGTTCTCAGGCTGCTTCTACTCTGAGTGACTCCATGGTGTGTAGGACAGAAATTTCAGACTCAGCCAGCCCTGAATGACTCCATGATGTTCAGAACAGATCTCAGGCTGTGCATGCATAGAATGACTCCATGATATGTAGAACAGCAGTTCTCTGGCTGCTCCTTCCCTGAGTGACTCCATTTTGTAGTGAACAGCAGTTCTCAGGTTGTGCCTGCCTGAATAACTGCATGGTATACAGAAGAGCACCTCTCAAGTTGCCCCTGCTCTGAGTGACTCCATTGTGTGTAAAACAGCAGTGCTCAAGCTGTACCTCCACTGAGTTACTCCAAGGTGTACAGAACAGCCATTCTTAGGATGTGCTCTTCCTCAGTGACTCCATGGTGTACAAAACAGTGGTTCTTAGGCTGCTTCTGCCCTGGGTGCCTTCATGATGTTTAGGACAGCAGTCTCAGGCTACACATGCCCTGTTTGACTCCATAGTGCACAGAATAGTATTTCTCAAGCTACACCTACCCTAAGTGACTCTATGGTATATAGAACAGCATTTCTCAGGCTCCACCTCCCCTGAGTGACTTCAGGGTGTACAGAACAGCAGATGTCAGGCTGTGCCTGCCTTGAGTGACTTCATGGTATATAGAACAACATTTCTTAGGCTCTCTCTAATCCTGAGCAACTCTAAGGTGTGTAAAACAGCAGTTCTCTGGCTGTGCCCACACTGAGTGACTCTATGGTGTACAGAGCTGTCAGGGTTCTGTGTTTGGTACTGGGTGTCTGATAGCTTCATGACTGTGGCATGCTTGGTGGCAAAGGACATTACTGTACAAAAGAATAGAATGTCTGGCTTTTGGGAAGTTTCAGTGCAAAGGGACAGAATGCCTGGCTACTAGGAAATGCCTGGCTACTAGGAAATGCCTGGCTACTAGGAAATGCCTTGCATAAGGAAGCTCTGTGCTAGAGTCTTATCAGCTTTGACCTTGGTCTCAGGCATAGAGCTCCTGGGAATAAAGAAACTTGTTATTAGACAACTACAGTGTTTCACCAAGCTCTGGTGCTCCTGAACCTACCCACTAACAGTAACTTTAAACAATGGACTTTCTTGAGAGCTACACAAATCTCCTAACATTTCCGCAGCCCGGCTAGCTGGGCAAACTAACTGGGGGGTGACAAACAACTTGTGTATATTGATACAGCAGGAGTGGGAGCCGTTTATTGTAGGACAGGAGGGGTATATATACATTCCACACAGCTTATCTTAATTAACATAAACTACATACAGCAGTCAACCTATAAGGAATCTCCACACTTAATGGCTCACTGGCGTTACTTCACAAACCACTCCCTCTGGCAAAATGCCAGGCGCCATCTTGACTTGTTTACAGACCCTAACATAACATTGCATATTTTAACTATAGAATGAAAATATGGAAAAATCAACCTTACTGATACACTAAACAATCATGTGGTGATGACACTAATTACCTAATAGAACCAAAAAGTATAAATAAACATGGCCACTTGGATGAGCAGCCATTTTTCCTGTCTCTGCATCTTGTCTCTGTGTCTCTTCTTATTTTCCTTATACAGAGCAGCAGTTCTCCAGATGCTTCTGCTCTGAGTGACTCCATGGTGTGTAGGACAGAAATCTCAGGCTCAGCCAGTCCTGAATGACTCCATGGTGTCAAGAGGAGATGTCAGACTATGTCTGCCCTGAGTGCCTCTATTGCATAGAGAACAGCAGTTCTCAGGCTGTGCCTGCCTGAATACCTCCTTAGTGTACAGAGCAGCACAACTCAGGCTGTCCCTGCCCTGAGTGACTCCACTGGTGTAGAACAACAGTGCTCAAGCTGTACCTAAACCTGAGTGCCTCAATGGTGTATAGAACAACAGTTCTCTGGCTGTGCTCTCCCTCAGTGTCTCCGTGGTGTACAGAACATTGGTTCTCAGGCTCCCCCCGTCCTGAGAGGCTCCATGATGTTTAGGACAGAAGTCTTAAGCTGTGCATCCCTTGAGTGACTACATAATGCACAGAATAGCAGTTCTCTGGCTGTGCCTGCCCTGAGTGACTCCATGGTATGTACAACAGCAGTTGAAGGCTCCTCCCGCAGTGACTCAATGGTGTATAGAACAGCAGTTCTCAGGCTTCACCTTCCCTGAAAGACTCCATGGTGTACAGGACAGTAGTTCTAAGCCTGTGCCTACCCTGAGTGACTCTGTGGTGTGTATAAAAGCAGGCTATGCATGAACCGAGTGACTCCATGGTGTACAGAACAATAGCTCTTGGGGTGTGCCTGCACTGTGACTCCATGGTGTGTAGAACACCACTTCTCTAGCTGCTTTCTCCCTGAGAGTGTCAATGGTGTATAGAGCAGCTGGTCTCAGGCTTCACCCACCCTGAGTGACTCCATGGTGTACATAACAGAAGTTCTCAGTTTATTGCAATCCTTAGAATCTCCATAATGCACAGAACATATTTTCCCAGGCTGCTCCTGACCAGAGTAACTCCGTGGTATAGAATAACACTTCTCAGGCTGCACTGTGACTGACTCCAAGGTATGTAGAAAAGCCATTCTCAGGCTGTCCCTAACCCTGTGTGACTCCAAGGCGTGTAGAACAGCACTTCTGTGGCTGTGTCTGCCTTCAGTGACTATGTGGTGTAGAGAGCAGCAGTTCTCAGGCTGCACCTGCCCCGAGTGACTCCATGCTGTGTAGGACAGCAGTCTTAGGCTCCAACTGTTCTGAGTGACTCCATGGTATACAGAACAGCAGTTCTCAGGCTGGGCCTACCCTGAGTGACTTCATGGTGTACAACACAGCAGCTCTCACTCTGCGCTTGCATGGGTGATTCCATGGGGTACAGAACAGCAGTTCTCAGGCTGGGCCTACCCTGAGTGACTTCATGGTGTACAACACAGCAGCTCTCACTCTGCGCTTGCATGGGTGACTCCATGGGGTACAGAGCAGCAGTTCTCAGGCTGTGCCTGCCCTGAATCACTTCATGGTGTGTAGAACATCAGTTCTCAGGCTTCTCCCTGCTCTGAATGATTTCACCTTATGAATCAGTAGTTTACTATGAGCTACTCCTTTTGAGTTTAAGAATTCAAATGTGTTGACACATTTTCTTAGTACTAGTAAACAACAACAATCTGTCTGGCATAGGCACAAACTGATAAAGACATTGATCATGTTAATGATTATGACCACTCATGAGCTTATCAAATTAATCAGAAGGACACGGACGCATGGGCATATGAAATTCACGTCGGTGAAATCAAGCCCATCATCTTTGTCTGTTGGTGTTATTGGGTATTGAACCCAGGGGTGCTTACCACTGACCCACCTTTCAGCACTTTTTATTAAAACGGGATCTCACTAAGTTGCTTTGGAGCCTCACTAAATTGCTGAGGCTGACCTCCATCTTGTGACCCTTCTGCCTCAGGCTCCAGAGCTGCTGGGATTACAGGCGTGGGCCACCACACCCAACCCCATGAGTTTACTGAACATGTCAGGCTACCAAATAATGCAGCCTCCTCACTCAAGATCCATAAAAGAAAGAGCACACTGAGACTGGATAGGAGGTACCCTGATCCCGTCACCTGGACACTCATCATGAGCCTTGCTCAGGAAAATCTCCACAGTGACAATCTTGAATCTCTGTCCTCGGACTTTAGCACAGTAGAGTTCCTCCTGCCCATGAAAACTACACAAGTTCCACACTGAGAGGACACTGTGAAGCTGCTTAGGGTGGGGACATTGGCCTAGAGTAAGCGCTGGTGCTTTGACAGCTGTGCTCCCTGAACAGTCCTTGGGCTGGTGCCTGGTGTTATGGGACCAACTCCAGGGACTCTGCTTTCATGTCTGCTCTTGGCCTTTGCTCCAGGTCAGCTTCCTGAAGCCCATGGCTGCCTCGGCCCTCCCTTAGCCTTTGTGTAACCCACCTATCATTGTGCAAAGTGAGATGTGTGGCTCAAGTGCTGTAGATGTTAGAGATCACGATGCCTGTGATGACCAGGTCAGTGACTGCCCTGATAAATCGGTGTGGCCTGAGAATCTGTGGTTAATCAGTAACTTCTGACACTGTGGAAAGAAACGCATGCTTCATCTAGGGTAACAACGTAGCAGGCTCACAAGAACAGCACCATCATAAGACCAACTGATAAACTGACTCATGGTGATTAAAAAAAAATCACCACCTGTCGCCAGGTGTGGTGGTGCATGAGTGTGATCCCAGCAGCTCAGGAAGCTTAGGTGGGAGGATGGCAAGTTTGAGACCAGCCTCAGCAACTTGGCAAGACTGGGTGTCAAAATAAAAAAATAGAAAGGGCTGGGATGTGGCTCAGTGGTAAAGCACCCCTGGGTTCAATCCCTGTATCTGACCACCTGCGGCGGCTCTGCATTTGTGTCTGCCTGGCCTCCCGGAGCCCTGGGACGCCCTTGTGCCCACTTAGCATTTCTGTAACCTGTGCAGCTCATGTGTGGTGGGTGACCTGCATGAGTGTTCTGGATATCAGAGATCCTGTTTGGCATGGAACACGAGAACATGAGATCGCCATAGTCCTGGCCAAGGGGCCGGTGTCCTGTCCAGTGGGCATTAGGGACTTCAGGGGGGGAATGGGTGTCACATTCATCAGCCAGGATGGCCCTAAGAGAGCCACACACAATGCATGACTTGGCCAAAGTTTGTCTTCTCGCAGTTCTGAAGCCTGGAAGTCCAACATCAGACCTCGGCACCCGGCCTTTCCCTGGGGTTCCATTCCTCTGGGGCTTACCAGTGGCCCTCTGGAGTCTCAAGAACATCATCCCTGCACAGACACCTTTAAGAGGAGAGGAAATCACTTCCAAACAACTAAAAGGAGTATCCTGTGTGTCAGGAACACGTAACATGAGTCAGCATGGTAAGCTACTACATGCTAAAATGTTCTTGTGGTGGTGGGTGTAGGGATTCCTGTGAATTTGTATAAGATTAAATCCCTATTGATTGAACAGGAATCCTATCTAGACCTTAGATTAAGAGAGAAGAGATGAGATTACTAGAGGAGGAACTTGAGAATTATCCAAATGATCAACTTAGGGTGGAACCATCTGGGCTGATCCTATAAAACCCAGCCTCAGCCCAGCCACGACTCATCTCTTGGATGGATTCTTGGTCATTGAGACTCTCTTCCGACATGGCACAAGACAGCTCTTCGAACAGTAAGTTCACAGCCCACCTGACAGATTATCCTGGTTTGGGGAGGAAATTGGGCCTGTTAGAAGTTGTGGGAATTCTGTTGGTTAAGTATTTGAATATCCATCCTGGGGAAAGAAAAAAAAAAGGCTTCCCTGATGTAGTGTTAGGAAGATAGGCCATTTGCCGAGCATGGTGGTGCACACCTGTGATCCCAGCAATTTGGGAGGCTGAGGCAAGAGGACCATGAGTTCAAAGCCAGTCTCAGCAACTTAGGGAGGCCCTCAGCCACTCAGGAGACCCTGTCTCTGAATAAAATACAAAAAAGGGCTGGGGATGTGGCTCAGAGGTTAAGGCCCCTGGGTTCAATCCCTGATATTAAAAAAAAAATTCCATTTTCTGCGCATTTGAGCATTGGGGTTTTAGGAAGGTGTAAATATTCAAGAGTCCAACAGGACAAACTTGCTTCAGGAAGGAGGAAAGGAAAAGCAAAGGGAGACAGACTCAGTAAAGGAGGGATCTGTGGGGCCTCTCTGAGCTAGGCTCCGAGCATCGGTTCAGAGCCGCTTCCAGAGCTCTTCTCCTGGACTTTGGTGTGTCCATCTGAGGGCCTCCTGGTCTCACAGATGTCTCAGACCACGGTGTGCCCAGCCGAGCGCCCCATCTTCTCACCCAACCCATGCTGCAGCCTGCCCCAGCTGGTGTGATGCGATTGCACTGTTGGTGGATGGTCACAGCCTTCGGTGACTGCCTGTGTCACCGAATGAAAGCTCCTGTCCCTACCACTGTCCATCTAACTTGGCTCCCTGGAGGGTCTGTGACCTCATATCCTGTCCCTGTGTCCTTCTCCAGACTTTCTCTGGGTCTTTACATTGGCTGTGTCCCTTCTGGAAATGGGTGACTCCCAGATGTCACCACCGCTGTCAATCATCAGACCTTTCCACACGTCATTTTCTCAGTGATCCTATTCCTTTTCTGGTGTGTGTGGTGGGGACTGGGTGTTGAGCCCAGGGGTGCTCGACCCCTGAGCCACCTCCCTAGCCCTGATGGTATTTGAGACAAGAGTCCCACCAAGTGGCTTAGGGTCTTGCTAAGTTGCCCAAGCTGCCCTCAAACTTGCCATCTTCTTGCCTCAGCCTCCAGAATCGCTGGGATGGCGGGCGTGCACCACCTCACCAGCTGAATGCAGTATATTGTAGATGGATCTATCTTGCTAACTAATTTTCCCCCATGAGTTTGGTCTAATGCATAAAATTCTATCATGCACCACGCTTTGTTTATATTCCCTTGGTGATGGCCCACTTAAATTTTGCCAACTGTTTGCTATTACAACATTCTCCTAAATGCATCACGGAGAGCCAGCCACCATGGCCCACACCTGTAATCCCATCGGCTGGGGAGGCTGAGGCAGGAGGATCACAAGTTCAAAGCCAGCCTCAGCAACTTAGCAAGATTCTGTCTCAAAAAATAAAAAGGGCTGGGGGAGTGGCTCAGTGGCCCAGTGCTCATGGTTCAACCCCCAGTACCAAAAATAAATAAATAAACAAATGGGTGGGTGCAGTCAAGACCCCCCCCCCCCAGATGCAAATGATGCAAATGAGGCACAAGATGGGTGTGACCTGTGAGGGGTTTTTTGCTGTTGTTGTTTTTTTTGAGAGGGGTCTCTGCCGCCCTCTAGGGGTTGCCCAGCTGGTGTTCCAGGCTGGTCTTGAACTCTGGGCTGGACAAAGCCTCCCTTGGCCTCCTGAGTGCACAGGGCCACGGGGGGTGGGGGGGGCGCCCCTCCCCAGGGCTTCCCCCTGCAGGACCCCTGCAGAGGGCTAGGAACCTGTGGTGTCAGACCCGTCATTTTCCCTGGGCGGCACTCAGCCTCGGTTCACAGGGCGATATCAGGCGCCACACATTGTCGCGGGGACCCTGAGCCCAGAGGGGCCAGGTGCCTGGTTTCATGCTGACTCTGCCTGGTGTCCTTGCCCTGGACTCCAGGCCCAGGCTGTCCACTAGGATTTCCCCAGCCAGGCAGAGGGCCGCCCTGTGGGAGGAGGGAATGCAGACAGGACCCAGGCATCTCGGCTCTGAATCAGGCCAAGGAAGAGAGAAAGGAGGCTGAAGTGGACGCGGTGACCGTAGGAGGGAGGGGGCAGTGCGACGATGGAGCAGCCGGGCAGCTGGGCTGGGGGCACCGTGTGGAGCCCTGTGGAACAGCAGGCCTGGTAAGGGCTAAGCTGGGCAGGGCATCGCCACGGCTCCCCGCAGGGGCCTGGGCCCATGTCAGGGTGGGCCTCCCTCTGTGAGGCGCAGTGGGCAGGGGGTGGTGGCCAGCATTGGAGGGTCAAATAAAAATGCTGCCAGGCGTGCCCCCAAAACTCCAGTAGCCCAGCAATGCTTCGCCTCAGTTCACTGCGTCCCTTTAGGTTACAAACAGTATGCTCCAAAGACTCCAGATTTGGCTACTTCAAGGAGATATCCTGTATCCAAAGTTACATGATGTGGTGTTTTTCCTTTTGGAGATTCTGGGCAAAGTATGGAATCCTTTTAGTCCTCTTTTGGGGTGCTGGGGGCTCGATCCAGGGCCTTGCACCTGCGAGGCCAGGACCTCACCACTAAGCAGCATCCCCAACCCCTGGAACTCCTTTTGTGATTAATTTTGTGCACGTAACATTTTTTTGGAATATTTTGGAAGTTGACCTAGTTTGCCTGCGATGGTGAGTGATAAGGACAGACCAGGGGTCTTGACTGGAAAACCTGGAATGGCTTAATGGCACCTGCCACAGGCTTTGCTTCTGGGTTCAGTTCTTCATCCCCAGATGGACCCGTCGCGCATCCTCTTAACCCATTGCTTATGATCTACACAAAAATATCGCAACCGTTCTCTATGGGGCTTGAAAAGCGGGACCCTGCGTGTCCGGTTGCAGCATTTGGGTCAGTTGGAGAAGCTGGAAGATCAGCTGTGTTGGCGGGCGTGGTGGGGAGGGCAGGAAGCCCCTCCCTGCTGGGGAGAGAAGCTGAGAGGCAGGACCGGCCGTCTCTCGAGGTAAGCTTACCCACTTGATGGTGCTTATTTCCTGATCTTTCCACAGGGCCCATGCCTGGGAGCAGTAGGCGCGATCGCACTAAGTTCACCAAAGAGCAGCTGAAAATCCTCATCGACACCTTTAACCAGATGCCATACCCAAATTATGCTACCAAACAAAAACTTGCCGTGGAAGTCAACACTGATGAGTCGAGAATCCAGGTGAGTTACAAATCCTCTCCTTCCTTCCTTCCTTCCTTCCTTCCTTCCTTCCTTCCTTCCTTCCTTCCTTCCTTTCTTCCTTCCTTCCTTTCTTTCTTTCTTCTTTCTTTCTAGTACTGGATTGAACCCAAGGGAGCTCTACTACTGAGCTACATCCTCAGCCCTTTCTAGTTTGATCAGGGTTCTTGCTTAATAACCCAGGCAGGCCTCAAACTTGCCGTCCTCCAGCCTCAGCCTCCTGAGTCACTGAAGTTACAAATTCTGTATCTCCAAAACTGGAATTGGAAAGGAAGAAAGGAAAATCACTGTGATGGCACAGGTTCCAAGCAGTGTGCTGAGGGCTGTGGGTAAGCCCAGAGAGCTGTTGCCCTTGGTCTGGCATGGTCGTGTACCACCACAGTTGCCGCAACTCAGAAGGCTGAGGCAGGAGGGTCACAAGCTCAAGGTCTCGGCAACTTAGAAAGACCCTGTCTCGAAATAAAAGATAAAAAGGGCTGGGGATGTGATTCAATAGCACAGCATCCCTGGGTTCCATCCACAATATCACCGAAAAGAAAAAAGGAATGGAGAAATGAAAGGAGACAAAGCAAAGCATGCAAAAACAGACACTCTTTCTCTCCTAAGATGGCCTAAAGTGCATCATCTGATCCAGATGGCTACGTGGAGGGAAGTCCAGCTTGGTTGTGGGGTCACAGCCCACCGTGGAGCTGCTGTTCTTCAGGGTCTTGCTTTCTTTTCTCCATAGGTTTGGTTTCAGAATCGCAGAGCTAGACACAGACTCCAGGAAAGGCCAGAACCTAAGGAGGCTTTGGAATCAAGCCAAGGCCCTGGGCGAGACCAACTTCCAGGACGGATTCGAAGTAAGCAGCCTGTGCAGATGTGTCTCCACAGGGGAGCCAGCTGCTGCCAGGAGCAGGGACACAGCAGGCCTGCACTGTGGGCCGTGGACACTCCTGCAGGCCAGCTGCCGGGGAGGCCGGCCCTGTCTCACACACACACAAAAGCAAGCAGGAGGGATGCAGCCGGGTGGTAGCCGGGGTCCGGCAAGGCCCTGGAGGTTCTGCCCTGCCCGTGGGTCACCGTGGCCCCTGCTAATCCTCTCCCACCCACCCTAGGTGAGGAGGCCCGACGGTGCCGCACCACCTACAGCCCCTCTCAGCTGCACACCCTCACCAGGGCCTTCAGGAACAACCCCTACCCCGGGATCCATTGCAGGGAACAGCTTGCGAAGGAAGTCGGAGTTCCTGAGTCGAGAGTCCAGGTGAGTGATGAGGCCTGCGGCTGTCCCAGAGGGGAGACGTGCAGGAGGACAGCCATGCCAGCCTGGCCACTCCACTCCCCTGCCAGGCCCCCAGGGCCAGCTGCCTGGTTCTGCCCCCCACCCCCTGCCCTCGGGGCTGGTCCCTCAGCCCCTGCTGGTAGTTCTTCTTTTTACCCAGCCCCACCCCAGACCTTTTCTAAATTTTATTTCTGTAGGTAGTCTTGATAAGGATCAAACTTGTGGTCCTCCTGCCTCGGCTTCCAGAGCAGCCGGGACTGCGGTGTGCACCACCGTGCCTTGCCCACTTGCCCAGGACACGCTCGGCGAGGGGAGGCGGCGGCCGTGGAGCCAGGGCTCCAGGCCTCGGGAAGGACTGCACCTGCGATGGGGGCCCTGGGGGCTTTCAGGACAAGAGCCTGTCACCAGATTGGGACAGGCCTGGATGCCAGGTTCAGAATTGGAGTTTTATTTTCAGGCTTAAGAAGCTTTCACAATGTTACAGGAATGGGCAGTGATGATCTGTGATTAGGCCTGCAAGGAATCGCCTGTCCCTCTGGTTTGCCTTAAGAAGCAACTGCAAATTCATATGGTGTCCACTGTCTCCATCAAAACCCTTTGATTTACTCACTTAGATTTGGTTTCAAAATAGAAGATCTAGATTACGTGTGCAGAAAAAAGAAGCACCCGATGCAACCTTCCAACACGGCCAGGGACCAGATCCCTCCCGCGGAGTTCAAGGTAGGTGGCATGTGGGTCCAGCACAGCACAAGGCAGGGGCCCCCTGTGGGTCCAAGCCTCCTGAGGGTGGGGCCAGCCACTCCCCCCGGGAGGCGGAGGACACCCCCACCCCAGAATCAGGAGGTTGACACAGACCCTAAAAGTTCTTTCCACGTCTGGGGAGCTTCCAAGGAATTCACTGCCCACGTTTACCATGAGCCTAGCAACCCCATTTTTTAATGAATTTTGGCCTGGGTGTGGCGGTGCACGCCTGTAATCCCAGCCACCTGCAAGACTGAGGCCAGAGGATTGCAAGTACTTGACCAGCCTCAGGAGCTTGGCGAGAGGCAGGCTGCGAGGTGGCGTGCTGAGGCGGTCACAGGCTCCATGTTGGATGTGGAAGAGCCAGGCTGACCTTCACGTCTGATGGTGAACGGGCCCCTGTCTCTCCTCCCCTGTCTCTCCTCCTGAGGTCTGGGAGGCACCTCTGAACATGGCACACCGGGAGCCTCGCCTTGCAGGAACCTTCCGGATCTCAGCCACAACGGCCAGGTGGACGCTGAGCAGCTTCCTTCACCCACTGAAGAGCGCCGTGCTGGTCCCGCCTGACAGGCACTGCTGGTGTGCCTCGTCCTCCGCCCTCTCCACCTCCGTTAACCGCCTCTGGAGATGTAAAAGGTGTTTCAGTGAAGACAGGAGCAAGGACAACGCCCGAGAGCCAGGAAGGCAGGAAGCCTGCCTGGGAAGATCCTGGGGGTCTTGCTCAGGCCAGAGCAGAGCTCAACTCTGACCTCGGGTGGCCCAGGGTCCTGCCACCAGGGAGGGGTCTGGAGATGCACTTGCAGTACCTCAAGCCCACAGAAGTCCAACGGCACCGGCACCGGATCTCGGTGGACACAGGCAAACCCAGCTGCGTGGCATCGCCAACATGGCCCCGGGCTGTCAGTCCTCCTGGGAGTGCCCCCTACTGCTGGGCCCTCCAGCCAAACATAAACCGCCTTGGTCATTTCTCAGTCCTCACAGTGAGGAGCTGAGGCAAACTCATCTACTCATGTTAAAACCATAAAATGAAAATTTGAAGAATGAAATATGTACACCATCGGGAAGAAGCGCCTCACTCACCATTTTTTTTTAGTTAAAAATATAAAGATTGAACATGGTTATGGAGGAGCGTGTGATTTCATTTTTTTTTAAAGAGAGAGTGAGAGAGAGAGAGAGAGAATTTTTAATATTTATTTTTTAGTTCTCGGCGGACACAACATCTTTGTTGGTATGTGCTGCTGAGCATCGAACCCGGGCTGCACGCATGCCAGGCGAGCGCGCTACCGCCTGAACCACATCCCCAGCCCGAGTGTGTGATTTCAATACGTAGACATTGTGCCATGTTCCAATCAGGGCAACGTCTCTCTGCTTAAACTTTATGGTTTTTGTGCTGAAATGTGCACTATCTTTCCTAGTTTTTTAAGTAGACAAAGCATTATATTTTATTATCAATTATCACCTGTGATTGTCCTACTGTGTCACAGAACACCAGAACTCACCTCCTAACTGGCTCAGCATGCACTGGCCAGCCTACCCACCCACTCCCTTCCCTCCCCAGCCTCAGCTGTCCACCATTCTACTCAACGTGTGTGTGTGTGTGTGTGTGTGTGTGTGTGTTACAGGAACTGAACCCAGGGGTGCTTAGCCCCTGAGCCACATCACCACTCCTTTCTATTTTTTAAAATTGTCTCACTAAGTTGCGGAGGCTGACCTTGAATTGTGATCCTCCTGCCTCAGCCTCCCAAGTAGCTGGGTTTACAGGCGTGTGCATCATACCCAGCTCTACTCTCAACTTTTATGAGGTCAACTTTTTGAGATCCACATGAGTGTGGTCATGAGTAGTTTCTCAGAGCCTAGTTTCTTTCACGTATATAATGACCTCTAGTCCCATCCATGCTGTTTCAAATGGCAGGATTCCCTCCTTTTGTTTGGCTGAAATAGCATCCCACTGTATGATCTACCCCATTCTCTCCATTGCCCCATCAACTGGTGGGCCAGAGGCTGGTTTGGTTTCCTGGCTGCTGGGCACAGTGCCGCAAGGAACACAGAAGGGCAGGTGTCTCTTCAACGAACTGATTCAGCTTTATTTGCACATACCCTTGGTAGTGTGGTTGCTGGAATACGTGGAAGCTCTATTTTTATTTTAAGGAAATGCCACAGTTTTCCATAAGGGCTGTGTGTTACATTCCTACCCACAGTGGACAGGGGCTCCTTTTTCCCACTCCCCTGTCAGCACTGGTCATCTTTTGGCTGCCCTGGCATCTTTGTGAGATTCTGTTCCCCTCAAAATAATAAAGCTTGGGATACAGATCAGTGGTGGAGTGTTTATTGGCAAATGGGAAACCCTCAGTTCAATCCCCAGCACAGCAAAATAAATGAAAATACCTAGAAATAAATTTGATCAAAGAGGTAAAATATCTCTGTAAGAACACTATAAAACATTGAATGAAATCGTGAAGATTACAAAAAAGGAAAGATATACCATTTTCATGCATTGAGAGAATCCATACTGTGAAAATGATCTAGATGTTCACCGCAGTCTTTCAATGACAGTTTTCATAGAAAGAGAAACAACCCTGAAGCTTGTGTGGAACCACAAAAAATAAATGATGAAAGTGGTTTTGTTTTGGGGAGGGGGCATATCAGGGATTGACTTCGGGGGAACTGAACCACTGAGCCACATCCCCAACCCATTTCTGTATTTTATTTAGGGACAGAGTCTCAATGAGTTGCTTACAACCTTGCTAACTTGCTGAGGCTGGCTTTGAACTTGTGATCTCCCTGCCTCAGCCTACTAAGCATTGGGATTATAGGTGTGCACTGCTGCACATGACCTCAAACTAACCTTGAGCAAAAACATCACAATCATCACTTTGCTTGTATTAAAAATATGCCTCAAAACACGGCCTCGCTATGTTTCCCAGGATGGTCTTGAACCGGGGCTAAAGTAACTCTGGCCTCAGCCTCCCAGGTTGCTGGGACTACAGGTGCATGGCACCACACCTGGTCCTGGGGCCTGAACCCAGGGTCTTGTGCATGCTACACGCTCACCATACCACTGAGTTACAGTCCCAGCCTATAATGTGTGTGACGGGAGTGTATGTGTGTGGGGGGAGGTTGTTTACTTTTCATACTGGGTGTTGAATACAGAGGTGCTTTACACTGAGAAACATCCCCTGTTTGTTTTATATTTTTTAGTTGTAGTTCAACACCATACTTCATTTTGTTTTTGTATGAGGTGCTGAGGATGGAACCCAGTGCATTGCACATGCAAGTCGAGTGCTCTGTCCCTGAGCCACGTCCAAAGGCCTCCTTTCAGCAGTTTTTTAAATTTATTTCAAAGGAGAGTCTTGCAGAAATTCTGAGATGGGACTTGAAATTGGGATCCCATATCCTCAGCCTTCACAGACACTGGGATTACAGGTGTGTGCACATATATCCAGACTCCAATGTCCTTTAGAGAATGAAAAACGCTTGATATTGTTACGAACATTTATAATTCGGGATTAAAGAATGCCACATTGAGAGGAAGACTCACTGAATGATGGATTCTTGTTGTTTTGCAGAGCTGGGAATTGACACAGGGTCCGTGTATGCTGGCAAGACTCTCACACGGAACTATACGTGGAGACCTGAAAGAGAATTTTAAAATGTAAATCTACATAACATTCAGCAATAAGAGGGAACAGTTGTCCAACTCAGGTTAGAAATGCTCTGGAATGAAGTATACAGTGTTCCTGTCACAACTGCTCTGAGTGAAGTGTAAGGTGTTCATGTGTGAACTGCACTAAGGTCAAGTGTAAGGTGTTCATGTCCGAACTGCTCTGAGGTGAGGTGTAAGGTGTTGATGTCAGAACTGCTCTGAGGTGATGTGTAAGGTGTTCATGTCAGAACTGCTCTGAGGTGAGGTGTAAGGTATTCAAGTTACCAACTGCTGTGAGTTGAGGTGTAAGGTGTTCATGTCAGAACTGCTCGGGGGTGAGGTGTAAAATGTTCATGTTGGAACTGCGCTGAGGTGACGTGTAAGGTGTTGATGTCAGAACTGCCCTAGGGTGAGGTGTAAGGTGTTCATGTTAAAAGTGCTCTGGGATGAGGTGTAAGGTGTTAATGTTACAACTTCTCAGGGGTGAAATGTAAAGTGTTCACGTTAGAACTACTCTGGGGTGAGGTGTAAGGTGTTCATGTCTAAACTATTCTAAGGTGAGGTGTAAGGTGTTCATTTCAGAACTGCTCTGAGGTGAGGTATAAGGTGTTCATGTCAGAACTTCTCTGGAGTGAGCTGCAAGGTGTTCAGGTTAGAACTGCTCTGGGGTGAGGTGTAAAATATTCATGTCAGAACTTCTCTGGGGTGAAGTGTAAGGTGTTCTTGTCAGAACTGCTATGGGCTGAGGTGTAATGATTTCATGTCACAACTGCTCTGATCTGACGTGTAATGTTTTTAATTCATTACAGTTCTGGGGTGAGCTGTAAGGTGTTCATGTCAGAACTGCTCTGAGGTGAGGTGTAAAGTGTGCATTTGTGAACTGCTCTGGGGTGAGGTGTAAAGTGTGCATTTGTGAACTGCTCTGGGGTGAGGTGTAACGTGTTCATGTCAGAACTGCTCTGAGGTAAGGTATAAAGTGTTCATGTCAGAACTGCTCTGGGGAGAGGTGTAATGTGATCATGTCTGAACTGCTCTGAGGTGAGGTGTAAGGTGTTCCTGTCTGAATTGCTCTGGGGAGAGTTGTAAGTTTATCATACCTGAACTTCTCTAATGTGAAATGTAATGTGTTCACGTCAGAACTTTTCTGAGGAAAGGTGTAAGGTGTTCATGTCGGAACTTCTCTGGAGTGAGCTGTAAGGTGTTCATGTTAGAACTGCTCTGGGGTGAGGTGTAAGGTGATCATGTCTGAACTGCTTTGGGGTGAGGTGTAAAGTGATCATGTCTAAACTGTTCTGAGGTGAGGTGTAAGGTGTTCATGTCAGAACTTGTTGGGGTGAGGTGTAAGGTGTTCATGTAAGAACTGCTCTGAACTGAGGTGTAAGGTGATCATGTCAGAATTTTCTTGTGGTGAGGTGTATGGTGTTCATGTCAGAAATTCTGTGGGGTGAGGTGTAAGGTGTTAGGTTTGAATTGCTCTGGGGTGAGTTGTCAGATGTTCATGTCATTATAGCTCTGGTGTGATGTGTATGGTGTTCATGTCTGAACGGCTCTGTGGTGAGGTGTAAGATGTTCATGTTAGAACTGGTCTGAGGTGAGGGGTAAGGTGTTCATGCCTTAACTGCTCTGGAGTGAAGTGTAAAGTGTTCATGTCAGAATTGCTCTGGGGAAAGGTATAAGGTTTTCATGTCAGAACTGCTCTGAGGTGAGGCGTAAGGTGTTCATGTGAGAACCACTCTGGGGTGAGGTGTAAGGTGTTCATGTCAGAACTGCTCTGGGGTGAGGTGTAAGGTGTTCATGTTAGAACTGCTCTGGGGTGAGGTATAAGGTGTTCATGTAAAACTGCTCTGGGATGAGGTGTAAGGTGTTTATGTTAGAACTGCTCTAAGGTCAGGTGTAAGATGTTCATTTCAGAACTGCTCTGAGGTGAGGAATAAGGTGCTCATATCAGAACTTCTCTGGAGTGAGGTGTAAAATGTTCATGTCAGAACTGCTCTGGGGTGATGTGTAAGGTGTTCATGTGTGAACTGCTCTAACGTGAGGTGTAAAGTGTTCATATCAGAACTGCTCTGAGGTGAGGTGTAGGGGGTTCCTGTCAGAACTGCTCTGGGGTGAGGTGTAAAATATTCGTGTCAGAAATTCTCTGGGGTGAAGTTTAAGGTGTCCTTATCAGAACTGCTATGGGCTGAGGTGTAATGATAATCATGTCACAACTGCTCTGATATGTTTTTAATTCATTACAGTTCTGGGGTGAGGTTTAAGGTGTTTATGTCAGAACTGCTCTGGGTGAGGTGTAAGGTGTTCATGTCTGAACTGCTCTGAGGTGAGGTGTAAAGTATTCATGTTAAAAGTGCTCTCAGGTGAGGTGTAAGTTGTTCATGTCAGACATTTCTGTGGTGAGGTGTATGATGTTCATGTCAGAACTACACTGAGGTGAGGTGTATGCTGTTCATGTCAGAACTACTCTGAGGTGAAGTGTAAGGTGTTCATATCAGAACTGTTCTGAGGTGAGGTGTAATGTGCTCATGTCAGAACTGCTCTGAGGTGAGGTGTAATATGTACATGTGTAAACTGCTAAAAGGTGAGGTGTAAGGTGAGTTGTAAGGTGCTCATGTTAGAACTGCTCTGAGGTGAGGTGTAAGGTGTTCATGGCAGAAATGATCTGAGGTCAGTTGTAAGGTGTTCATGTCAGAACAGCTGTGAGGTGAGGTATAAGGTGATCATGTGAGAACTGCTCTGGTGTGAGGTGTAAGCTATTCATTTCAGAACTGTTCTGGGGTGAGGTTAAGGTGTTCATGTCAGAACTGCTCTGAGGTCAGGTGTAATGTGACCATGTCTGAACTGCTCTGGTGTGAGGTGTAAGCTATTCATTTCAGAACTGTTCTGGGGTGAGGTGAAAGATATTCATGTCAGAACTTCTCTGGGGTCAGGTGTAATGTGACCATGTCTGAACTGCTCTGAGGTGAGGTGTAAAGTGTTCATGTTAAAACTGATCTGAGGTGAGGTGTAAGGTGTTCCTGTCTGAAGTGCTCTGGGGAGAGTTTTAAGTTTATCATGTCTGAACTTCTCTAATGTGAAATCTAAGGTGTTCATGTCAGAAGTTTTCTGAGGAGAGGTGTAAGGTGTTCATGTTAGAACTGCTCTGGAATGAAGTATACAGTGTTCATGTTAGAACTGCTCTAAGATGAGGTGTATGGTGTTCATGTCAGAACTGCTCTGGGGTGAGGTGTAAGGAGTTCATGGCAGAAATGATCTGAGGTGAGTTGTAAGGTGTTCGTGTCAGATCTGCTCTTAGGTGAGGTGTAAGGTGTTCATCTCAGAACTGCTCTGGGGTGAGGTGTAAGGTGATCATGTTAGAAATGCTCTGGGGTGAGGTGTAAGTTGTTCATGCAAGAATTACTCTGAAGTAAGGTGTATGGTGTACATGTCAAAAGTTCTTTGGAGTGAGGTGTAAGGTGATCATGACTGAAGTGCTCTGGGGTGAGGTGTATGGTGTTCATATTCGAACTGATCTGAGGTGAAGGGTAAGGTGTTCATGTCAGAATTGTCTAGGGTGAGGTGTAAGGTGTTCATGTCAGAGCTTCTCTGAGGTGAGGTGTAAAGTGATCATGTGAAAACTTCTCTAGGGTGAGGTGTATGGTGTTCATGTGAGAACTGCTCTCATGTGAGGTGTATGGTGTTCATTTCAGAGCTGATCTGAGGTGAGGTGTATCCTGTTCACGTCTGAACTTGTCTGGGGTGAGGTGTAAGGTGTTCATGTCAGAACTGCTCTGAAGTGAGGTGTATGGTGATCATGTCAGAACTTCTCTGGGGTGAGGTGTATGGTGTTCATATCAGAACACATCTGGGGTGAGGTGTAAGGTGTAAGCTGTTCACGTCAGAACTCCTCTGAGGTGAGGTGTAAAGTGTTCATGTCAGAACTGCTCTGCGGTGAGGTGTATGGTGTTCATTTCAGAACTCCTCTGGGGTGAGGTGTCAGGTGTTCATGTAAGAACTGCACTGTGGTGAGGTCTAAGGTGTTCATGGAAGAACAGCTGTGAGGTGAGGTGTAAGGTGATCATGTCAGAACTGTTCTGGGGTGAGGTGTAAGGTGTTCATGTTAGAATGCTCTGGGGTGAGATGTAAGGTGTTCATGTGTGAACTGCTCTGGGGTGAGGTGTAAGGTGTTCATGTCTCAACTGCTCTGAGGTGAAGTGTAAAGTGTTCATGTTAAAGCTGATCTGACGTGAGGTGTAGGTGTTCCTGTCTGAAGTGCTCTGGGGTGAGTTGTAATTTTTTCATGTCTGAACTTCTCTAATGTGAAATCTAAGGTGCTCATATCAGAACTTTTCTGAGGAGAAGTGTAAGGTGTTCATGTCAGAACTACTCTGGGTGAGGTATAAGGTGTTCATGTCAGAACTGCTCTGGGGTGAGGTGTAAGGTGTTCATGTCAGAACTGTTCTGAGGTGAGGTGTAAGGTGATCATGTCAGAACTGCTCTGAGGTGAGGTGTAAGGTGATCATGTCAGAACTGCTCTGAGCTGAGGTGTAAGGTGTTCATGTAAGAACTGCTCTGAGCTGAGGTGTAAGGTGATCATGTGAGAACGTCTCTGGGGTGAGGTTTTAGGTGTTCGTGTCAGAACTGTTCTGGTGTGAAGTGTAAGGTGATCATGTCAGAACTGCAGTAAGCTGAGCTGTAAGGTGATCATGTCAGAATTTCCTTGGGGTGAGGTGTATGGTGTTCATGTGAGAAATTCTGTGGGTTGAGGTGTAAGGTGTTAGGTTTGAATTGCTCTGGGGTGATGTGTATGGTGTTCATGTCCGAATGGCTCTGTGGTGAGGTGTAAGATGTTCATCTTAGAACTGCTCTGAGGTGAGGTGTATGGTGTTCATGCCTTAACTGCTATGGGGTGAGGTATAAAGTGTTCATGTGTGAACTGTTCTGTGGTGAGGTGTGAAGTGTTCATGTCAGAATGTCTCTGAGGTGAGATGTAAGGAGGTCATGTCAGAACTGCTCTGGGGTGAGGTGTAAGGTGTTCATGTCAGAACTGTTCTGGGGTGAGGTATAAGGTGTTTATGTCAGAATGCTCTGGAGTGAGGTGTAAGATGTTCATGTCTGCACTGCTCTGAGGTGAGGTGTAAAGTGTGCATTTGTGAACTGCTCTGGCGTGAGGTGTAAGGTGTTAATGTCAGAACTGCTCTGAGGTAGGGTGTGAGGTGTTCATGTCTGAACTGCTCTGAGGTGAGGTGTAAAGTGTTCATGTTAAAACTGCTCTGAGGTGAGGTGTAAGGTGTTTTTTGTCTGAACTGTTGTGGAAAGAGTTGTAAGTTTATCATGTCTGAACTTCTCTAATGTGAAATGTAAGGTGTTCATGTCAGAACTTTTCTGAGGAGAGGTGTAAGGTGTCCATGTCAGAACTGCTCTGGGGTGAGGTGTAAGGTGATCATGTCTGAACTGCTCTGGGGTGAGGTGTAAAGTGATCATGTCTGAACTGCTCTGTGGTGAAATGTAAGGTGTTTTTTTCACAACAGCCCTGAGGAGAGGTTTTAAGGTGTTCATGTGAGAACTGCTCTGAGCTGCTGTGTAAGGTGATCATGTCAGAACTGCTCTAAGGTGAGTTGTAAGGTGATCATGTCAGAATTTCTCTGGGATGAGGTGTATGGTGTTCATGTGAGAAATTCTGTGGGGTGAGGTAAGGTGTTAGGTTTGAATTGCTCTGGGGTGAGGTGTAAGGTGTTCATGATAGAACAGCTCTGGTGTGATGTGTACGGTGTTCATGTCCGAAGGGCTCTATGGTGAGGTGTAAGGTATTCATGTTAGAACTGCTCTGAGTTGAGGCATAAGGTGTTCATGTCTGAACTGTTCTGGGGTGAGGTGTTAGGTGTTCATGTCTGAACTGCTCTGAGGTGAGGTGTAAGGTGTTCCTGTGTGAAATGCTCTGGGGTGAGGTGTAAGGTATTCATGTCTGAACTGCTTTGAGGTGAGGTGTAAGGTGTTCCTGTGTGAACTGGTCTGAGGTGAGGTGTAAGGTGTTCATTTTAAACAGCTCTGACGTGAAGTGTAAGGTGATCATGTCAGAAATTCTCTGGGGTGAGGTGTAAGGTGTTCATGTAAGAACTGCTGTTAAGTGAGGTGTATGGTGTTCATGTCAGAACTGCTCTCGGGTGAGGTGTAAGGTTACCATGTCCGAACTGCTCTGGGGTGAGGTGTAAGGAGATTATGTCCGAACTGGTCTGAGGTGAGGTGTAAATTGTTCATGTCAGAACAGCTCTGGGGGGAGGTGTACACTGTTCATGTTCGAACTGACATGAGGTGAGGTGTAAGGTGTTCATGCCAGAAGTCCTCTGAAGTAATGTGTATGGTGTTCATGTCAGAGCTTATATGGGGTGAGGTGTAAGGTGTTTATGTGTTTACTGCTCTTGGGTGAGGAGTAAGGTGTTCATGTTAGAACTACTATAAGGTGAGTTGTAAGGTTTTCATGTTATAACTGCTCTGGGGTGAGGTGTAAGGTGGTTATGTCTGTAATGGTCTGGGGTGAGGTGTAAGATGATCATGTCTGAACTGCTTTGGGGTGAAGTGTAAGGTGATCATGTCTGATGTGCTCTGGGGTGAGCTGTAAGGTGATCATGTCTTAACTGCTCTAATGTGAATTGTACGGTGCTCATGTCAGAACTGCTCTGAGGTGAGATGTAAAGTGTTCATGTCTGAACTGCTCTGAGGTGAGGTGTAAGGTGTTCACGTAAGAAGATCTTTGGAGTGAGGTGTATGGTGATCATGTGTGAACTGCTCAGGGTGAGGTGTAAGGTGTTCATGTCAGATCTGGTCTGAGGTGAGGTTTAATGTGTTCATGTTAGAATTGCTCTGGGGTGAGGTATAAGGTGTTCATGTAGGAACGGCTCTGAGGTATGGTGTAAAGTGTTCATGTTAGAACTGTTCTGGGGTGAGGTGTAAGGTGTTCATGTCTAATTACTCTGGGGTGAGGTGTAAGTTGTTCATATCAGAACTTCTCTGAGGTGAGTTGTAACGTGTTCATGTGTGAACTGCTCTGGGTGAGGTGTAAGGTGTTCATGTCAGAACTGCCCTTAGCTGAGGTGTAAGATGTTCATGTCAGAACTTGTCTGGGGGTGAGGTGTAAAGTATTCATGTCAGAACTTCTCTGAGATGAGGTGTAATTTGATCATGTGGAACTTCTTTAGGGTGAGGTGTATGCTGTTCATGTGAGAATTCCTCTTATATGAGGTGTATGGTTTTAATGACAGAACTTCTTTCGGGTGAGGTGTAAGGTGTTCATGTCAGAACTTCTCTGGGGTGAGGTGTAAGGTGTTCATGTCACAACTTCTCTGAGGTGAGGTGTAAGGTGTTCATGTCTGAATTGTTCTCAGGTGACAGATAAGGTGTTCATGTCACAACTGCTCTGGAGTTAGGTGTAAGGTGATCATGTTAGAACTGCTCTGGGGTGAGGTGTAAGTTGTTCATGCCAGAAATACTCTGAAGTAATGTGTATGGTGTTCATGTCAGCAGTTCTTTGGAGTGAGGTGTAAGGTGATCCTGTCTGAAGTGCTCTGGGGTGAGGTGTATGGTGTTCATATTCGAACTGATCTGAGGTGAGTTGTAACGTGTTCATGTGTGAACTGCTCTGGGTGAGGTGTAAGGTGTTCATGTCAGAACTGCTCTGAGGTGAAGGGTAGGGTATTCATGTCAGAATTGTCTAGGGTGAGGTGTAAGGTGTTCATGTCAAAGCTTCTCTGAGTTGAGGTGTAAAGTGATCATGTGAGGACTTCTCTAGGGTGAGGTGTATGGTGTTCATGTGAGAACTACTCTCATGTGAGGTGTATGGTGTTCATTTCAGAGCTGATCTGAGGTGAGGTGTATCCTGTTCAGGTCAGAACTTGTCTGGGGTGAGGTGTAAGGTGTTCATGTCAGAACTGCTCTGAGGTAAGGTGTATGGTGATCATGTCAGAACTTCTCTGGGGTGAGGTGTATGGTGTTCATATCAGAACACATCTGGGGTGAGGTGTAAGGTGTAAGGTATTCATGTCAGAACTGCTCTGAGGTGAGGTGTAAAGTGTTCATGTCAGAACTGCTCTGCAGTGAGGTGTATGGTGTTCCTTTCAGAACTCCTCTGGGGTGAGGTGTAAGGTGTTTATGTCTTACCTGCTCCGAGGTGAGGAGTAATGTGTTCAAGTTAGAACTGCTCTGAGTTGAGGTGTATGGTGATCATATCTGAACATCTCTGAGGTGAGGTGTAAGGTGGTCCTGTCAGAACTACTACGAGGTGAAGTGTTAGGTGTTCATATCAAAACTGCTCTGAAGTGAGGTGTAAGGTGTTCATGTTAAAAGTGCTCTGAGGTGAGGTGTATGGTGTTCGTGTCTGAACTGCTCTTAGGTGAGGTGTAAGGTGATTATGTCTGAACTGTTCTTGGTTGAAGTGTAAGGTGATCATGTTAGAACTGCTCGGGGTTAGGTGTAAGGTGTTCATGTCAGAACTGCTCTGGGGTGAGGTGTAAGGTGTTAATGATAGAACTGCTGTAAGTTGAGGTGTAAATGTTCATGTCAGAAGTTCTCTGAGGTAAGGTGTAACCTGTTCATGTCAGAACTTCTCTGAGGTGAGGTGTAAGGTGTTCATGTTAAAACTGCTCTGATGTGAGGTGTAAGGTGATCATTTCAGAAGTTCTCTTGGGGAGGTGTAAGGTGATCATGTCATAACTGCTCTGTGGTGATGTGTAAGTTGATCATGTCTAAACTGTTCTGGGGTGAGGTGTAAGGTGATCAATTCTGAACTGATCTGAGATGAGTTTTAAGATTTTCATATCAGAACTGCTCTGAGGTGAGGTGTAAGGTATTAATGTCAAAACTGCTCCGATGTGAGGTGTAAGGTGTTCACGTTAAAAATGCTCTGAGGTGAGGTGTAAGGTGTTCCTGTCAGAACTGCTCTGGGGTAAGGTGTAAGGTGATCATGTCAGAACTGATCTAGGTTGAGGTGTAAGGTGTTCATGACAGCCTTCTGGTGAGGTGTAAGGTGTTCATGTCAGAACTACTATGAAGTGAGGTGTATGGTGTTCATGTCAGAACTTGTCTGGGGTGAGGTGTAAGTTGTTCATGCCAGAACTGCTCTGAGGCGAGGTGCATGGTGTTCATGTTAAAACTGCTCTGAGGTGAGGTGTAAGGTGAACACTTCAGAACTTCTGGAATGAGGTTATGGTGTTTATGTCAGAACTTCCCTGAAGTGTGGTGTAAGGTGTTCATGTCAAAACTTCTCTGAGGTGAGGTGTAAGGTTTTCATGTCAGAACTGCTCTGGGGTGAGGTGTAAGGTGATCATGTCTGAACTGCTCTGAGATGAAGTGTAAGGTGCTCATGTTAAAACTGCTCTTAGGTGAGGTGTAATGTGTTCATGTCAGAACTTCTCTGGGGTGAGGTGTAAAGTGTTCCTTTCTGATCTGCTCTGAGGTGAGGTGTAAGGTGTTCTTGTCAGAACTGCTCTGAAGTGAGGTTAAGGTGTTTTTGTCAAAACTGCCCTGCGGTAAGGTGTAAGGTGATCATGTCAGAACATCTCTGGGCTGAGGTGAAAGGTGATCACGTCTGAATTGCTCTGGGCTGAGGTATAAGGTGTTCATGTCAGAACTTGTCTGTGGTGAGGAGTAAGATGTTCATGTGAGAACTGCTGTGAGGTGAGGTGAAAGGTGATCATGTCAGAACTGCTCTGAGGTCAGTTGTAAGGTTTTCATGTCAGAACTTCTCTGGATTTAGGTGTAAAATGTTCATGTCAGAACTACTGTGGGGAAAGGTGTAAGGTGGTCATGTTAAAACTGCTCTGGGGTGGGGTGTCAGGTGATCATGTCAGAACTGCTCTGGGATTAGTTGTATGGTGTTCATTTTAGAACTGCTCTGAGGTGACGTGTAAGGTGGTCTTGACAGAACTGCTCTGGGTGATATGGAAGGTGTCCATGTCGAAACTGGTCTGGGTTAGGTGTTAGGTGTTTATGTCAGAACTGCTCTGGGGGAAGGTGTAAAGTGTTCATGTTAGAACTGCACTAGTGTGAGGTGTATGGTGTTCATGTTAGAACTGCTTTCCTTTGAGGTGTAAGGTGTTCATGTCAGAACAGCTCTGGTGTGAGGTGTAAGGTGTTCATGTGGAAACAGCTCTAATGTGACATGTAAGATGTTCATGTTAGAATTGCTCTGGGGTGAGGTATAAGGTGTTCATGTCAGAACTCCTCTGGGGTGATGTGTAAAATGTTTTTGTCAGAACTTCTCTGAGGTGAGGTGTAAGGTGCTCATGTCAGAACTTCTTTGAGGTGAGGTGTAAGGTGCTCATGTTGAAACTACTCTGCAGTGAGGTATAAGGTGTTCATGTCTGAACTGCTCTGGGGTAAAATGAAAGGTGATCATGTAAGAACCGCTCTGAGGTGACGTGTAAGGTGTTCATTGCAGCATTGCTTTGGGGTGAGGTGAAGGGTGTTCATGTCAGAACTGCTCTGGGGTGAAGTGTAAGATGTTCATGTTAGAACTGCTCTGGGGTGAGGTGTAAGGAGTTCATGTCAGAACTGCTCTGGGCTGAGGTGTAACATGATCAAGTCCCAACTGCTCGTAGGTGAGGTGTAAGGTGTTCATATCTGAACTGCACTGAGGTGAAGTGAAAGGTGACCATGTCTGAACTGCTCTGGGGTGAGGGGTAATGTGTTCATGTCAGAACTGCTCTGAGGTGAACTGTAAGGTGTACATGTCACAACTGGTCTGAGGTGAGGTGTAAGGTGTTCTATGTAAAACTGCTCTGAAGTGAGGTGCAAGGTGATCATGTCAGAATTGATCTGGGGTGAGGTGTAAGGTGTTTCTGTCTGAAATGCTGTGGGGTGAGGTGTAAGGTGTTCATGTCAGAACTGCTCTGAGATGAGGTGTAAGGTGTTTCTGTCTGAAATGCTGTGGGGTGAGGTGAAGGGTGTTCATGTCAGAAGGGCTCTGGGGTGAGATGTAAGGTGATCATGTCAGAATTTCTCTGGGATGAGGTGCACGGTGTTCATGTGATAAATTCTGTGTGTGAGGTTTAAGGTGTTAGGTTTTAATTGCTCTGGGGTGAGGTGTAAGGTGTTCATGATAGAACAGCTCTGGTGTGATGTGTACAGTGTTCATGTTCAAAGGGCTCTATGGTGAGGTGTAAGGTGTTCATGTCTTAACTGCTATGGGGTGAGGTGTAAGGTGTTCCTGTGTGAACTGCACTGGGAGACGTGTGAGGTGTTCATATCAGAACTGCCCTTAGCTGAGGTGTAAGATGTTCATGTCAGAACTTATCTGGGGTAAGGTGTATGCTGTTCATGTGAGAACTGCTCTCATATGAGGTGTAGGGTTTTAATGTCAGAACTTCTTTGGGGTGAGGTGTAAGGTGTTCATATCAAAACATTTCTTGGGTGAGGTGTGAGGTGTAATGTGTTCATGTCACAACTACTCTGCGGTGAGGTGTAACTTGATCATGTCAGAACTGCTCTGGGTGAGGTGTAAGGTGTTCATGTGAGAACGTTTCTGGTGTGAGGTGTATGGTGTTCATTTCAGAACTGCCCTGAGGTGAGGTGTACGGTGTTCATGTCAGAACTTCTTTGGAATGAGGTGTAAGGTGTTCACGTCACAACTGCTCTGAGGTGAGGTGTAAGGTGTTCATGTCAGAAGTGTTCTCAGGTGACATGTAAGGTGTTCATGTCAAAACTGCTCTGGGGTTAGGTGTAAGGTGATCATGTTAGAACTGCTCTGAAGTGAGGTACAAGGGGATCATGTCAGAACTGCTCTGAGGTGAGGTATAAGGTGTTTATGTCTCAATTGCTCTGGGCTGAGGTGTAAGGTTATTATATAAAAACGTTTCTGGGGTGTGGTATATGGTGTTCATATCAGAACTGCTCTGAGATGAGGTGTATGGTGTTTTTGTAAGAACTGCTCTGGGTTGAGGTGTAAGGTGTTCATGTCTAAACTGCTCATGGCTGAGGTGTAAGGTGATCATATCAGAACTTTTCTGGGGTGAGGTATATGGTGTTTTTGTCAGAACTGCTCTTAAGTGAGGTGTAAGGTGTTCATGTCTGATCTGCTCTGGGGTGAGGTGTAAGATTTTCTTCTCAGAGCTGCTCTGGGGTGAGGTGTAAGGTTTTCTTCTCAGAACTGCTCTGAGGTGAGTTGAAGGGTGTTCATATCAGAACTGCTATTGGTTGAGGTGTAAGGTCTTCATGTCAGAACTGCTTCGAGGTGAGGTGTAAGGTGTTCATATTAAACCTGCTCTGAGGTGAGCTTTAAGGTGATCATGTCTGAATTGCTCTGGGATGGGATGAGGTGTAAGGTCTTCATGTCAGAACTGCTTCGAGGTGAGGTGTAAGGTGTTCATGTCAGAACTTCTCTGAGGTGAAGGGTAAGGTGTTCATGTCAGAATTGTCTAGGGTGAGGTGTAAGGTGTTCATGTCAGAGCTTCTCTGAGGTGAGGTGTAAAGTGATCATGTGAGAACTTCTCTGGGGTGATGTGTATGGTGTTCATGTGAGAACTGCTCTCATGTGAGGTGTATGGTGTTCATTCCAGAGCTGACCTGAGGTGAGGTATATTGTGTTCACGTCAGAATTTGTCTGGGGTGAGGTTTAAGGTGTTCATGTCAGAACTGCTCTGAGGTAAGGTGTATGGTGATCATGTCAGAACTTCTCTGGGGTGAGGTGTATGGTGTTCATATCAGAACACATCTGGGGTGAGGTGTAAGGTGTAAGGTATTCATGTCAGTACGGCTCTGAGGTGAGGTGTAAAGTGTTCATGTCAGAACTGCTCTGCAGTGAGGTGTATGGTGTTCATTTCAGAACTCCTCTGGGGTGAGGTGTAAAGTGTTCATGTCAGAACTGCTCTGGGGTGAGGTGTATGGTGTTCATGTCAGAAATTCTATCAGGTGAGGTGTAAGGTGTTCATATCAGAACTGCTCTGAGGTGAGGTCTAAGGTGTTCATGTCAGAACAGCTGTGAGGTGAGGTGTAAGGTGATCATGTCAGAACTGCTCTGGTGTGAAGTGTAAGGTGTTCATGTCAGAACTGTTCTGGTGTGAGGTGTAAGGTGTTCATGTTAGAATGCTCTGGGGTGAGGTATAAGGTGTTCATGTCTGAACTGCTCTGAGGTGAGGTGTAATGTGTGTAATTGTGAACTGCTCTGGGGTGAGGTGTAAGGTGTTCATGTCAGAACTGCTCTGAGGTAAGGTGTAAGGTGTTCATGCCTTAACTGCTATGGGGTGAAGTGTTAGGTGTTCATGTCTGAACTGCTCTGATGTGAGGTATAAGGTGTTCCTGTGTGAACTGCTCTGAGGTGAGGTGTAAGGTGATCATGTCAGAAATTCTCTGGGGTGAGGTGTATGGTGTTCATGTCAGAACTGCTGTGAGGTGAGGTGTAAGGTGTTCATGTCAGAACTGCTGTTAAGTGAGGTGTATGGTGTTCATGTCAGAACTGCTCTCGGGTGAGGTGTAAGGTTATCGTGTCCGAACTGCTCTGGAGTGAGGTGTAAGGAGATTATGTCTGAACTGGTCTTTGGTGAGGTGTATGATGATCCAGTCAGAACTGCTCTGGGGGGGAGGTGTAAAGTGTTCATGTCAGAAGTCCTCTGAAGTAATGTGTATGGTGTTCATGTCAGAGCTTATATGGGGTGAGGTGTAAGGTGTTTATGTGTTTACTGCTCTTGGGTGAGGAGTAAGGTGTTCATGTTAGAACTACTATAAGGTGAGTTGTAAGGTTTTCATGTTAGAACTGCTCTGGGGTGAGGTGTAAGGTGTTTATGTCTGAACTGGTCTGGGGTGAGGTTTAAGGTATTCATGTCAGAACTGCTCTGGGGTGAGGTGTAAGATGATCATGTCTGAACTGCTCTGGGGTGAAGTGTAAGGTGATCATGTCTGATGTGCTCTGGGGTGAGCTGTAAGGTGATCATGTCTTAACTACTCTAATGTGAATTGTAAGGTTTTCATGTCTGAACTGCTCTGGGGTGAGGTGTATGGTGATCATGTGTGAACTGCTCGGGGTGAGGTGTAAGGTGTTCATGTCATAACTGGTCTGAGGTGAGGTGTAAAATGTTTATGTGTGAACTGCTCTGGGGTGAGGTGTAAGGTGTTCATGTCATAACTGGTCTGAGGTGAGGTGTAAAATGTTTATGTGTGAACTGCTCTGGGGTGAGGTGTAAGGTGTTCATGTGAGAATGTCTCTGAGGTGAGGTGTATGGTGTTCATTTCAAAACCTCTCTGAGTTGAGGTGTACGGTGTTCATATCAGAACTTCTCTGGGGTGAGGTGTAAGGTGTTCATGCCAGAAATACTCTGAAGTAAGGTGTATGGTGTTCATGTCAGAAGTTCTTTGGAGTGAGGTGTAAGGTGATCATGTCTGAAGTGCTCTGGGGTGAAGTGTATGGTGTTCATATTCAAACTGATCTGAGGTAAGTTGTAATGTGTTCATGTGTGAACTGCTATGGGTGAGGTGTAAGGTGTTCATGTCAGAACTGCTCTGAGGTGAGGTGTAAAGTGTTCATGTCAGAACTGCTCTGAGGTGAGGTGTAAAGTGTTCATGTCAGAACTGCTCTGCAGTGAGGTGTATGGTGTTCATGTCTTACCTGCTCCAAGGTGAGGAGTAATGTGTTCAAGTTAGAACTGCTCTGAGGTGAGGTGTAAGGTGTTCATGTCTGAACTGCTCTAGGGTGAGGTGTAAAGTGTTCATGTCTGAAATTCTCTGAGGTGAGGTCTAAGGTGTTCATGTCTGAACTGCTCTGGGGTGAGGTGTAAAGTGTTCATGTCAGAAATTTTCTCGGGTGAGGTGTAAGGTGATCATGTCAGAACTGCTCTGGGTGATGTGTAACGTGATCATGGCAGAACTTCTCTGGGGTGAGGTGTATGATATTCAAGTTAGAAATTCTCTGGGGAGATGTGTAAGGTGTTTATTTCTGATCTGCTCTGATGTGAGGTGTAAGGTTTTCATGTAAGAACTGCTCTGAAGTGAGATGTAAAGTGATCACGTCAGAACTGCTCTTAGGTGAGGTTAAGGGTTCATGTCCCAACTGAGCTGGGGTGAGATGGAAGGTTATCATGTCCGAAATGCTCTGGGGTGAGGTGTAAGGTGTTCATGTCAGAACTGCTCTGGGGTGAGGTGTAAGGTGACTATGTCAGAACTGCTCTGAGGTGAGGTGTAAGATGTTCATGCCAGAATTTCTCTGAAGTAATGTGTATAGTGTTCATGTTAGAGCTTATTTGGGGTGAGGTCTAAGGTGTTTATGTGTGAACTGTTCTGGGATCAGGTGAAATGTGTTCATGTCAGACTTCTCTGAGGTGAGATGAAAGGTGTTCATGGCAGAGCTGCTCTGAAGTTAGGTGTAATGTGATCATGTCAGAACTGCTCTGAGGAGAGGTATAATATGATCATGTCAGAACTGCTCTGAGGTGAGTTGTAAGGTGCTCATGTCAGAACTGCTCTGGGGTGAGGTGTAATGTGTTCATGTCAGAACTGCTCTGAGGTGAGGTCTAAGGTGTTCATGTTAAAACTGCTCTGAGGTGAGGTATAAGGTGTTCATGTATGAACTGCTCTGGGGTGAGTTTTAAGGTGTTCATGGGTGAAATGCTCTTTTGATGAGGTGTAAGGTGTTCATGTCAGAATTGCTCTGAGGTGAGGTGTAAGGTGTTCATGTCAGAACTGCTCTAAGGTGAGGTGTAAGGTGTTCATATTAAAACTCCTCTGAGTTGAGGTGTATGGTGATCATGTCTGAACATCTCTGAGGTGAGGTGTAAGGTGTTCCTGTCAGAACTACTACGAGGTGAAGTGTTAGGTGTTTATATCAAAATTGCTCTGAACTGAGGTGTAAGGTGTTCATGTTAAAAGTGCTCTGAGGTGAGGTGTAAGGTGTTCATGGTAAAAGTGCTCTGAGGTGAGGTGTATGATGTTCATGTCTGAACTGCTCTTGGGTGAGGTGTAAGGTGATTATGTCTGAACTGTTCTTGGTTGAAGTGTAAGGTGATCATGTCTGAACTGCTCTGAGGTGAGGTGTAAGGTGTTCATGTTAAAACTGCTCTGAGGTGAAGTGTAAGGTGATCATTTCAGAAGTTCTCTTGGGGGAGGTGTATGGTGTTCATGTCAGAAGTTCTCTTATGTGAGGTGTAAGGTGATCATGTCATAACTGCTCTGTGGTGATGTGTAAGTTGATCATGTCTAAACTGTTCTGGGGTGAGGTGTAAGGTGATCAATTCTGAACTGATCTGAGGTGAGGTGTACGGTATTAATGTCAAAACTGCTCTGATGTGAGGTTTAAGGTGTTCATGTTAAAAATGCTCTGAGGTGAGGTGTAAGGTGTTCCTGTCAGAACTGCTCTGGGGTGAGGTGTAAGGGGATCATGTCAGAACTGCTCTGGGGTGAGGTGTGAGGTGATCATGTCTGAACTGCTCTAATGTGAACTGTAAGGTGTTCATGTAAGAACTTCTCTGAGATAAGGTGTATGGTGTTCATATCAGAACTGCTCTGAAGTGAGATGTAAGGTATTAACCTTAAAATTTCTCTGAGGTGAGGTGTAAGGTGTTTTTGTCAAAACTGCCCTGCGGTAAGGTGTAAGGTGTTCATGTCAGAATATCTCTGGGCTGAGGTGAAAGGTGATCACGTCTGAATTGCTCTGGGGTTAGGTGTAAGGTGTTTGTGTCCGAACTCCTCTGAGGTGAGGTGTAAAATGTTCATGTCAGAACTACTCTGATGTGAGTGTATGGTGTTCATGTCAGAACTTGTCTGGGGTGAGGTGTAAAATGTTCATGTTAGAACTGCTCTGAGATGAAGTGTAAGTTGTTCATGTCAGAACTGTTCTGAAGTGAGGTGTAAGGTGTTCATGCCAGAACTGCTCTGAGGAGAGGTGTAACGTGATCACTTCAGAACTTCTCTGGGGTGAGGTTATGGTGTTCATGTCAGAACTGCCCTGAAGTGAGGTGTAAGATGTTCATGTCATAACTTCTCAGAGGTGAAGTGTAAGGTGTTCATTTCAGAACTGCTCTGGTGTTAGGTATAAGGTGATCACGTCTTAACTGCTCTGGGGTGAGGTGTAAGGTAATCATGTCTAAACTGCTCTGAGATGAAGTGTAAGGTGTTCATGTTAAAACTTCTCTGAGGTGAAGTGTAAGGTGATCATGCCAGAACTGCTCTGAGGTGAGGTGTAAAGTGTTCATGTTAAAATTGCTTTGAGGTGAGGTGTACAGTGAGCATGTCAGAACTTTTCTGGGGTGAGGTGTATGGTGTTCATGTAAGAACTTGTTTGTGGTGAAATGTATGGTGTTCATGTCAGAAGTGCTCTGGTGTGAGCTGTAAGTTGACCATGTCAGAATTGCTCTGAGGTGAGGTGTATGTTGATCATGTCTGAACTGCTCTGAGGTGAAGTGGAAGGATGTCATGTCAGAACTTCTCTGGGGTGTGGTGGAACGATGTCTTGTCAGAACTTCTCTGGGGTGACGTGTATGGTGTTCATATGAAAAGAGCTCTGAGGTGAGGTCTATGGTGTTCATGTAAGAACTTCTCGGAGGTGAGGTGTAAGGTGATCATGTCAGAAGTGCTCTGGGGTGAGGTGTAAGGTGATCATGTCTGAACAGCTCTGGGGTGAGGTGTAAGGTGTTCATGTGAGAACTGCTCTGAGGTGAGGTTTAAGGTGTTCATGTCAGAACTGCTCTGAGGTGAGGTGTAAGGTGTTCAAGTTAAACGGTTCTTAGGTGGGGTGTAATCTGATCATGTCAGAACTTCTCTGGGATGAGGTGTAAGGTGTTCATGTGAGAACTGCTCTGAGGTGAGGTGTAAGTTGTTCATGTCCGAACTGCTCTGAGGTGAGGTGAAAGCTGTTCATGTGAGAACTGCTCTGAGGTGAGATTTAAGGTGATCATGTCAGAACATCTCTGGGGTGAGGTGTATGGTGTTCATGTCAGAACTGCTCTGAGGTGAGGTGTAAAATGTTCATGTCAGACTTCTCTGTGGTAAGGTGTATGGTGTTCATGTCAGAACTTTTCTGGGGTGAGGTGTAAGATGGTCATGCCAGAACTGCTCTGAGGTGAGGTGTAATTTGTTCATACAGAACTGCTCTGAGGTGTGGTGTAAGGTGTTCATGTCAGTACTTCTCTGAGGTGAGGTGTAGTGTATTCATGTCAGAACTGTTCTGGGGTGAGGTGTATGGTGTTCATGTCAGACTACACTGGGTTGAGGTGTAAGGTTATCATGTCAGAAGTGCTCTGTGGTGAGGTATATGGTGTTCATATCAGAACAACTCTGAGGTGAGGTTTATTGTGTTTATGTCAGTACTTCTCTGGTGTGAGGTGTAATGTGTTCATTTCTTATCTGCTCTTATGTTAGGTGTAAGGTGTTCATGTCAGAACTGCTCTGAGGTTATTTGTATTGTGTTCATGTCAGAAATGCTTTGAGGTGAGGTGTAAGGTGATCATGTCTGAACTGCTCTGGGTTGAGTCGTAAGGTGTTCATGTGAAAACTGCTCTGGGTTTAGGTTTAAAATGTTCATGTTATAAATGCTCTGAGGTGAGGTGTAAGGTGTTCATGTCAGAACTGCTCTGAGGTGAGGTGTAAGGTGTTCATGTCAGAACTGTTTTGGGGTGTGGTTCTAGGTGTTCATGTCAGAACTGCTCTGGGGTGATGTATATGGTGTTCATGTCAGAACTGCTCTGAGGTGAGGTGTAAGGTGTTCATGTCAGAGCTGCTCTGGGGTGAGGTATATACAGGCTTTGTATTGGCTCAAAACGAAGTTGGGCTATGAATATGGGACAGCCGCAGTCTGGACACAGAAGTAACGTCTACCTCACTGGCTGTGAAGCCTCAGAATCTGTAGGATGGTATGTGGCCAAGGGGAGACCCTATTTCTTGAGAGCCCCTGATTGTCCCCCAGGCCTTGGGAATGTGTACAGGACAAGTGGGTCGTCAAGGCTGCAGCCACTCTGCCACAAGGTCTTGCAAGAGCAGAACGTGAGCCGGGTGTGCAGGCTGTGCCTGTGATCCCCGCATCTCAGGAGGGTGTGGAAGTGGAGTGCAAGCTGGTGTGCTTCCTCACCAAGGTAGTGAGAGCTGCACTCAAAAATAAAATGTATGGTGGTGTCGCTCAGTGGTTGGGCCTTCAATCCCTGGTCCCCAAAACAAGTGGAATGTTCTACCTGGGCCAGGTGGTCCTCTTCTCTCTTCCCTGAGACTTGCGAGGCTGAGGCAGGAGGATCCCACTTTCAAGGCCGCCTGGGCAATTTAGCAAGACTCTCAGCAACCTGGAGACTCTCTCAAAAAAAAAAAAAATAAGAAAGGCTGGGGACGTGGCTCAGTGGTTCAAAGCCCTTGTGACAAACGAACAGATGCCCAGTGGAGCAGAGTACGGGCTGAATCAAATCTACCGTAGACTGCTTTGGGCAGCAGGGAATTTCTTACTTGATGTTTTTGTAGTTGTCGATGGACAACATGCCTTTATGTTATTTGATTATTTCTGTGTGGTGCTGGGGACAGAACCTGGTGCCTTACACATGCCAGGCCAGGGCTCTGCCGCTGAGTCCCAGCCCAGGCCCTCATTTTCATTTTTATATAAAAGTTTTTAATAGTTTAACTCAAAACTTTGTTCTCTCTCTCTCTCTCTGTCTCCTGGGATTGAGTCCAGCGGTGCTGGACCACTGAGCCACACTGCATCTTTTTATTTTGAGACAGGGTTGTGCTGAGGCTAGTGTCAACCTGGTGATCCTGAGATCAGAGACCTGAACCACCATCTCCATCTTGTTTTCTGATTTTTTTACGTAAAAAATTAATGTCGATGAGGTTAAAAAATACAGTATCTCTTGAGTTTTTCACTTTGCCTGAACTTAATTTCAGTGGATTCTCCATCATCTGGATAGATCCTGGTTTTCTCCGTTACTATTTCCTCTTTTTTATTTGAATTTGTTAGGCTGAAGCACCTTTGCTGGGAGGTTCGCTGGCACCAAACCCAAGCAGCCTGAGCCAAGGCCCTGCACGCTGCTGACTCTTTCAGTTGAAGATGCAGATCTCTGCTTCCTGGCTTTCTTCCCAGGACTTTTTATTTCATTTATTCAGCAGCGTTAGGACTTGTTTAAAGACAGGCCTCTCTAATGTCCCAGGGTGGCTCAGAGCTGGAGACCTCGGGGACTCAGCCTCCCAGCAGCAGGGACCACAGATGTGTGCACCGGGGCCACTTCAACTGGGGCACCACCCCGAGCCCCAGCCCAGCCCTCGGAGCCAGGGATGGATTTAAATGCCCAAGGGAAATAGGTGGGATGGATTTTAAGACCAATCCCAGCTCCGAGCCAGGTGCGGTGGGGCAGGCCTCTAATCCCAGCCCCGGGAGGCTGAGGCCGGAGGATGGAGTTTGGGGCCAGCCCGGGGAATTTAGCCGACCCTGTCTCAAAGTAAGTCAACAGGCCTGGGACGGTAGCCCCGGCAGAGCCCCGCCAGGCTCGGGAAACCGGAACTCTGGGGAGTTTTTGTTTGGGGAAATTGAGGGAAGAATTGGGCTGGGAGGGGCTGACGGGATCGGGCGGGCTGGGGCCGGATCAGGGTGGGACGCAGGGGGAGGGTCTGGTGGCTGGTCTGGAGGGTCGGCTGCTCGGTGAGCGCACTCACTTCTCTCCAGCCTCCGTGGAGGCTGCTCTCCTTCCCCAGCCCCGGGCCCGCCTTCCGGAGAGCCCCGCGGTTCCGCCAGGTTTTCTGTTTTGTGGTTTGGGTGCGGATTGACCCCAGGGCGCTCGGCGGCAGGGCCAGTCCCCAGCCCCATTTTGTACTTCCTTTAGAGACAGGGTCTCACTGAGTTGCTCAGGGCCTCGCTGAATTGCTGAGGCCGGGTTTGAGCTTAAGATCCTCCTGCCTCAGCCTCCCCAGCCGCATGCGCCAAGGCGCCGGCTTCTTTTCTCTTCACTACTGGGTCGCCCGGCTGCCCGGGATGGCCTCGACTGCAGTCCTCCCTCCCTAGCCTCCGGTCACAGGGGTGGGGGGTCCCAGGCCTGCACCCCGGGCCTGCAAATCTGCGCTTGGCCAGGAGCCGTCTTCCGTCCCACTCGGGCGCCCACCCGGGCTCCGTGCTCGGTGCCCGCCGCCGGCTGCGGTCCAGACTTCGGCCCCCGCGGGGTCTCTGCTCCCGCTGCCCCCGGTCTTTGCCGGGCTCCGCTCGGCCTCCGCGGTTCCGCTGGGCCTCTCCTCCCACGGCAGCCGGTCCCCCCCAGGCCCGGCTCACTCTGTCGCTCGGTCTTGCAGGAGACTCTCCCTCGGAGCCTGGACCGTCCTGCGGCCGTCGAAGCCGGCGGGCCCACGTCTGCCGTCCTGTGGCCTCCGCTGGGCCTTCCCAGGTGAGAGCCTCCGTTTTCTGATCCACCTTCTGGGTTCCTGGTCTGTTGTGTGTGTGACCCCCCCGTGTTCCCCGGGGACGCAGCGGGGCGGGCTGGCACCCTTCCTAGCTGGGCGTGGCTGGGAATGCCTGGAATGACTGAGGGGAGGCTGGGAGGCTGGGAAGGGAGGATCGCCAGTTTAAGTCCAGCCCCAGCGACTTAAGGAGACCCTGGGTCAAAATACAACGGACAAAGGGGTGGGATGCAGCTGGTGGTAAGAGCACCCCAACGTTCAACCCCCGCACACAAAAAATGTTTTTAAAGGTATTTTTATGTTTTCTGTTTGTTCTTTGTTTCTTTCTGATTTTTGTTTGATTTTCGAATTGTGTTTTTAAGGTCATTGATTTCCAGGACCCAAGGTTGCTCTTAGCAGTTTCGTTTTTAGATTTCTGGAGATTAGATATGTCCGTTGATTTTTAAATTTTTTACTTATTTCTACTTCTTTTAAAAATGTATTTATTGGTATCGGGGATTGAACCCAGGGGTGCTCTACCACTGAGCCACACCCCCAACCCTTTTTATTTTTATTTAGAGACAGGGGCCAAGTTGCTGAGGCTGGCCTTGAATTTGTGATCCTCCTGCCTCAGCCTCCTGAGTCCCTGGGATTACAGGTGTGGTGACCACGCCTGGCTCTAAAGCCTTTCTTAGGTGTCAGCTCGGATCCTGGGGAGGAGTCCCTGGCGCCCTCCGGGTGGGGCTGGTGCGAGGGAGCAGGTCTTCCTGGGTCTTGGGTTTGCAGCCTGCCTCTCGTCCTGCCGTTACCGAGCCTTTTGAGAGCTGTTCTGTTTTCTTTGGCTGCTTCTCCCTGCACCTTAATGACTGGGGCATTAACCCCGGCTGGCCTCCCCCGTGGGGGGCAGTGCCCAGCGCTGACCCTGCGTTTCGCCTTGAACCGCGGCCTGTCGTCCACTCCAAGTCCTTGACGGGAGTCTCCTGTGCCCCTGGAACTCCAGGGGACTTTGGGCCTCGGCTGCAGAGTCTGCCTCCGTGGCCATGAGTTACTGTGGCATGCGGTGGCGGTCTCCAGTGCAGGGGGCTCTGCTGTAAGGATTCCAGATTGTGCTGCTGTCAGGGGGAAGGTGTGAGCATTGAGAATAAGAAATCACCTTTGGGGGAGCCGGGAGCGGGCCCTGTTGGGGATGGAGTGCCCAGAGGAGGCATCGAGGCTGGACAGCAGCTGCTAGAGTTCCTCGTGTGTCCCCTCTCCAAGAAGCCACTCAGACATAAAGGAAGGGACGATGTGGCCATGCTGGCAGTCCCCAACTCGGGAGGCTCAGGCAGGAGCCCAGGAGTTGGGGACCAGCCTGGGCCACTTAGCAAGACCCCATCTCAGAATGAAATTCATAAAAGCGCAGATGGCCACGCTGAGCCCCGTGAGGTTTGCAGGGAGGAAGTGTCCTTGATGTAGCTGGGTTTAGGACACTGGGACTTAACTGAAGGGCTTTCTTTTGTTGCTATCTCCTTTTGTCTTGTTTTTGTGGGGTGTTTTGGGGTTTTTTTGGCCTGGGGGCAACTGGGGAACTAGGGATTGAACCCAGGGGTGCCCTACCCCTGGGCTACATTTCCAGCCTTTTTTATTTTGAGACAGGGTCTCACTAAATTGCCAAGACTGGCCTTAAACTTGCCGTCCTCCTGACTCAGCCTCTCAAGCCACTGGGATCACAGGCATGGCCACTGTGCCCGGCTCATTCCATAAAATTTTAATGCATTGCTGCATTTTATTAGAAGAGGAAACCAGGCCCAGAAAGGTGGAGAAGCCTGCCCCAGGTCACCCAATTAGTAAGCAAAGGAGCCAGGTGCAGTGGCACGCACCTGTCATCCCATCAGCTGGGGAGGCTGAGGCAGGAGGATCCCGAAAGCCAGCCTCAGCAAAAGCGAGGTGCTGAGCAGCTCAGTGAGACTCCAAATAAGATACAAAATAGGGCTGGGAATGTGGTTCCGTGTCAAGTGTCCCTGGGTTCAATCCCTGATACCAAAGAACAAAGAAGTGGAGTTTGAATCTGAATCCAGACAGAGATGCGTCCTAGTGCAGCCCGGCGGGCGGGCGGGGGTCCCGGGCTTTGACCCCCCTGGAGCCGCTTTTCCTGCTTGAGGCCCCAGACCCTGTTGGCAGCTCCCGCCCCGGCCCTTCCAGCGTCCAGAGGCTCCGGGACCCTTCTCAGGTGGCCTGCCCGGGAAGGTCCCGTTGCCCGAGTGCTCTTCCTCAGTCCCCTGAGATGGACACGGGCCACTACGCCCCAGTTTTCAATTCTGGGAATATTTTGATGAGATGGACAGAGCTGCACTAGAGTCGGTTGGAAGTCCTCTAGAGCTTGTGCCTTGCACTGATGTCTGTGACCGTTTTCCTGCACAGTCACGTTGAGTGTTACGTGCTCCACTCAGGTTTGGGGTCTCGTTTGTTTGGGTGCTGGGGGTGGAATGCAGGGTGCTCTATCACTGAGCTGCGCCCTTAGCCCTTTCAGTATGTTTGTCTGGGGACAGGGTCTTGCTAAGTGGCCGAAATCGAACTTGAACTCGCGATCCTCCGGCCTCAGCCTCCTGAGCCCCCGGGGTGACAGGTGGGCGCCCCCACGCTGGGTTTAGGTCAGTGATTCTTCCACGGTGCTCCCTAGGGGGCATCTGCGTGGTGACAAGTGGTTTCCACGCTGGCGGCCTGTAGGGGTGTAGGCAGGGTCACTGCTCAGCATTCTACAGTGGACAAGACAGTCCCTCACTACAGAATAGCCCCACCCAAAATCCCGGTAGAAGTCCTTGTTCACGCCAATTGAAAACACCTTCCTTCCGTATCCTCAATTACGGATTCTTTCTCTTTATTTTTTTTCTATTAAAATACATGAATGAATGAAAATGCAGTTAACCTGTTAGTGAGTGACACTTAGGAGAGATTCCAGACCACCAGTTCTCTCATTCCTACAGGAAAGGCCTGGTTTCCCTCTCCCGGCCTGTAATTCTCCATGGTGAGCAGGAGGCCCTGGCCTCACCCCCTGGGCCTCAGGGACGCCCACCCTTTCTGCCACGCCCCTGCAGAGCCAGCCTCAGGTCCCTCGGCCACACTGCCCTCACCCTCCAAAGACGAGACCCAACCCCCTGAGCCTTGAGCTCCCGAGGCAGGCGCGGTGGCTTCTGTTCTCCCCCGCCTTGCTGTCCGCTTCCTGCCGCTGGACCTGGCCTCCTGTGTGCAGTGGAGGCCCTGAGCCTCTGCTCCCTGGGTGTGGCCTCGGCTCCTGGGGGCCCAGGTGGAAGGCGCTGGCCCTGGGCGCTGTCTGCAGGGAGCCCAGAGTGACCCTGTGTTCAGTGGCTGCTTTATGTCTCCCTCAGGGCCTCCTTCCCCAGACGGTCTCAGCCTGAAGAGGCCAGGACATGAGCGCGTCCCAGGTGAGTCCTGGTCAACCCGGCCGTCTGGTCAGCGCCTCGGCTGCTTCCTCTCGCGCCTGGGCCTTCTCCCGCTTGACTCCTTCCTACCAAAACTCCACACCTCTGGCCGCCGCCTGCCCGGCCAGACTGGCCCTTTGCTGAGGGCCAGGTGTGAAGTGTCCCCGTCCAGCCTGCAGCTGCTGGCCCCTGGCTGTGTCTTGGCATCTGAAGCGAGTCCCAGGCACCCAGGCAGGAGGCAGGTTCTTCCCGGTGTTGGGATCTGACCTTGGCAGAAGCCCACGGACACTCGGTGCCACCGTGGAGGCTCTGCCAGGGGCACAGCATGTGCCAGCTCCTAGGTGAAAGGAAAGCGAGGAACGGAGGTGGGCGCGAGAGAAATGAAAGACAGAGACCAGGCAGAGACACAGAGAAAGGAGGGCCACCCGCCCCTCCAGGAGAGAGGCAGGACAGGGCTGGGGTTCTGGGGGCAGGCTCGGGGGTCAGAGCTGGAGGGCCCCATGTGGAGGTGAAGGCTGCGGTTGGTATGGGGGGGTGAGCTTTGTCACTTACGATGGCCGCCCAGACCTGAGCAAGGACCTTCCTGGGCCACGCTGAAGGACCGGCTCTGCGACCAGGCAGGGCCATGACATGCTGATTGGAACAGGAAGCGGAGCGGGAGGTGGCGGGGTGCCCGGGAGGGGCAGGCGGCAGGAGGGCGGCAGACCTGGCCTGATGGAGACCCTTCTGTGTCCTGGGTGCCAGGCCGCGAGGCCCCGTGGCGTCCTTATGCAGGAGGGGAATCTGCCACCAGGAGGGCTGACCTTCGAGGACATCGCCGTGAACTTCACCCGGGACGAGTGGCAGGAGCTGAGCCCTGAACAGAGACGTCTGTACCAGGAGGTGACACTGGAGAACTACCGCAACCTGGTCTCCCTGGGTGAGTGGGCAGATGGGAGCTCACACACCTCACACAACACACCCAGACGTCGTACCCACACACACTCGTGACCACACAACACACCCAGACGTCGTACCCACACACACTCGTGACCACACAACACACCCAGACGTCGTACCCACACAACACACCCAGACGTCGTACCCACACAACACACCCAGACGTCGTACCCACACACACGCTCGTGACCACACAACACACCCAGACGTCGTACCCACACACACGCTCGTGACCACACAACACACACAGACGTCGTACCCACACACACTCGTGACCACACAACACACACAGACGTCGTACCCACACACACACTCGTGATCACACAACACACCCAGACGTCGTACCCACACACACTCGTGACCACACAACACACACAGACGTCGTACCCACACACACTCGTGACCACACAACACACACAGACGTCGTACCCACACACACTCGTGACCACACAACACACACAGACGTCGTACCCACACACACTCGTGACCACACAACACACCCAGACGTCGTACCCACACACACTCGTGACCACACAACACACCCAGACGTCGTACCCACACACACTCGTGATCACACAACACACCCAGACGTCGTACCCACACACACTCGTGACCACACAACACACACAGACGTCGTACCCACACACACTCGTGATCACACAACACACAGACGTCATACCCAACACACACTCGTGACCACACAACACACACAGACGTCGTACCCACACACACTCGTGACCACACAACACACACAGACGTCGTACCCACACACACTCGTGACCACACAACACACACAGACGTCGTACCCACACACACACTCGTGATCACACAACACACCCAGACGTCGTACCCACACACACTCGTGACCACACAACACACACAGACGTCGTACCCACACACACTCGTGACCACACAACACACCCAGACGTCGTACCCACACACACTCGTGACCACACAACACACCCAGACGTCGTACCCACACACACTCGTGATCACACAACACACCCAGACGTCGTACCCACACACACTCGTGACCACACAACACACACAGACGTCGTACCCACACACACGCTCGTGATCACACAACATACACAGACGTCGTACCCACACACACTCGTGACCACACAACACACACAGACGTCGTACCCAATACACTCATGACCACACAACACACACAGACGTCGTACCCAACACACTCGTGACCACACAACACACACAGACGTCGTACCCACACACACTCGTGATCACACAACACACACAGACGTCGTACCCACACACTCGTGATCACACAACACACACAGACATCGTACCCAACACACTCGTGACCACACAACACAGACGTCGTACCCACACACACGCTCGTGATCACACAACACACACAGACGTCGTGACCACACACACACTCGTGATCACAGAACACACCCAGACGTCGTACCCACACACACTCGTGACCACACAACACACACAGACGTCGTACCCAACACACTCGTGACCACACAACACACACAGACGTCGTACCCAACACACTCGTGACCACACAACACACACAGACGTCGTGACCACACACACTCGTGACCACACAACACACCCAGATGTCGTACCCACACACACTCGTGATTACACAACACACCCAGATGTCGTACCCACACACACTCGTGATCACACAACACACAGACGTCATACCCAACACACACTCGTGACCACACAACACACCCAGACGTCGTACCCACACACACTCGTGATTACACAACACACCCAGATGTCATACCCACACACACTCGTGATCACACAACACACAGACGTCATACCCAACACACACTCGTGATTACACAACACACACAGACGTCGTACCCACACACACACTCGTGATCACACAACACACACAAACTCACTCATGACCACACAAGGCTCACACTCAACACAAGGTCACAATTCACAAAACTTACAAACTACTTTCATAATCACACAACATACACAAAAGTCGTACACAGGCTCACGTAATCACAACACTAACACAAATTCACATTCATAATCACAACACTAACACTCATATAACACAATACTCTCACACTCACACAAGCTCACAATTGCACAAAACTTACAAAACTCATAGCAGACTCACTCATGATCATATAACACAACTCATACACATAAACACACAGAAATTCATAGTCACACAATATTCACATATTCACATTCTTGCACAAACTACACTCCTAATCACACAACACTCACAATTCATACACACAAACACAGGTTCACACACATCATCACACAACACTTACCCTCACACTTACAGTCTTGTACAAACGCACACACACACACTCACACAGTCACACACACCCTCACGTTTTCACACGCAAAAGCAAGCCTAAGCCCTGTGCTCTTCTCTCCAGGAGGAGAGGAGACCCTCAAGCCCGACGTGATCCTGAGGCTCGAGAGAGGCCAGGGGCCGTGGTCAGCGGAGGAGGCTGGGGCGCAGAGCAGCGGTGCAGGTAAGTGACAGGTGGCCACCGGTGCAGGGCTGGTAGGTGACCGGTGGCCGCCTGCGGGCTGGTTGTGTAGCGGCGTCCTCGTCACCTGCACAGCTCCATTCCCCGTGTCCCGGGCTCTCCTCTGGCTGCTGTGACTCCGTTGTGTGTTGTGTCCTTCGAGATGGACCAGCGGCCTCAGAGGCTGAGCTGGGCGCTTGCCCCACCAAGTCTCCGGGCTCGGGACCCCTGCACCAGGGTGTGTTCGTTCCAGGTCCCTGGCATTAGACGGATGTGGGTATGGACTTAGAGGCTTTACTGGAGTTTCTCAAGACGCACTCACATTTCTTCAGGGTCTCTGTACTTCTGTTTCCTGCCCGGATTTCTCCAGTTCTAGTTCTCAGACTCCCTACCTTGGGTTTTCCTTTATATTGGGACCGATTAAAGACACAAGAAATCTAGACCCAGGGGAACAAGCCAATTCAAAAGTGCAGAATATTAAAAAACAGCGATTTGTAAACTTGGAAGTTCACTCTTGGCCAGCCTCGGTGCCCGACTGGTAGCCAGAGGTGGGCAGGGCCGAGCGAGGCCGAACTCTGGCTGCTGACGCTGGAGCTGCACCCCCAGCCCCTGGCCCTCGGGGTTTGGTGGAACACTGTTTGGCAGCCCTGGGGACTGACCAGGCGTGCTCCCAGCTGCACCCCACCCTCCCCTCTTTGTGGCAGGAGGATTGAACCCGCGCTGAGCCACATCCCCAGGCCTATTCACTTTGAGACAGGGCTTCGCCAATCCTGCCTCGGCCTCCGGAGCTGGGGACCACCGTGCCATCCCACGCCAGCACCCCGCGGTGGAGCACGGCTCTGGCTGTCCTGGGTGACCGCAGGGTGTCTCCTGCCCCGGTCCCGACGTCGGTGGGAGCCAGAGGGGCCACCGGGATGGGTGCTTCCTCCCGGGCACGGAGAGGAAAGCTTCAAGGGAACTTCTGTATTCCCCTTTAGGAAAAGCCTGCGACGTCCGAGGGCAGGTTCGGCGGCCGCGGACCACGCCGAGGGCTCTCCGGAGAGAAGCTGTTCGCAGCGACAGGGCAGCGCTGACCCGGGGCCGGCGGCGAGGCTCGCGGCACCAGGAGAGGGTGCTGCCCAGCGCCGACGAGGCTCCCCGGAGACGCAGGCTCCCCGAGCGCGGCCCGGCCCGGCGCGGACGGCCTCGGAAAGGCGGTGTGGCCCGGGAAGACGGCGCTCGGAATGGCCCCCCTGAAGGCCATAGGGCTGGGAAGTTACGTGGCCACCCACCGTTCCAGGCTGTGGACAAGCCCTTCGGCCGCGACGCCTGTGGAGAGTCGGCCTGCGGCCAGTGTGTGCGCCCGCGCCGGCCCGCGCCGGCCGCCGGGGAGAGGCGCTACCCGTGCGCCGAGTGCGGCAAGGCCTACAAGCAGAAGCCCAACCTCGTCCAGCACCAGGCCACGCACGCCCAGCAGAGGCCCTACAGCTGCAGGGTCTGCGGCAAGGCCTTCGCCTGGCAGTCGGCCCGCATCAACCACGAGAAGATCCACAGCGCCGAGAGGGCCTACGGGTGCGGCGCGTGCGGCAAGGCCTTCAAGCTCAAGTCGGCCCTGGCGCAGCACCAGCGGGTGCACGCGGGCCAGAGGCCGCACCGCTGCGCCCACTGCGCCAAGGCCTTCGTGTTCAGGTCGGACCTGCTGCGACACCACAGGACGCACACCGGGGAGAAGCCCTACCAGTGCTCCGTGTGCGGGCGGGCCTTCGCCCAGAAGTCCAACGTCGTGGACCACGAGCGCATCCACGCGGGCGAGCGCGCCTTCGCGTGCGAGGACTGCGGCCGCACCTTCAAGCAGAGGAAGAACCTGCTGCAGCACCGCGGCCTGCACACCGGGCAGAAGGCCCACGCGTGCGACCGCTGCGGGAGGGCCTTCCTGCAGAAGTCCAACCTGCGCACCCACCGGCTGACGCACCTCGGGGAGAAGGCGCACCGCTGCGCCGAGTGCGGCAAGGCCTTCAGCCGCAAGCTGGGCCTCCGCCTGCACGGGAAGACGCACAGCGGGCAGAAGCCGCACGTGTGCCCCCGGTGCGGGAGGGCCTTCGCCGACAGGTCCTACCTCGTGAGGCACCAGAGGAGGGTGCACCCCGGAGAGGAGCCCGCCAGGGACCAGGGCAGCCTGGGCCGCGCCCCGAGCCCCAGGGGGCCCGCCGTTTGACGGCCTCGCAGAGGGCAATGAGGCTTCTCCTTGGGAACTCATCTGGTTTATGCAGACTTCGTTAGTTGTCTTTCTTTTTTAGTTGTTGATGGACCTTTATTTATTTCCTTATTTATATGTGGAGCTGGGGGTGGACCCAGCACCTCACAGGTAGGAGGCCAGCGCTGTGCCGCGGAGCCCCAACCCCAGCCCCTGTTAGTTGTTTTGGTTTGTTTATTTTGGGGTCGTTTTTGTTTTGGTTTGGTTTTTGGTACTGGGGATTTAACCCAGGGGCACTTAACCACTGAGCCACATCCCCAGCCTTTTTTTTTTTTAAGAATTTAACCTTTATTTTACTTACTGGTTTGTATATGGTTCTGAGGCTCAAACCCAGAACTTCACCTGTGCAAGGCGAATGCTCTACCACTGATGGACAGCTGTAGCCACCCCCCCCCAGAACTTTTCATTTTTTATTTTGAAATTGGGTCTCACTAAGTGGCTGAGGCTGGCTTTGAACTTTCGATCCTCCTGTCTCAGCCTCATGAGCCCCTGATTACAGGGTGGTTCACCTGCCAGCATTTATTGAGGACCTCGTGTGTAACAACCCTTGTAAATACCAAATGCACAGTAATAAACAGAACGTGCCAACCCTTTGTGGAATGTGTTCTCATGACTGATGGAGGATAATCAGCACACGAGAATGTAACCAGAGGGTCGTGTCAAAGGTTCCCCGGCTCCTACGTGTGCTCTGGAGCTCTTCTGTTAAGCGAATGACATCAATTTAGAAGCCGAGGTGGTTCAGTTGCCCCTCAGAAGCACAGAAGTTGGGAAAGCAGGAGGCAGGAAGTGGTCTAACTGGGTCTCACCCCTCCCCACCTCCTGGGCACTCATCTCACTAGGTTGGCAGGAGGAGAACCCTGAGCTTCCCATTTCCTGGCACCCACCCTGTCACAGGCAGGAGAAAGGGTTAAAGGGGGCAGACAGGAAACCTGGGCTCCTCCGGGCTCAGGGCTGAGAAACTGGGCACCAGCCAGGCCCATCACGGCCAGGCAGACTCCCGCGTAACCAGAGAGGGAAGAACTGACCGTGAGACACCCACTGCCTGGCGCCAGACCCCACCAGAGAAGTGGGTGTGCACGGTGGCTGTTGGCCCCAAGAGCACAGGAGAGCTTGGGGACACCGGGGGCTGGTGACCACAGCCTGCGTCACCCCTGGGCCCCTCTCTGGGGAGCCCCGCTTCCTTTCTGTTAAACCCTGTCACTTTGCTGTCCCCTTGTGTCCATGGACTCCCTCCATTCCTGAGGTGAGGAGCCTGACCCCACGCCGTGACTCACAGGAGGGTCCCTGGGTTTCTGCTCAGGTCTCCCACACAGGCCTACAGAGCCGAGGCCACAGGGGGACCCCTGGGTGCAAGGTGGCCAGGAAGGAGCACTTTGAGGACAGAGACCTGAGCGGTCTTCGTGACTCGGGGAGGGGAACTAAAAGGCAGACAAAGGGGCCTTGGTGGGCTCATCTCTCTGCAGATGCCCGTCAGCGGGGACAAGAGCACCTTCCTGCCTGAGCAAGGAGACCGTCCTCTGCAGATGGACCGCCCACCCTCTTCCCAGCTGCTCTGAATTCCTCCTTCCTTCCTCCAGGGTGCGGGTGGCAGCCAGCACGTCAGGCAAGCACAGCAGCGCTGAGGTACGTCCCCAACCGGAGGACTGTCCCTTCTGTGGCCCCGCCACTAAATACCAAGAAACAGCACCAAATCCATCACAGCAAGGGAGAGGGGTTAGGACGGGTGAGTGTCACCAGGAGAAGGCACAGAGGGAGACGGCGCTGAGAGGGCCGTGGTGGCCACAGCTCCGCCCGTCCCGCCTCCTTGCTCTTGGCCAGTGACTTCTGCTGGGTGGGGCTCTCCTGGGCTCCGAGGACTGAGCCCTGCTTTTCTTGATCCTTCCCTCCATGGCACCGTCCCTGGGCTCTGGGGGGACAGGAGGCCCCAGGGGATCCTCTCCATCCAGGTGTGGGTCACTGTGTACCTTCTGGCCTCAGGAGGCCTACAACTGGGTGGGGTCGCTGTGAAGTGACCACAGTGGGTGGGACCCCTCCAGCCCCTCTCCCCTGCTGGTGGATTGTCCATCCCTCGTCTCCCCTGGGCAGTGTCTGTCCAGAGTCCCTCTTACAAGGTGGTGCTGGATCAGGGCCGCGCTCATGGCCATGACCTCTGACTGGGAAGGCCCCAGCACGTTCTGAGGTGTCAGTGGTCAGGACTCCGCCTGCGGACAGGCCGCATGGGACAGGCAGCCGCCTTCCCTTTGGGCGACACTTGGGTCACAGGAGCAGGGATGGGTTAGAACGGGAGTGTCCCCACCCCTCCCATCCCTGAGCTCCTGGACCAGGGTCCATGGCTGGGCACTGCTGGGTGGGCCTGTGTGGGTCGAGTCCAGACCCCACACCTCATAAGTGGCACCAGGGACTGTCCGTGGCCACCCTGCCTTCCTTGACCCCAGGTGGCTGACCAGGCGGGCTGTGGATCCTGTGAGCATGTCCACTGCCTCGACCGTCACCTCCCTAGTCACAGAGGATGGTGTGGCATGCTGTGATGGGGCAGGGGCTGTCCATGGGTGCCGGGCTCCAGGGCTGCTCTGCACGGCCTCCAGTGCTACCGCTGGGCACCACCACCTGCCCAGGAGCCCCACCAAGAGTGCCCGCGGCTCCCCGGGTGCCGTGCTGCAGCAGGGGGAGAAGCGCAGGCAGAGTGTCGGAGGTGGAGGGATGAGGTGGGGACCTGGAGGGCGGACGGGGCGGAACCCAGTCAGGCTGTGTACGAAGGTCAAGTTGAATCGAGTGGTCAGTGCATTCTCAGGTGCTGCCCTCGAAGCCCTTTCTCTAACCTCTGTGTGACCTGATCAGTTGGAATGAACTAACCGGGGAGGGTGCGCCTGGCTCGGAGTGTCCCGGGGCGCTGCTGTGTCAGAGGACCTGGTCGAGCACTGGGGTCAGGCTGCGGCTCTCCGTACCCCTGCCTCAGGTGAGGCTCTGTGAGGCCAAACGCACTCGGAGAAGGTAGGGGCGAGGCAGGCCAGCTGCACAGACACCCGCGGCTGATGAGGTATGCTTATTTTAATTATTGATGTAATTCACCAATTCTGGTATATACAGTATATGAACAAATTTATTTCATTGTGTGAGTCTTATAAGAAAATACACCAAAATATCACGAGTGGAATCATGGTACATCTCTGTTTCCTTTTAAAAAACAATTTTCTTATTTTCCTCTTAAATGTTAAAACTGATATTTTAAAAAAGCCTCACACACATGTTCATGTGCCCCTGAGCGCTTTCCCTTCCTGCCCTCCCTGGCTGGTCTGGTCCTACAGTCTCTGCTCATCTGGTCCCTCCCGCCAGGTCCACTCAGGGGCGGCTCGCTGTTTCCCAGTGCTCCTGGGAAGAGAGCCGAGCAGCAGGTGACTCCAGGGAACTGGAACCCTGGGCCACAGAATCCCTGACCCTGTGTTGACAGAATAAGCCCAATGAGTAGATAAAAATACTTTTAAAACGTTACACCACATCAAAATGAGATGGAAAAAAAGGTATATTTGGTTCCATAATATAGTGAAATAACAAAAGTCTGAATCAAACTACAGAGAAAGAACTTCTGAAAACATCCGATATCCTTCAACACTCTGCCACCCCAACATGCCCGCAGCTCCCAGGAGGCTGAGCAAAGTTCACTAGTGATGAGCCAAGGCCCATGGAGAACTCAGCCAATGGTGCACTCATCTGCTGGGTTTTTATTTTAATAAGTTTACAAAAGAATGATATGAATAAACTTATATTGGGCTGGGGATGTGGCTCAAGCGGTAGTGCGCTCGCCTGGCATGCGTGCAGCCCGGGTTCGATCCTCAGCACCACATGCAAACAAAGATGTTGTGTCTGCCGAAAACTAAAAAATAAATATTAAAAAAAAAAGAAACCAAAAAATACAACAAAAATCCTTTTCTCAACGGGAACAATACATATGTACAATGGCAAAACGAGCGTGATGCTCCCCACACTGAAGAGCGCTTCTCTACCTTTTCGGGCACCGCCTCTCCAAATGCTGGGCTTATTTCCCATTCTGAATCAGCCATTCTAGACGTGGATCTCAAATTTTGCATTTCTTTCTTCTTCTCCTGGTACTGGGGATTGAACCCAGGTGTGTTTTACCACTGAGATCCATCCCCACTAATTTTTATTTTTATTTTGAGACAGTGTCTTGCTGAGTTGCTGAGGCTGGCCTTGAACCTCTGATCCTCCTGCCTCAGCCTCCCTAGTCACTGGGATGACAGTCATGTACCCGTGCCTCACTTCAGATTTTGTATTTCTGATCAGTCCCTTGCTGCTACTAGGTTGCTGGTTCAGGAAGGACCTTTTCACAGCATCCCATTAAAACCTGAGAAGCCATGGGTGCCGTGGCACAACATCTGTAATCTCAGTGACCTGGGAGGTTGAGGCAGGAGGATAGCAAGTTCAAAGCCAACCTCAGCAACTTAGCAAGACAGTCTCTAAATAAAAAATAAAGAGTGCTGGGGATGGGGCTCAGAGTTTAAGTGCCCAGGACTCCATTCTCAGTACCAAAAACAACAACAACAAAAAAGCACAACTCAAGTGGCACCATTTCTGACCTGTAGGAGAGGAGGGCGCATCTCTCCGGAGCTATGAGATCCAGGTTTGTGTCCTCGGAAGAACATTTCACTTTTCGTCGTGTGTTCCTACATTCTGGCCCAGCTCAGTGTTCTCCCTCCTGAGAGGAAGTGGGACTGAGGAGGCCACAGGCAAGTTGGCTTACGTCACAAGTTGTCCCAAGGGGTCTCTTCTGAGTCAGCCCAAGGGGTCATCTCTGTCTGGGCGCTAAGTTTCTGGGAACTCGCTGTCTTTTCCAACGATTCCTCAAAAATCTCATTGTGCATGTAAAAAAACAGGTACCCCGTGCGCTTCCTGGCCTCCCACATGGCGGCCTCTGGGATCTGCGACACCTTCAGGTCATTGTACAGGAACCAGGCCTGCTGTTGAAAGTCGAACACGTCACTGATGTAGTGGCCCGAGTCGTGGGAGCTCCCGACATGGCTGACCACGCTGACCAGCCTGTAAGCCGGAGGAGGACCTCCCGACCCCACAGCGTCTGGTGCCCGGGCCTGGGCCATAGGGTCCTGGTTTTCAGGACCCCTGTCAGAACCCAACGCACCACAGACGTCTTGGTCGGCTTCCGGAAGTCTGGCTTCTGTGGGTCCACTCATGTCCTTCTCTGGACATCCCTGGACACCCGCGGAGTTGGTTTTCTCACTGTTCTGAAGTTCTGGGTTTCCAGGCACCTCTGCAGGCACTGAGCTGGGGGTGCTGACTGGCTCTCCTCTGTCCTCATGAGGCAGGGGGCGGCCTTCCTCGGTCACCGCGGAGTCTGCTGTTGCCTGTCCCCGCTCAGGTGCCCTGCGTCCGGGGTCGGTCAGCTCCGACTCCAGGCCTCCCTGCCGCTGGGTCCTGCCTGCTCCTCCACATGTGCTCTGGACTCCTCGGGGCCCCCGGGATGCGGAGCTCTGCGTCTCGGATGGCAAGGACGGGCTGGGGACCGCAGAAAGCGTCTCTTGAGAGACTGTGTGCAGGACGTTGGCGTCCCCTGCAGGCGCCCTTCTGACCACGGGGAGTGGCGGCTTGGTGTCTGCGCTGCACTGAGACGACAGAACCAAGGACGGGGAGACGAGGACCCGCTGGTCATTCTTCACCAGCAGCCAGGCGTCGTCGAAGCTGTATCGTTTGAGGTGGACAATGAGGACCCGGGGCAGCCTGCCGAACCAGCTCCTGCGCACGGAGCGCCTGTGCTGGCACCGCTCACACCGGTACTGCAGCTCCTCGGCTGCAAAGAAGAGGTCCAGGGCAGTCTGGACAGACAGAGGCAGGGGTTCTGTCCCGCGCTGCAGGTCCAGGGACAGGTGGTTGCTGGGCTCTGTCTTGAGGACCACCCAGCCACACACTTGGCACGTGATGGAAATCTGCATCTCAAACTCAAAATTAGCACTAACAGGGCAGTGGGAGGCTTCGGAGGCAGGGCTGCCAGCGCACAGCTCTGGGGCTGGGTCCCCGCCAGCCTCCCCGCCAGCGCTCCAGGTGGCCTTTACATCCTCAAACTCGCCCTTGAGCTGCTGTAAACACTGGCCTAAAAATTCGTGCGCGTCGTTCTGCTGGCTTCCCTGAAAGGCCTCCGCAGCTGCTGAAATGGCACCTTTGATGCTCAGGAGCAGCTCCTGCTTGGTCTCCACCTTGCAGAAATCTTTCAGAACCAGCAGCCAGCTCAGGGGCGTGAGGAGGGCCCCCGAGGGCGCTGTCCCCCAGGAGACGCTCTGCAGGAGCAAGCCCTGGGCGAAGGTCGGGACGGCCAGCAGCGCCTGGAGCACGGCGTTCATGTAGCAGGTGTTCCCCAGGTTGGGGAGGCCGCGCCATGCCCACCCTGGCTCCGCAGGGGTGTCGGGGGCGGCCGGGGCTTCCTGCCACCCCGCGTTGTCCCCGTCTGACTCCGGTGGAGACCCCAGACTTGTTCTGTCGGAGGGCGTCTGGGTGGCAAGCGCCGCCTCGCGCGGGTCAGGCCCCGGGGTGGGGCTGGTCCCGGCTGAAGGCCCAGCGTCCTCCGAGTTTCCTTCGTCGTCCTCCGAGTTTCCTTCGTCGTCTAAGCTCAGGGGCCGCTCCCCGTGGCTTCCTGCAAACTTCCAGGGCTGGGCCCGGCATTTCTTGCTGGGCGCCAGGTCATCTTCTCCCAGCGCGTCCTGGCTCCTCTTCATCCTCTTTCTACCTTCACATTCTAGTGACCCTTTCTTCCCAAGAGGCGGTGGCTCTGACATCAGCCAGGGCCTCTTCTGAGAAGGAGGGTTCACTGCTGCCTTGGGTAGCAAAGGACCCCCAAAGTGGCTTGAGGTTGTGAAACAGGATTTTGTCGGCTACCAGATCCCTGTTCTCGAGGACAGACCACTCTCCAGTGCCATGGGATTTCGAAATCTGTTTTGATGAAAAATGTCCAGAAATGTCTTTGATGGTTCAACACCTATGTAGGTGATTTGCCAATGAATACTAAGGTCACGTCCTGCCACGTCATACCTCCAGTGAGCACACTGGCCATGTCACTGCTCAGCTGGGAAACCCACGCACTCTCGGGGTCTGCAAGTGACTCCCTCCAGCGAGTCAATGACGGCTCCTCTCCACTTCCTGGTCCCCGTCCTCTTGCTCCAGATTTGTGTTTGTCTTTGGAGGAAGCATCCTTTCTTTATAAATGAAACACTGTACCCTAAAGACAAAAGGCACACACCCTCATTTTAACCACCGTGTTCCAGCCATGACGCTTGGCGTAAGTCCCTATGGAACACCATTTGCTATGGGTCCCCTCAAGTCCCAAGTGAAAGCCGCTTTTTCTAAGCCCTGCCAGCCTCAGAACACGTCTGCCCTCCTTTGGCCATTTTTAGTGGTTAAAATGGACCCTTGTGCTGGTGCGGAAGGTACGTCACCTCCTGACAGACCTGAGAGTGCAGGGTCTGACAGGCCCAGAGCACTCACACAGCAGGTCTGAGGACTGGCCTCCTGGGGGCACAGAGGGCCACTCAGCAAGCAGCAGGGGGACACAGGTGGATGTGGTGGAGAGCACACGAAGGTGCAAAGGAAGAAGAAGGCAGAAGATGAGACAGAGGGGCTCAAGGACACCGTAGTCCCCAGGGAGGAGCAAACCAGACCCACAGTGAGCTGTCACCACAGCTGCTCTGACGGCCTGTATGGAGAAGTCAAGAGATGCTCAGTGTCTCCCAAGGAACCTCCATACTGCTTTCCCGAGTGGTTGCAAAACTGGGAATGGAGCCCCATTTGACCCAGCTGTCCCTCTCCTCGGTCTATACCCAAAGGACTTAAAGGCAGCACACTTGAGGGACACAGCCACATCAATGTTTATAGCAGCACAGTTCACCACAGCTAAACTGTGGAGCCCACCTAGATGCCCTTCAGTAGATGGATGGATAAAGAGACTGTGGTATATCGACACAGTGGAATGTTCCTCAGCAATAAAAGAGAATAACACGATGGCATTTGCAGGTAAGTGGATGGAGCTGGAGAGTATCATGCTGAGCTTAGTAAGTCAATCCCCAAAACACAAAGGCCAAATGTTCTCTGATAAGTGGATGCTGATCCATGTGGGGGAGGCGTGGGAAAAACGGAGAAACTGGGCACAGGGAATGGCGGGATGGGAGGGGAACGGGGCAGGAAAGGTGGTGGAATGAGATGACACCCTCACCCAGGTACACGTCGGACTGCACATGTGGTGGGACGCTCCGTTGTGTACAACCAGAGAAATGAAAAGTCCTGCTGCACTTGTGTAAAACGAATCAAAATGCATTCTGCTGTCATCTATGCCTAATTAGAATAAATCAATTAATTAAAAAAAGAGATCCTCAGTGTGGATGAGGACCTGGAGAGAAGGGACCCTGGTGCTGTGGTGGACTGCAGACTGACATGGCCATCCCAGAAGGGTTCCCAGTCTGAACCCCCAACAGACAGGTGCACGCCCGACTCCACTGTTCCTTTTTTCCTCTTCCCTCCCCACCCTTTGTTTCTTTTTCTTTCTTCAGCTACAGAGATTTTTATCACAGGGGAGACTACCAGGGAGCTAGTCAAAGCCCTTTTTATTTTTGAGACAGAGTCCCACTAAACTTTCAAGACTGGCCTCAAATTTGCAATCCTCTCACCTCAGCCTCCCAAGTTGCGGAACTTACAGGCACGGCCCCTGTGCCCAGCTTGTCCTCTATTTTCTACAATACCCAAGAAAGGAGCTGGCCTAACTGTCCATCAACAGACGAATCGATAAGGAAATCCAGGTTGTTGTGAATATTATCAGGCCTTCACACAGAAGGAGCCCTGCCACTTGTGAGCCCAAGAACAACTTCAGAGGCTGCTGTGGAAGAGAAGCTAGTCAGATAGAGGGTGAAAGCACCGAGTCATCTCACAGACAGGCAGAACCAAACTGGTAGGAGCAGAGAGTGGAGTGGTGGTCCAGGACTGGGGGTGAGGGAGATGGGGCGGAGGCAAAAGGGGACCCATGCTCATTTCTAAGGTGAACAAGTTCTGGATCTCCAAGGTGCAGCCCGGTCACGCCTATTGATGATGACACATTGCGCCTTGAAGTCTGAGTCTGAGTAGACATTATGTGCTCTCACACACACCCACAAGAGGTGACCGCGTAGCGATGGACAGAGGCACCATCTTGCCTGGGGAAATCATTCCCTTCTACAGTGCACTCACCCATCAACCAGATGCACAGCCTATGCCCACACGCAGCGCCTGCCTGTCGGCTGCCCAACCACAAAGCCGGGGAGTGGAAAACACAGTGGGATGAACTTCAGGAGACGTGGGAGCCGCTGCACGGGCAGGGTGAGGCGGGAGCATCTGTTGTGCCCAGTGCAAAGCAGCCTGAGCAACAGCCGCATCCACAGAAGAGGGCGCAAAGAGAAAAGGGTTCACCTCTTACGCCTGAAGCTGCCTCTGGGTCCCGCAGCCCTCAGCAGTGCCAGGATCTGAAGCCATGGAGGCTGGGAGGTGGCAGAGGGAGCAGTGTGCCCTGAGTGGGCGTTCAGGATCAGACACTCCCAGTGCTCAGTTGCTCAGTGAGATCCTATCTCCAGATAAAATGCAAAATGGGGCTGGGGACACACTCAGTGTTTGAGTGCCCCTGAGTTCAATCCCCAGTACCAAAACAAACAAACGAAAACCCAAAAACAAAAAAATCACAGATGTGTAGTTTCCCAGGGCATAAATGTAGCCTTCAATCATTTGAGTCCTCCTCAACCTGACCACTCACTCTGTAAGCCAGCATTTTTCTCTTTAGCGCAATGCGGTCTTCACTCTTAGCCCCTCAACGTTCTAGCACCCGCAATGAGACAGACTTAGCGCCTCACTGCCCGCAAGTCCACTGCAAGGGTTGCAAGTACCACATGTCCATCACTTGACCTGTGACTACCAGCTTTTCCTGACGTTGCAGAAGGGTCAACGTGTGAAGGGAAACTAGGACACTGCTGGGAAATCAGGGAGGGAAGTAACTGGTGGGCATGGAGGGTCAACCTCAGGGACAGGAAAGAAAGAGGAGGCGAGGTGAGGGGCTGGGTGACCACTAGGATGGAGAGAGAGGAATGGAGATGGGGTGGGGGGAGAGGAGAGAAGGAGGGAGGGAGAGGAGGGAGAGAAGAGAGGAAGGGGAGAGGGAAAGAGAGAGGGAGGGAGGGAGAGAGGCGGTGGAGGAAGGAGGAGGAGCACAGAAGCACCTGGAAGGGGACACGTATCCCCAAACTGAAAGCAGTTTCAGAAAGTTTCAGAAAATCCTCTCTGGAAAAAATTTTAAAAAGGGGTGGTGGGCATGGGTCTCTGAAGTCAAAGAGAGAACAGTAATAAATAAATAGAGTAATAAATCAAAAATAATCATCGGGGCTGGGGATGTGGCTCAAGCGGTAGCGCGCTCGCCTGGCATGCGTGTGGCCTGGGTTCGATCCCCAGCACCACATACAAAGATGTTGTGTCCCCCGAAAACTAAAAAATAAATATAAAAAAATTCTCTCTCTCTCTCTCTCTCAAAAAAAAAAAAATCCTCTGAGGAGGCAGCACAGGGTGTGGCGCACTCCAGGCGCCCTGGGGCTGGTGTGCCAAGCCCAGGGGAGGAGGCCGGTGGTCTCCACGGGATTATCTCTGAATGCATTTCTGAATGCCCCTCCCTGATCACACAGAGGAGATTACAACCCAGGGAGCAGCCCTATAGATTTTCTCAGAACCCTGCCTCACTAGCTCCTCTGGCAATGTTCAATTGCTTGAGAAAACTTACACTTTATGAGGTTCTAACTTAAAAGCTAATCATAATTTTGTTTATCCTGGCATTCTCAGCATCTTTAGTATTTTTTCTTGTTTCAAAGAAGCAGGAGAAAAGATGTATGAAGACCAGATGTTACAATCCAACTGACAGAGTTCAAAGCCTCGCTTCAGCACTTCCTGCTTCTGCAACACCCAACTCCTTGCTGGGGCTTGGTTTCTGATATGTCAGAAAGTTGTGGTGATGAGCACAGCTCCTTGTTAGGTAATAATGTTGCAGGTAATTGTTTCACCACCACAGGGTCTTGTGTGTGTGGCCAAGGCTGTCCTCAAATTGAGATCCTCCTGCCTCAGCCTCCCAAGGCGCTACAATTACAGACGTGAACACTAATTCCTGTGTTAAATGTGAGCTCCTTTCTGAAAAGGCCAATATCCAGTCACAGAAAACTAACCCAAATCAAAACCAACCTAAGGCGTCCTGATCCACAACTCACACACGTAATGGGTGAAATAAGAAACCCCCCTCACCACAATATCTGACATCCCACCAACCCAACAAGCAAACTCCACCGTCTGAGGAAACTTACAGTTTGAAGAGCCGCGGCGCAGGGAGGATGGAGGAGGGCTCTGATCAGGTCTGGCGGGAATCCTGGGTATTCATCAGCCCGGCGCTCCACCCTTTTCTAAAACACACCTCTTTTGACTAAATCCCGTCCTAGAGCCAGGCCCAGGGTCCGCTCTCCATATTTCCTTTAACCCACTGTGTGCCAGGTACACTTTGGAGAGAGCTTACTTCCAGCAGAAGGGCCAACCCAGAGTTGTCCTGTTTCTTTAATATTCTTTGATCTTAAAATTCCCTTGACCTTTCTTGTGCCTTTCTTTTGCCCCCCTCTCCTGCTCTTTGTCACCACTGAGCTGCGTCCCCCTTCATCGCCTGGATTGTGGGGCCCCAGTCTCCCACCTTCCTAGCCTTTCTTTCTCTTTATGACACTGGTATCTTTGAAGAATATACTCGTGTGTGTGTGGGTGTGTGTGTGTGTGTTTTACTGAGGCTGAACTCAGGGGTTCCCTTCCACTGAGCCCATTCCACTTCTTTTTGGTTTTTGAGTTAGGTTCCCACTGATTTTCCCCAGGATTACGTCGAGTTCAGGCACATTGGGCTGGAGGATCCCAAAGGAGGGTCTGTCTTCTGAGAATATCATTTCCAGACACAGATGACATTAATTTGTCCTTTTTAAAGGATCATGTACTTAAAAAGTATTTGTTTCCACTATGCAAATGACACTTTTCTTGGGTGATTATATATCTGTATGGAAATCATTTAAGATTGAAAATATGCCATTTCTCACCAGATTATCCACCAGTAGAAAGATTATTTAAATAGCATCACTTAGCAAAACAACCTTACTACCTACCATTTTACATTGCTTTTAGTTGGTTGGTTGGTTGGTTGGTTTGGGGGGATTGGCTTACATCCACCATTTCTGTGGGCTACACCCCATGTCTTTATTTCCTGGGCTAAATGGATCCATAGTTAAGATTCACAGCTACTTCCAGATCAGAGTTTGAAAGTGTGGGCCAGTTTTTTCTTGTTACAAAGAAGCAGGAGAAAGTCTGCATAGTACTCGAGTGTAAATTCCATAGCCCCGGGGTATTATATTTTCATCTTTGTCAGTAAGTTAGCTGAAAGATACCTCCTTTGTAATTCAAGTTAGCTCGAACATTTCTCTCCATTTTGGGGAACACACACACACACACATACACTCACACAGACACATTGGTGACTAATTCATGCTTTTACTATGTATCTGCTGAAGTGTAAGTTGACCTTCATTAATCTAAAATAATTCTTTTAAAGTGAAGGACATCACTAGGTGCAGTGATGTCATCTCAGCAGCTCAAGAGGCTGCGGAAAGGCAATCCTAAATTAGAGGCCAGCCTGATCTACTTACCGAGCCCTGTCTCAAAAATAGAAATGACTGGGGGTGTGGCACGCTCAGGGGTAAAGCACCCGGGTTCATCCCCGGTGTGTGGTGGGTGTTGGGGAGAGCCCGTCCGAGCCAATGTAGGCCACAGGAGCTGCACCCCAGGCCTCTCCCATGGCCCGGGCGGGACTCGGACTCTCCCCCTCCTTGCCTCGGCCTCCACGCGGCGTTGTCCACGTTCCCTACCGAGGTGCCTACAGTGGTCCCAGCTGACACTGGTGACTTCAGACCACCTTACAGTTCCAAGGTGGCTTCTTTCCCACTTCTACTGGGTGCAGTTCATTTTGAAGGACACAAGAGGCGCCGGAGCTGTCAGGAGCCCCATGTGGGTCCTGGAACTGGGGTCTCACCCAGGGCCCTGCCAAGTCCCACCCGCACACAGAGGTCAACGCAGGGGCCCCCCTCCACGGAAGGAGGGACCCCACAGTGGGGTGCGGGTGACGACGTCATCGGCTTGCCCCCGAGGGCTGGGAGAACCCGGTGCTGCTTCACCCTGGGGTGGCCCGTCGGGTCCCCGTGTCTTGCGTGTGCTCCCGCGGGGGGAGGGGGGCTGCACACTCGGGCGCCACCTCGCACACGTGTTTCCCCTCTCAACGCGAGTGACCCGCACTGTGCGAGGCCAGCCGCCTGCCCTCGGGGCTCGCCGCCCGCGGCTGCCCTGCCGCCCGGTGCGGGACTCTCTACCCGTGGGCTCACCCCTCACCGCGGGGCACCGCACCCAGCGGGCGGCTTCCCACGGGGCCTTCCCGGGCCCACAGGCCGCAGCGCGCGGAGGCGCCTGGGAAATGAGGCCTGGCCCCGCCCCTCCGCCGCGCGGCCTCCTGGGCCGGTGCCCTGACTTCCGGCCGCCGCCGGCGGGCACGCATGCGCACCGACCCAGCTGGCCTCGGCCCCTGGGGCTTGGGGGTCCGACGGCAGCCCAGCGCCGTCCTGTCCATCTTCTGGGGTGTGCGGCCGGTGACTGCTGCGCCGTGGATGCCAGGAGTTAATGACTAGCTGTCCACGTGGCCAAAGAGTGGGCAGCACCAGGCTTCGAGCCTCAGGCCTGGGGACAGACCCTGGAATGCCCTCCACCTCGGGTGGAAGGGAGCGACTTCTGGGATCTGGTGGTTCTTTTCTCCTTTGCGCTGTTTGCTGTGTGACAGTATTTTAATAAGATTAATCTTTAGAAAACATGATTCCTCTTAAAATGTAAAAGAGGGAAGTTGGTCTGCCAAGATGATCACTGATGGTGGAGGCTGATGAGTTATTTTACTCCTTGCGCTTTTAGAACATTTGTGAGCCCTCAGATGCCGAATACAGGTAACAAAGTGGGACAGCCTGCCCCGCCCCCACCAAGCCTCGGCACTGATTCAAATCAGGTGGTCGGAGCTGTTAGGTGCAGGACAGGCTGAGTAAGCTGTCTGCAGGGCAGGCCAAACAAAGTTAGCTGCAGGGTGACCTGGCCTCTCAAACCCTCTGTCTGGCTCTTTATCATCTGATTGCTTCAAGCCCAAACGCCCAAGCCCCCGGCTCAAGGCTGAACACTTAACCCCCTTGTGTGCCAACAAGGCAGCTTGCAGACCCAGAGACCCCATTAGATTTGGGCTATAGAAACTACCTCCTGCCGGGCCTCTCTCTCTCGCTCGCGCTCTCTCTCTCTCTCTCTCTCTCTCTCTCTCCTTCTCTTTCTCTCTTTTCTCCTCTGTTGCACTGCTGCAATAAAGCTCTCTTGGTTGCTCTGAGTGTTGTGGTCACTTTTCTTTCATTGGTGCCGAAACCCGGGAGAGGGTTAAAACCATTGTTGGGTCCCTCTTCCTTCGGAAGTGCCACTCACCAGACGGCCTGAACCCATTTTCTCGACCCCAGAACTCCATCCACCACCGGCCTTCGATTGGTGAGTTTCTCCTTCCTGGAGTCCTAAACCCAATGGTGGTGTCAGGAGGATTTGACCTTGATCGTCTGGCAAACCTCTCTGCCCACCTGCGGGGAGGAAAATACCCCACCACAGCCTTCAAGGCCATGGTGGCCCTCAGGGACTCCTTCCTTGGGCAGATTAGACTCTTGGTTCAAAATTATTCCCTTCCCTTCCCAGCTGGTAGCTTACTACCATAGGCTTTGTAGGTCTCCCTCAAAGGACTGTGTAACCTCTGGGGACACATAACAGAGAACCAAACATCACACCCACCCAGACCTTCACGGTCTCGGTGGCTCTCCTAAAGTCCTTGTCCTCACCTCAAGACTCGGCCGCTAGAGAGACGCTTATCCTCCCCTACCTCTCTCTTGCCCTGCCTCTCTATGTCTCCTCTTTCCGGCCCTGGGAGTCATGGGTACTGTGTCCTCTCTGCCAGTCGACTCTCCCCTACAGTGCCTCTTGGATAACCTCAAAACCCTCTCCTTGACACCAGACATCAAACCCAAAAATTGATCAAATATAGCACTCAGGCCTGGCCCACTTAACCCTTAGAAAATCAAAGCAGATGGTCCCCTTTTGGGTCCCTGGGTCCCTCCATTCTGAGGGATCTCTACAATTACTGTGAGCATTCGAAAAAATGGGTAGAGATCACTTTCTTCTTGTTCTGATCCAATCCTGCTCTCTGCACCTCTTGCAAACCTCTACAAGTTCTTCCAGCTTGCAAACCAACTCCCCCAACCACGATCCCCAACTTTCTCCTCCTCCGGACTCATCCACTACTTTTGACCCTTCTAATAAATCTCCATCCTATCGCCTGCCTCCATCCTATCGCCTGGCTGAATAAGTCCTCACCCTCAGCCATCTGCCCCCAGACTCTCGGCCGTCACTCCCACCTCAGTAGCCTGCTTTCTCCCCTCTAATCACTAGATCAAAAATGTACACCACCGCCCTTCCTCAGACCGTTGCCCCCTTGCTGAGGTAGCAGTTACTGAAGGAATCCCTCCACCCACTCACTCCTCTCTTCTACTGTTAGCACCCACACCGGGTCCCACCAGGTCCTCTTACCAGCTAACCCAAAGCTCAAACCAGCTGAGGAGAGCCCTCAGACCCCTATCCAAGATGTAATGAAAATAGCCTTAAAGTTGTTTGTTATCACTGAAAACAGGTTACTAAGAATTAAAGTCCCTCACAGGCTTTTTGGGTTACTCACTCCTGTCCTCCCCTCTGCTCTACCTGTTCTACTGCTCAAGTTTCCTTGCTAGGAAAATCCCAAACCCCTTTCCCATTATTCTTTACATCTCCTTCCTCATTCTCAGATCCACCCTAGATGCTCTCAGCCCCGCCTTCCCGTCTTCCCCCTCCCTACCAGGCCCACAGAAAAGTCTTCACTGACCTTCTCCAGAATCTTCACCATGGCTGATTTTAGAACTTTCACAAAAGGATCTCTACAAAAGAGTTTATTGAAGATAAATTTCCACTTTTCATGTTGTCCTGTTCTACTTGACCATGTCTGAAAAAATCAGCACTCCAGGTGCTGGACACCCCCTTACTAGTTTTTCACAAAATATGTGAACAAGGCCTCTGGCCTTGAGCTGGGCTTCACAGTGATGCCTACATTTCTAAGATAAGGGAGTTACCAACTGGGCTCCATGGTAACAGCTGGCAGGGGGAGGAAAGAAAGGGGAGAAAAACTCTCCCCCTCCCAGGTGTCCTTGAAGGGTTAACTTGCCCAGAACAGAGAAAAAAACAAAAAACAAAAAACTGCTTTTCATGAACTTCTGCAGACTGTGAACTTCTGAGCCCCTCCCCTTACATGTTGGGTGCAAAATTCTGAAACTACCTAAACTCAGGGTTCCGGGATTAATTGATAACAGCAGAAGCAGTGCCCTCTGAATCAGGCTGCAACCAAATATAACTGTTTCCCTGTCTTTGGTGCTATCTTAGGTGCCTTGCCTTGTCCATCCCTACAACGGTATAATTCTATATACTTAAACATTGTTCATGTTTTTATGAAATGGTCAACAGATGTGATTAATTGAGTGCTGCAAATAACAAAATATCTCTTATTAAAATGGAATAATTTACCTAAATTCAGAAATTTACAAGGATTGTTTCAAAGTGGGAATAAAGAAGGAGTTAAAAGATGGGAAATAGAAATTAGAAGGTTCTAAGTATGGATTTAATAGAAGGAAAAGGTGTTTCTGGATAAGAGAGTCTATATGATTAAGTACATAAGAGGGTTTAAGCAAGTGACAAAGAAGGTCTGTGTGCGTTGCCTATATAGGTTTGAGTAAGTGATAAAGAAGGTCTATATATGTTGGTTATATATGTAAGTTTTTTTTAGCAAGTAATCTTGAAGGAATTAAGGATTAAACAACTATGGTTAAACAACAACTGTTATTTTTCGATATTGTAATGTGTTATTTCTTTAAGAGCTAAAGTTGACTAATATAAAAACATCAATGTAATTGTGGTACTATTACTCTTCTTTGTATATTAAATGTGTTCATATTTTCCAGGTATATAAGTCTTTAAGATAGAAACTTTAAAAAAATACATTATATCAAGCTGGTATTCTCCAAAAGGTTGCATGGTAATTTTAGGCTTATAAAAATAACATATTGGAGATTTATTTATATCATTTAATGTTCTATCACTGGACCTGTTATCAATAAGATTAATATAAAGTTTTATACACTGGGTACAATTTAAATGTAATATCATATTGTGTTAGGTAGTATTCATGTGACCTTGAACAACAATATATGTAAACTTTATAAAATAATATTTCAAAACAAAGATCAGCTTCAATACTAGAGCACTTTACCTAAGATTTATAAAGAGCCCTGGCTTACCTGAGATAAGGCTGTGCCTCCCATCTTACTACATGTCAGAATGACTCCAAAGTAGGCCAGACTTCAGCTAAAGCCCAGTACTCTTAATTTAAGGTGAAACAGACTTTGCTGGATGTTTAAGATCAAGACTTAAACTTAAATTAAAATGGCCAAGAAAACAATATCTGGCTCTGGCCCTCTGAGTCAGTCTGAATCCAGGGAACAGGGGACTTCTCTAAAGAGCTTTGCAACTCTGGGGCACATAACCTCCTGATCAGGGAGATTAAGGAGACCACTGGAGAGTGAAAAGCCAATCAGTGCACTTGCTGTGAATAGGAGGGTCATCGGAGAAGGGAGACATCCCTGATGCTTCCAAGGGAAGTTACATGGTCAAGCAAGACCTGGACCCATCCTAGCGCAGATGGCACTAGCAGAACTGAGAAGCTGCTCTCAGGTTCCCCCACGAGTGACCCCTGTGGGAACTCGGCTGACTCTTAACAATAGATAGAAACAAAGTCAATTTTGACCAGCTTGATCTTAAACACCTACCAAAAACAGGTAAGATAAAACACAGTCATTCCTGGGAGTAATGAAGGACAAGAACAGCTAGAAAAGAGGAGACAGCAACTAGCCAACAGGCTCCATGGGGAATGTTCAGTCAAGTATGGCCTCGGTTCCTCCCCCTTGCAGGACCTCTATTAGTCCTCTTTATGTTCCTCCTAATAGGACCATGACTATTAAATTGCCTTCAGAAGTTCCTGCAAGATCAGATACACAAATTCACCAACCAGTCAATCAACTGCTTCTTTAAGACTACCAGCCCTGATGCCCAAGACGGAGACCTAGGACTCATGACCAACTCCTCTGGCTCCAGAGACTCTGCCCCCACAAAAAACCCTCTCTAGCGCCTTTGCCAGATTTTACAACCCTCTTTCACTTCCTAGGAATGAGAACTACTCTCCAGCAGGTCCACCTGCTTGTTCTGTCTGCTCTACAGCATCCCCACAAGGAAGCATCAAACCTACACTCCCCACACCTCAGATGAGGAGCCACCAGCCAGGCGAAGACTGGCAGATCAACTTCATTCATGTATCTAGGCACAAAAAGCTTCGCTACCTACTTACTCTGGTTGATACTTTTTCAGGTTGGATAGAAGCCTTCCCTACATCCAGGGAAATTACTGACACCGTGGCCTCCATCCTCATTGAGGAGATTATTCCCAGGTTCAGACTTCCCACCTCCACCCAGTCAGAAAACGTTCACTTCTCAGGGAACATGCAGACCGGTGCCCTCCTGTGCCATTCACTGCCTCAATCCCAGCACAACCACCAACTGAATTGGACCCTCTTCAACTGGGTGACTCAGTCTTATTCAGGAACTGCATTCTCAATCATTGGAACCTCGCTGGACGGGAACCCCTACAGTCATACGTACTACCCCATGGTGACCAAGCTCTTAGACGCTCTCCCTGGTACTATGTCTCCTGCCTAAAAAGGCACCTGTTCCAAATGTCCAGTCCTGGACTTCCACCACGACCACCAAACTCAAAATTTCTCGCCAACCCTCTCCTTCTTTTACTAATCATTATTCTCTCTCAAGTTTCTATCCCGACCACAGATGGTGCTTCTACATCCAAGCAACATGGCACCAGGAGGACACCACCTGCTCTCAGTTTATGGGTCAAGGCGATTGCCCTTCCATTGGCTACAATTGGGCTGTCACCCTTAACATTACTGGATTCATCCAAGCCACCAAGCCACCTCTGATACTTCCTAGAGTCCCTACCACTGGACCAATGGCTGATACCAAGAATCTCCTCTGCCCAGGACTGGTTTGATGCCATCGACGACTTGTGGCTTCAAGGAACCTTTATGGACTTTACCCCTACCACAGTAGTTATCCATAGCCACTGGGTGTTATTTCTGGCTGCCCTGGTGTTCTCAGACCTGTCCCCTGAACATTCCTCCACTTTCCCTTCTAGGCCCAACACCGCCCACCATTAAGCAGGAAGTAGCCAGAGGACTTTACATGGTCCCCCTTGTCACTTAGAAAACAAAACAGGAGGAATGTTAGGTGCAGGACAGGCTGAGTAAGCTGTCTGCAGGGCATGCCAAACAAAGTCAGCTGCAGGGTGACCTGGCCACTCAAACCCTCTGTCTGGCTCTTTATCACCTGTTTGCTTCAAGCCCAAATGCCCAAGCCCCTGCTCAAGGCCAAACACTTAACCCCCTTGTGTGCCAACAAGGCAGCTTGCAGACCCAGAGACCCCATTAGATTTGGGCTATAAAAACCCCCTCCTGCTGGGCCCCTCTCTCTCTTGCTCTATCTCTCTTGCTCTCTCTTGCTTTCTCTGTCTCTCTCTTGCGTGTGCTTCCTCTCTCTCTCTCTCTCTCTCTCTCTCTCTCTCTCTCTCTCTCTCTGTTTCTCTCTCTCTCTCTTTCTCTCTTTTCTCCTCTGTTGCACTGCTGCAATAAAGCTCTCTTGGTTGCTCTGAGTGTTGTGGTCACTTTCCTTTCAGGAGCCGTGGCGCTCCCTGGGACCGCGGGAGGTGCGGAGAGGCCTGGGCCTGCAGCCTCCCAGAGTTGGGAGGCTGGTCTAGCTAGTCCTGCAGGAAGGGAGCAGGAGAGGATGTGGTCAGGACCATGGACAGGTCTCCTCCCGCAAGTAGGGCTCAGATTCCACCCAGTGACTCTGGGATTTGGAGGGCCAAAGTCTGATCACCCAGTAACTGAAAAATCAACGGAACAACTGAGCATTAAGCTGAATTATGCTGTAGACCAAGTCAGAGACCCGCAGCAAGGTCACGGCGTGGAGAAGCACACGGAGGAGCTCCCTAAACAGACTGCTCTGAAAAGAGAGAAAGCTGAGAACAGTGAGATCTATTGAAGTTTAAATATTGTCGCACACTGGAATCTGCTAAGAGATTGGAGTCCGGGTGCTCCCCCACACGCACACACCTGCACAAAGAAGACTGGGTTGGTTGTTGGATATGACGATGGACATGACGGCAGCCCTCACTTGACTATGCGTCCCAAGTTCCTGTGGAGTTGAGTCTTGATAAATGCCTTGTAAATTGACAAGTATGGTCCGTAAAAAAATGCATGCAACACACCTAGCCTCCAAACGCTGTAGCTTAGCAGCGCAGCATGATGGACAGTGTATGTCATTCACCCTGGTCGTCATGTGGCTGACCAGAATCAGGAGGGGTATACCACATACCACTAGCCCAGGAGGAGATCAAAATTCAAAACTGAGGGGTGGTTTTGATTGAATGCAAGTGGCTTTTGCATTATCTGAATTGAAAAATCATGTCAAGCCATTTTAAGCTGGAGAGCATTTGTCCATCAAAATACCATGTGTGAATCTTAATCATCTACAATAATAAATTTACTAGAAAAAATAAAGACCAGGGGCAGGTTTTATTTAAGATAATGAAGGAGAGCCATGAAATGATGATCCTCTATGGTGCTTAATGAATGCTGGCTCTCAGAAGGGACAAGGTACATGGGGCAAAAGTGATGGATAGATACATACCCGCCGAAGGATGTGTGTCTGAAAATTTATTTCCATAAGCAACAGTGGAAAGTTTCGCAAGTGACTGATTCTGTATTCCATTTCAGGAGGAGACTGGAAAGTAGGACGGCAAGTTGAGATGCACCAAGGAACTAAGGAGAGGCCACTGGATTGGAATGGTGGACTCCATCCCGGAGAGAAAGCCCACTAAGCAGGGAGCTCTGTGCAGACCTCACAGAGCACAGCAGGCTGCATGGCTTGCCGGTGCTGCAGACGCCTGCCCTAGCCCAGAAAGCAGCACAGGGCTCAAGCAAGCACAGGAGAGAGCAGTGGAATCAAGAGACCCCCCACAGGACGCTTGGGGCCATGGCCACCCCAGGGCGGCATGCTCTCTCAGGCAAAGTTAGTTCATAAGTAGAAACTCTCCAAGATGGCGGTCAAAGGAAAACCCCCCAATAAGATAACAGTTGTTTGCCACCCTTTTCAAGCATCAGGTGGTGTGTGCCTGGGACTGGCCTCTCCACAGTGGGCAGTGACACCACAGTGGCTGCTGTGTCAAAGGAATTATTAGGTCCTTTGTGACCTTATGCATGCAGTCGTCCTGCAGCACTCCTGGCCAGAAACTAGGAGTCACCGCAGTGATGGGGGCTGGGCTCAGCTTTGTGGTGCAACACTTGCCTCCCACATGCGGGCCCAGGGTTCGCCCCCAGCACGGCAGATAAGTAAAATAAAATGCAGCCTCAGTCAAAGACATGTGGGGATCTCTCAGAAAGGAGATTTTAAGTGTGCTCTCCACACAAGTACAAGTATGTGGGGGTAGTGCGTGTGCAAAACAGCTTGATGTGGCAGTTCCATGACCTGCATATAGATCACGCTCTGCACCACAAACACAAACAATTTTTATTCATCAATAAATACTGAAACACGAAGAAGACCAAAATGCCTTATTCTACTTTATTACTTGGCTTCTACCACCATCTAGTGGCAACATGTAGCCACTGCCACGGAAATTCCTGGAAAGGCCCCTCTGGCCAGAGGGTAACGGGAAGGCAGTGGGATCACGTCAGGAACGCCATCACTGCCCGTCTTGAACGCAGTTGTTAAGGCTTAGAAATGCACGTGGTGCCCAGTGCAGTGGCACACGCCTAAATCCCAGGGACTCGGGAGGCTGAGGCAAGATAAGTTCCAGGCCAGCCTCAGCAACTTACCAAGACCCTATTACAAAACACAAAACAAAAAGGGTGTAACTCAGTGGTGGCTCACCCCTGGGATCAATCCCCAGTACAGAAAGAAAAAACAGGCACCAGAACATGTTCCCTGGGTTTTCAAAACTTTTTAAACACTTCCCTGAGCAGGGGCACAGGGAGGCAGAGAGGGAGATTTCTGATCTAGCACAGAAGGTTCTCAAGATAAGTTTTTGTTTTTGTTTTTTAAAGAGAGAGTGAGAGAGGAGAGAGAGAGAGAGAGAGAGAGAGAGAGAGAGAGAGAGAGAGAGAGAGAGAGAGAGAGAGAATTTTTTTAATATTTATTTATTTAGTTCTCAGTGGACACAACATCTTTGTTGGTATGTGGTACTGAGGATCGAACCCGGGCCGCATGCATGCCAGGCGAGCACACTACCGCTTGAGCCACATCCCCAGCCCTAAGTTCTTTTTTTGATTTTTTTATTTTTTGATGACTTTCATTTTATTCATTTATTTACATGTGGTGCTCAACCCAGGGCCTCACACGTGTGAGCAAGCACTGCGCCCTGAGCCACAGCCCCAGCCCCTGGGTAAGTTCTCACATCTTGTACCCTGTAACTCAGAGGGGAGGCCAGCCTGGGGTCCAAGAGTTGGCTGAGAGTTCTACAAGCTTCTTTGGGGTCCGTGGATGGTTCCGTTCTGCAGAGCAAGTGTAAGCCACTCTCCCCAACTCAAGTGAACCAGGACCCTCCAAAAGGTGTATCTCAGAAGGCAGTATTTGAATTTCTCTTCAAAGACCGAGATTTCCATGGGTGACCCTCAGGTCAGCCTTCCTTCATGGCTCTCAACAGCAGTGGCCTTCAGAGCGGGGAGGGTCTCCCAGTTCTCACATTGGACACAGGGATCTGGTGCCTATTTCAACACATCACGTCTTAGCATATAAATGTTTACAATTTTTATTGATCAACCAAAACTGAGTTCTCAGGAAAACGGGATCGGGGAGCAGGCAGAGCCTAAGACGGCCTGCCTTGACTTGATTGGCTGGTGGGAGGAAAACCTGTGGCCAAGGTGAGGTGTGGGTTAATAAAGCCAGTGACGTGCAGGGGTCCAGTGTGGTCCTTGTCTTCAAGGACATCCGACAGGGTAGAAAATAATGTCCAGAGAGAAACACAAATGCAAAGTAGCCCCCGCAGAGAGGCAGCCTAGGGAGGGGACAGCAGCCACCTGCAGGTGCCCCCCCCCCCAGAGCTGGGTTCCTGGGGGTCAGCCAGGACTCTCCACGCAGGTTCCTGGGTACCAAAGGAGTCAAGTGTGCAGCGCTGGAGGGGAGCCTGGTGCCAGGGGAGCCCCAGGGCAGTCAGGGCTTGGATTGCACCGCTCCCACACAGCAGGAAGTGGGACATTTTCCAACTCTCACCCCAGAGTCCCAGACGTGCCGGTGCCCACTCAGGCTGCCCTGACTCACAGCCAGGGGCTGGGTAAGGAGGACGGGAGCCCCCTTCTCTCAGGGACCCCTGGAACCGTAAGCCGAGGCTCCTCTAGACGGGGCCCAGGGACCCAAACTAACCCCCTCCCACTAGAGACCCCAGGGCGGGTCTGGGGCTGGAGCCGGCCGAAGGCTGGCTGCAATTTGGTCTGTGTGGCCTTGGGAAAGGATAAACAATCGTCCTGAGCGTAAAATGTGGGGAATTTCTCTTCAAAGACCGAGATTTCCAAGGGTGGTTTGGTGACCCTCAGGTCAGCCTTCCTACATGGCTCCCAGCAGCAGTGGCCTTCAGAGGGGGGAGGGTCTCCCAGTTCACCGTCCCACCCCCTGCCCTGTCCACTTACCTTCTGAAGTCTGCCGACTTGGGGCAGGCAGACCCTGGATGCAGGAGACACAGTGGTCCCTCCACTAGCCCACCCACCGGGATCGGGTGGGTGTCGCGCTGCAGAGGCCCTAGCATTTGCGCGCGCGACCTGCAGACCTCCTCCGGCACCTCCAGATGGTCATACCCACGTGCGTGGGTAGCCACGGCACAGTACTGTTTAGGAACAGTGTCAGGGAACCGTCGGTCCGTGTTCAGTGCCAGGCCATTGTTCCCCAAGGTCGGCGGAATCTCGGGTGAAACCTGTGGATATGGAGGCCCCTCCGCGGGGGAAGTGCCAGGCCTGGTGGGGAGCCTGGGCCGCCCCACTGCGGCTCCAGAGGGTCCCCTCCACGTGGCTTAGCGTCATTATATTTTTAAATAAAAAGTTAGAGGGACGCCAGAGCTACCATTTAGGATCGCTGGGGTCAAATCCTCCCCCCAGGATGGGGAGGAAGCCGAGTTAGGAGGTGCACCCCCTTATTTGGTGTCCTGGGGTCGGTGCTTGTGGCGGGAGCCTGGGTGTCGGCGGGGAGGGAGTCACTCCCGAGGGCTGCGGGGACTTTTCTGATTCAGTTTCTAGCGAGGGAGGCTGGGGGCGGACTCCGCTGGCCGCGCGCCCCTGGGTGGAGGCCGGCGGGGACGGTGCGGGGCGCTGGGCGGGAGGCTCCGGCAGGGCCCAGGCAAGGCCCTGGCCAGCGGCCACGCGGAGCCTGGGGGCTTGCGGACGGAGAGGGCCTGCGTTTCTCCCGCAGCCCTGGTGCGGGGCGCTGAGAGGGGCTCTATTCCCGCGTCCCCGGCGGTGCGCATCGCGCGTGTCGCCATCCGTGCGGTCAGTCAGGTCGAGGAACCGCGACCAGAGTTAAAGGGCGGGTCCCCGAGGCCCGCCACGCAGTCCCTGGGCCCGATGGGTGGGAATTTCGGTGGCAGCTTCTGTCCCCAGGCCCGCGGGAGCGGCCGGAGGTGAGGTCCCGCTGCGCTGGACTCGCACCGCGGAGGCCCCGGCCACCGGAGCGGGACGCGGCGGGGAAACGTCCGAACGTCCGGCCGCTCGGTGCCCGGGTCTGCCTGCGGGCCGCGGGCTTGGCCGGATCCCATGGGTCGGGGAGTCTGACGGGGAAGAGCGGACCCGGGGGACCTGACCCTGGGCGACCCGGGCCGGGACCCAGAGACGCCCCGCGCAGCTGTCCTGGCGGAGGAGGGGGGGGGGCCAGGGCAGTGAGGCGGGGACACGTGAGGGGACAGGAGAGGGCAGGGGACGAGGCTGCGGACAGTCTTCAAACCTGGGGTCCTGAAGCCAGGCACAGGACCCTGGCTGGGGTCCCACTGCCCCGAGGCCTGCGGAGGCCGGCCCGGGAGGCAGGGTGGGGGCCGGCCCAGGGCACAGAGTCCGAGTGTCCGGGACTGTGGGGTGGACGGTAACCCAGGAGCTGCAGGGGTCCTCGGGCGGTGTCAAGGCTCACCGCAGCCCGCAGCCCGAGGGGTGCAGCAGGTGCTGGCCAGCTCCATTTACTTGCCAGGCTGTGTGGCCATCAGAGCGCACTGTCCCTGTGTGTGTCACTGGACGCACACGCCTGCGTTTGTTGATTTTTTTTTTAAATATTTATTTATTTATTTATTAAATATTTATTTATTTTTTAGTTCTCAGCGGACACAACATCTTTGTTGGTATGTGGTGTTGAGGATCGAACCCGGGCCACACGCATACCAGGCGAGCACGCTACCGCTTGAGCCACATCCCCATCCCCACGTTTGTTGATTTTTAATGTTCACAGTTTATTGTGCACTGGAGACTCCTTCAGGAGTCGGGGTGCTCAGAACAGGGCTCCCCCTCTGGCACTGGTGATGAGGTGGGTTAGCGCTGATGGCCACCAAGGCCTGGCTGGGGACAGCGACTGCAGCCCTGCCTGTGGCCTGACTGGTTCTGTTCTCAGGCCCTGGGCTTGGTCTGCATTTTACTGTGTCGACTTGTGTTTGTTTCTATGGAGCTGGGGTCGGAACCCAGGGCCTGCCTTGGTCGTGCTAGGCCAGCCTGACCGCTGAGCTGGCAGCTACCCTGGGCGGCTCCGGGGAGGGTTCTTTTGTTGTGTAGAGTGTATTTTGACATATCATACGTGCGTGGAGTGTAACTTCCCATTTCTGTGGTTGTACATGATGTGGAGTTTCACTGGTCTGTGTTCATATGGGAACTTAGGAAAGGGATCCATTCTACTGTCTTCCCACCCCCCCCCGACCCTCCCCCACTTCCCCAGTCCCATCAGGTAAATCTACCCTTCTCCCTCCCCCTCCTATTGTGAGCCAGCTTCCACATATCAGAGAACATTTGGACTTTGGGGAATTGGCTTATTTCAGTGAGCATGATAGCCTCCAGTTCCAACCTTTTACTGGCAAACACCATGATTTCATTTTTTATGGCTGAGTGATATCCCATTGTGTATAGGTACCACATTTTCTTTATCCATTCATCTGTCGAAGGGCACCTAGGTTGGTTCCATAGCTAGCTATTGTGAATTGAGCTGCTATAAACATTGATGTGGCTGTATCACTATTGGGTGCTGATTTTACATCCTTTGGGTATAAATCGAGGAGGGATGACTGGGCAAATTGGTGGTTCCGTTCCAAGTTTTCTGAGGAATCTCCTCACTTCTTTCCAGCGCAGTGACACCAGTTTGCAGTGTGTGAGTGTGCCTCTCCCCACGTCCTCGCCCACATTTATCGTTACTTGTATTCTTCATGGAGGGCTCTGAACAGGAGCGTGTCTGGCTCTGTGGCCGGTCCCGGGTGCCAAGGGCAGCTCCGCCAGGAGGGAGGTCCGACAGTTTCAGGAAAGAGCTCTTGGTGGCTTGGCCCCTGGCAGTGGCATAGGGCCTGGTGAGAGCTGTTGACATTTTACGAGTATTTTGACCTGACCTGCTGGTGGCCGCTGGGCGGAGGGAGATGGCCAGTAGGGACAGCTCCAGGGTTCTGGGGCCTGGCAGAGTGAGGTGGCCTCGTGGGACATGGCGGTGGGGTGGGTGGGTCTCAGTGGCCCAAACTCAGATTTCCCTTGAGAGTCCTGCACGACACCCAGGTGCAGTGAACAGAATGAGGGTGGCTAGTCGGGGACCAGGGACGGGTCCTCAGGGACTGTCTGCGCACCTTTCCCCCCAGCTTACTGAGGCAAGGGCTCACTGGCTACGTCCCTGGAGCCCACATCTAACGGCACTGTGTCCTCTGGCATCAGGCGGGGCTGAGGGAGGCGCCTGGTTCCCCGGGCGCCCAGGCGACCTCGGACGCCAGAGTGGGGGACGGTGGGGGCAACCTCAAGCCCGTCTCCTCGGGGGGGGGGAGAGAGGGGACTTTGTAGGGAGGACTTGTCACATTTGTGTGCAGAGAGCAAACAGCGAGTGTAGCAGATGCGGAGCTCATTATGCCCACTCCCTCTGGTGAACCGCACGCGGGCTCCTGGGACAGGGCTTAGCAGGCGATCCGCAGGCAGGTGGATCTCCGTGATCCAATTACAATGATCACACCGCCATGTGGATCACGAGTGATTAATTATCTGCTCCACGGTAGTACCTGTGACTTATGGACCTACTTCTGTGTGTATTCATGTGTATTTTGATAGTTAACACAAATCTGTGAGTGCGTGTGTCATCCATGGGATTTAATCACACACTCATGTAATTTAGAGGCATTAAATTGATAACGACATCAAGGCCACATACACACTAGCGCCACATTTTATTAAATTTTTTATTTATTTACTTACTTTTTTAAAGAGAGAGGGTGGATCGGGGAACGGGAAGCGCCTGGCCCTGGCTGGCGAGGCCGGGCGGTTCCGCGCGCTCCGAGCTGGACCCCGTGGTCGACACGTGTGAAGGAATGAAGCCTGCAGATCATAAACCTGCATCTCGTCAGCTCCCAGATCCTGGATGACAAGTGGCGGGGGCAGAATGGGATGATTTACAGAGCAGATGCTGTCCGACAAGTGAGACGCTGAGCAGACGCAGAGCCGGCCGCGCTGCTGGGCGTCTGGGGACCCTGCTCCGGCCTTAATCACGCAGGAGGCACCTAACTCCTGGAGTCCAGCCGGCCTTGAGCTCAGTGGAAAACCGGGCTGGGGGGTCTGGCTGCTCTTCTGCCTCCCACGCGCTTCCCACGCCCAGCCCCCTCCCCCTGCCGGCCCCCTCCCCGGGTGCACTGGAGCCCCCCCCCCCAGGTGTGGTGAGGTGTGCATTCCAGGCCCTCCATACCTGTCCTCCCAGGTGAGGACTAGCAGGACCCCTCGGGCCCCCCACGGGCCTCTGCATCCCATCCATCTGCAAGTCCCTGGGCTCAGCTCCTGGTCTCCAGGTGTCTGGTTCTCACAAATATGGTGTCTCCCTGGACCCTCCAGACCACCCTGCTGTGGGCCGCGAGGTCAGCCTGGTTCTCCAGGGAGACCAGTCGTGAGGAGGACGTGGACGCAGGAGGAGGGAGGCAGGGGTTTAGAGAGCTGGCTCCTGGGGCTGCGGGCTGCCAGGTCCCAGCCTCTCACAGTGCCTCCCGCCTGCAGGTTCAGCAGGATTTCTGCTTTAGAGTCTTGAGCCAGACTCTTCCTTCCTTGGGAACCACCATTTTTACTCCGAAGCCTGTCCTCTGGTTGGGTGAGGCCCACCAGGCCACGGAGGGTCGTCTTTTCCCAGATCGTAAACATTCATCACGTCTAGAAAACACCTTCGTCCTGGCCCCCAGAGGGGTGTCTGGCAAAGCCACAGCCCAGCCGGTGGACACAGGAAGCTAACCATGTACAAGATGGCCTCTGGCCTTCCAAAGACCTGGACTGGCCGTGGGGCAGGGGAGGCAGGCTCTCCCGGGCCAGATCCGGTGGCCTGGCTCAGGAGGACCCCAGCGCCTGCTCTGGGCGTTGGTCCCTCAGAGGCAGTGTCCCGAGGCAGTTCGGGAAGACAGGAGGCTGGGCTTTCTGAACCTGTTGTGTTTGTTGTCAGTTTTAAAGTTGATTTATTTTCACTTGAGATCATTTCAGGGATGTAATGTGCCTATCTGCAGGGGAAGTATGCTGCTGGCCAGGGCGCCACCGCCCGCCTCCTCAGACGCCCTCCTCCCTCCGCCAGGCTGCCAACTGCAGCCTCCTCTGCCCCAGCCTCAGGGACCGGCCTCCTCTGCCCCAGCCTCAGGGACCGGCCACTGCCCCTCCCTCTATGAAGTCACTTGCTGGCTTCCACACCTGAGTGAGGACATGCGGTTTTCATTTCTCTGCGCCTGGCTTATTTAATCAACAACGTGTCCTCCTTTCTGGGGGCATCTGTGTGGGGTGCAGTGCCGGTGGGCCCAGGAAGCCCCTGTTGGCAGGGTCCACGGTGCCCGGGGACCAAGCGTCCTCTGCCGTTGACCAGCCTTCCAGGTGGGCCTGTCATATTATGGTCAGCCGTCCATTTTGCTTATTTGTTCAAAGTTCTTGACATCAACTTTCACACAAAAATAATATCCCCCCCCCCCGGGGGGCTGGGGATGTGGCTCAAGCGGTAGCGCGCTCGCCTAGCATGCGTGCGGCCGGGGTTCGATCCCGAGCACCACATACCAACAAAGATGTTGTGTCCGCCGAGAACTAAGAAATAAATATTAAAAATTCTCTCTCTCTCTCTCTTTAAAAAATAATAATTTCCCCCAGATGTGATAGCGGTAAGTCCAGGGGAGGCGGCCTGCTCTGAGGTTCAAGGTGCGGCCAATCACAACCCACGTGGGAGCTGCTCGTGGGCACCGGGGCGCTGTCCCCAGGCCTGCACCAGACTGGCCGTGTCTCACGTTCGCAGTGGCCCTGCACGCCCACAGAGAGCGCGTGCCCCCACGTGCGCTGCCCAGGCACACACAGGGATTCTGGGCACACGGGAGGACGGACGCGAGGCCAGGAAAGTGACTTCCCAGAGGGAGGGCAGCGGCTGGTCGCTGAGGCTGGGGCCAGAGGAGGCTGCATATCCGTGAACAGCGGCTCTGCTCGGGCGTCAGGAAAACACACGCGCAAATACCTGACTCCCTTCACGCTCCAGGGCCCATTCTTCTGATAGGGTCCAGTCAGGCCTGCCCAGGGCCCACCCAATGGCCTTCTCTGAGCTCAGTCACCTCCAGAGAGGCCCAGTCTCCACATGTGGTCACACGCTGAGCCTGGCAGGTGAGGACTCAGCCAAGTAACTTGGCCCAGAGCACAGGACAGACGGCTCACGACAGCCGGCCCAGTGACGGTGGCCACCCCTGTGACCCCGCAGCTCTGGAGGCGGAGGCAGGGGGATCACGAGTTCAGCCTCAGCAACTCAGCCAGGCCCTGAGCAGCTCAGGGAGACCCTGTCCCTAAATAAAATACAAACAAGGGCGGGGATGGGCTCAATGTCCAGTAAGCCCCTTAGAGTGCCTGCACACGTCACGGAGACCCCTTCAGCCAGCCGACTTCAGCGGACACTTCTGTGACCTGACCCCTCAACAGGACCCTGAGAAGAAAAAGGGACAGATAGATCAGGAGCAAGACTGGACAGGTCAGTTCCCGCCTCCTGCCCCTGCAGCCCCGTCTGGGGAGAAGCAGGCTGGGCCCACGCCCCATGCACACACCCGCTGTCCGTCGCCGTCTCTTGACACAGGCATGTGTCCGATGACCTGCCCGCTGCAGGCAGGTGACCAGCATGCTGAGGGCCCGCGAGGCTTTCTGAGGCCTGGTGCTCAGGTGGGTCTCTGCTCACTGTGGGGCCTGTGATTGGCCATCGGCTGTGGCCGCCGTGAGCGGGGGTGGCTCTGACCCTGCGGGTGACGGGCCCCAACTTGCTGACGAGGCCCAGCGTGGCAGGACAGCGCCGTGCCTTCTGCAGCCCGGAAGAGGGCCAGCAACGAAAGCCCGTGTCTGCCGGGCGCCGTCACTCAGCACCACCGCTGTGCCCGGCCTGAGCCACCAGGAGCCGGCCAGCTGCACGTTCCAAGGCCCCGCGGCTTGAGAGCCTGGGGGAGGGCCGAGCCCTCAGTGGGGGAGGAGGACCCTCAAGGGGCCTGGTCCTGTCCCTCACAGGTGCTGCTGTCCACCCCGGGGGCCCACCCGACTTCCGTGGCTGGGGAAACCACGTGCTTTGTTTTCTTAGGGCTGGGCCCCGAGGCTGGCCACGAGGAGACTCGGGGGTCTGCACGTCCCTTAGCGAGCAGCTGGTCTGCTCAGGGACTTCATGGGTGGCCAGTCTGCCTCCGTCCACCCCAGTCTGCCACCCAGAGAATGCTGCGCCCTGTGTACACCAGGCTGTGAGTGTGCCTGCATGCAGGAGTGTGCGCATGTGTGTGCCTGTGTGTATGTGTGTGTGCCTGTGTGTGCATGTGTGTGCCTGTGTGTGCATGTGTGTGCATGTGTGTGCCTGCGTGCACGAGTATGCACATGTGTGTGCCTGTGTGTATGTGTGTGTGCCTGTGTGTATGTGTGTGTGCCTGTGTGTATGTGTGTGTGCCTGTGTGTGCATGTGTGTGCCTGTGTGTTCGTGTGTGCCTGTGTGTTCGTGTGTGCACATGTGTGTGCATGTGTGTATGGCGTGTGCCTGTGTGTACGAGTGTGTGCATGTGTGTGCCTATGAGTATGCCTATGTGTACGTGTATGTGCATGTGTGTACCTGTGTGTTCCTGTGTGTGTCTGCGTATGTGTCTGCGTATGTGTGTGCCTGTGTGTGCCTGTGTGTGTGTGCCTTGTGTGCCTGTTTGTGCTTGTGTGTGCCTGTGTGTGTGCCTGTGTGTGCGTGTGTGCACCCTCCACCCACTACATCCACACCCACAGCCACGTCACGTGGATGTTGTCACCACGTCTCTCTCTTCACTGTCTCCTCGGATAGGACCCCAACTCCAAGAGAACAGAGACAGCGTCCGTCTGGGATGCCCACCACCCACCTTGGATGCCCACTGCCCAGAGCAGGGTCTGCCCAACAGGAAGTGCCCAGCAAGGGCTTATTGAGTGGGTGAGTCAGACAGATGACCACTTGGGGACAAGAGCTGTCTGTGCGGTTGGTGTCGGGGCCTCTGAGAAGCAGGAACCTGTGCTCCAACCCGGTCTGCAAAGGTGCAGGTGGCCGGGTCTGACCCTTCTGCAGAAACACCATTTTTAAATGTCACGTTGTAAGTGGGAAAGTGCTCCGCCAGGTCCCCGGTGTGGGCCCCAGGCGGGGGCACGTCAGGACCTGCTCCCCGCTGGCCCCTGACATCCCCTGCTCGGCGCGTCCGGGAACATCTGCTGGCGTCAGTGTGCGGTTGGCTGTCTGTTGCCGTGGAAACTGCCTCGGAGCGGGAGGAGGCCAGACGCTGGAGGATGGAACTTTCCAGACTCTACGGGGTCAGAATCCAGCCCGCCATGTAAATGGTCCCAACAAATATCTGTGGGGGAGTTGATTAAGATGGGGAGGTGAGAAAGTGGCTTATTTTTCTGAGCCTCAGTTTTCTCTGGTGAAAATGGGGAAACACAGGAGATGTACACAGTGCGAGTACGTTTCCCGCTCCTTGGGCATCGCGGGCACCGCGCCTGCCACTGGGTGCCCCAGGCCGCCCCGTCTCGGGTGGGGAGGGGAGGGAGGAGGGCAGAGTCCGGCCTCCCCGCACCCCTCCGCCCACCCTGCTGTGTTCTGTGCACAGACGTCCCGTGACCTGGAGGGGTCTCCTTGGTTCCCCCCCCCAGCAGGCAGCCAGCTCCTGGCCCCCTGCTGTCCCCTCGTCCCCTCCCAGTGCCAGCCCGGGGGACGGAGTGGGATCAGCATGTGATCTACACGCTCAGGACACCTGGGGGAAGAGCCACCCCAGTGTCCCCTCATGACCAGGGAGCCTGCAGACACAGAGGCTGGCCGCGGGTCCCAGATGGACAGGTGGACACCTAGGGGCTACCTGGGGTGTGCAGAGCTTCTGACGGGTGGACTGACCTGGGGATGGGGAGCGGTGGGAGGGTGGCCGTGGAGGGCGAGGCACTGGGAGGGCAGCGGCGGCGTCCCCAGCCCAGAGCCCACGCGGGAGAACTTCCTCCAACAGAGTCCAGGGAAGTGGCTGGGGCAGGACTCCTGGGGTGAAGGACCCCTGAGGGGCAGAGTGTCGGCCGGGACTCCCACAGGCCCCTGGGACCAACGGTGGCCGTTTTGTCTCCCTGAAGACGCCCTTGTGCTCGTCAGGACGTGGGCCACCGCACGCTCACCAGGACGGCCGACTTTGGAGAGGGCCCAGAGCTGGAGGGTGTGAGAGTGTCCTTCCGTGGCCCTGCAGCCTGGCCCCCCAGCCTGGCCCCCCAGCCTGGCCTCAGTGTTCCCACGGTGCAGAGTGACATGGCCCAAGGAGGAAGAGTCCCCTCAGGCCCTGAGCCTGCCGATGACGAGCCTGGGCCTGGGGACAACAGGGAGTGTGAGACGTGGCCAAGGGCAGTGACTTTGCTGAGGGGCAGCAGCACCCGGGGCTCCCACCATGGGGTCAAGCTTTGCTAGAGCCTCTGCTGCTTCAAGAGAAACCGGAGACCCCCCTCCTGAGGATTCCATGGGCCGCGACCCTGGTGGGTGCCACTGGTGGACGCTGGGACAGCCACAGAGCCTGTCCCCTTCCACTCAGGGGTTCCACTCCCAGGAACCTGGCAACAGGGGCTCTTGGGACGCTGGAACAGCAACCCGCTCCCTAGAAGGGAGGATGGACGTGCCTGGACATCCTCGGGGGCAGCGGGCGGCTCCCGGCTGCAGTGGGGAGCGCACCCGCGGGTGCTGGCTCGGGGGCTCTCCCCACCCTGCCTGGCCCACCGCCATGGTCCTGCTGGCCGCCAGGATTTGTGGGTCCCGGCTCCCAGTCCTTGGGAAAGTTCCCACCGCCGTGGAGCTGAGGAAATGGGGGCGCCGAGGCCCCGGGCCGGGCGCCAGCTGGGGTGGGCAGCTCCCCTGGCGCCTGGCTGGCCCCCACCGTGTCCACCTGAAGTAAGACGTGCAGCGTGGAGAAGAGGGGGCGGACCGCCGCGTCTGGGATTACTCATCATGGAGACGTCTGGATGTGGCTTCCAGGAAGGAGAAGATTCTTCAAATTAAAATCAAATTTAGTTCAGCACAGCACAGGGGTGCGGCTGCCCCCAGGCCCCCTGCCGGCCAGTCTCACACCTCCTGGGGGCACTGTGTGTGGCCGCAGGGAGCCTGCAGACACAGAGGCTGGACGTGTGGACACTAGGGGCCGCCTGGGGCGTGCATGAAGGAGCCGGCGTGGCGGGGGAGGCTCGTGGGGCCTCCCGTCCACCCGTGTCCCGGGGACAGCCCCTGCTCCAGGTCGAGGAGAATCGGTGGCCATGCAGTGGTGCCCACGGGCTGCCCGGCTGCTCCCCACAGGGTCCACCGGCAGGTGAGCTGGACTCTGTCCTGGGGACGGCGCAGATGCCACTGACGTCCCTCCCCTCTGAGAGACCCCTCTGCCGAGCTGCTGATTGCACATTGCAGGACGAGCGGCCCCCCACCCCCACCTGGCTACTTGGGAGGTCCTGATCCCCCTGTGGTCCTCCTCAGGGCCCTCGCCTGGCGACCGGTTTCCATGGGAACCGCAGCCAGACAGAGAGGAGGAGGCTGCGGCGAGCAGGAGGGATGGGAGCCTGGAATTTTCCAGGCTCGGGACTCAGACTGTAGACGTGCCTGGACTCGCCACGCGGCCTCTGTGGAGATCTGGGGACCCACATAGGGGCTGCAGACCAGGGGCTTCCCTCCTGCTCCCCCAGGCCGCGGGGACCCTAACTGGCCGGCTGCAGCATCCCCACTGCGGAGGCCAACACCCACCAGACCTGCAGCCCTGGCTGCCCCCGGGGAAGGGCTCCTGAGCTCCCACCTGCCCCAGGCTCAGCCTCCACTTCCCAGGTTGCTGTGCCACTTTCCCTGAACCTCGCCCTCTCTGTGCTCAGCATAAGTGGCTTCTAGGGCAGCCTGGGGCTGTCTCATCTATCTCACAGAGCCTTGCACACAGTAGGCCCTCAGTGTCGATAACTGGGCTGAAGGATGGAGGAGGAAGCCGCACTCTCCAGTCACACCACCGCCCACAGGAGGTGGGGGACACTCACTGCCCACGGGAGGTGAGGACAGTCACTGCCCACAGGAGGTGAGGACAGTCACTGCCCACAGGAGGTGAGGACACTCACTGCCCACAGGAGGTGGGGGACAGTCACTGCCCACAGGAGGTGGGGGACAGTCACTGCCCACAGGAGGTGGGGGACATCACTGCCCACAGGAGGTGGGGGACAGTCACTGCCCACAGGAGGTGAGGACAGTCACTGCTCACAGGAGGTGAGGACACTCACTGCCCACAGGAGGTGGGGGACAGTCACTGCCCACAGGAGGTGGGGGACAGTCACTGCCCACAGGAGGTGGGGGACAGTCACTGCCCACGGGAGGTGAGGACAGTCACTGCCCATGGGAGGTGAGGACAGTCACTGCCCACAGGAGGTGGGGACAGTCACTGCCCACAGGAGGTGGGAGACAGTCACTGCCCACAGGAGGTGAGGACACTCACTGCCCACAGGAGGTGAGGACACTCACTGCCCACAGGAGGTGGGGGACAGTCACTGCCCACAGGAGGTGGGGGACAGTCACTGCCCACAGGAGGTGAGGACAGTCACACCACTGCCCACGGGAGGTGGGGGACAGCCACACCACTGCCCACGGGAGGTGGGGGACAGTCACACCACTGCCCACGGGAGGTGGGGGACAGTCACTGCCCACAGGAGGTGAGGACAGTCACACCACCGCCCACAGGAGGTGGGGGACAGTCACTGCCCACAGGAGGTGAGGACAGTCACACCACTGTCCACAGGAGGTGGGGGACAGTCACTGCCCACAGGAGTTTGGGACAGTCACACCACTGCCCAAGGAGGTGGGGGACACTCACTGCCCACAGGAGGTGGGGGACAGTCACTGCCCACAGGAGGTGGGGGACAGTCACTGCCCACAGGAGGTGAGGGACACTCACTGCCCACAGGAGGTGGGGGACAGTCACTGCCCACAGGAGGTGAGGACAGTCACTGCCCACAGGAGGTGGGGGACAGTCACTGCCCACAGGAGGTGGGGGACAGTCACTGTCCACAGGAGGTGGGGACAGTCACTGCCCACAGGAGGTGGGAGACAGTCACTGCCCACAGGAGGTGAGGACACTCACTGCCCACAGGAGGTGAGGACAGTCACTGCCCACAGGAGGTGAAGACACTCACTGCCCACAGGAGGTGGGGGACAGTCACTGCCCACAGGAGGTGGGGGACAGTCACTGCCCACAGGAGGTGAGGACAGTCACACCACTGCCCACGGGAGGTGGGGGACAGCCACACCACTGCCCACGGGAGGTGGGGGACAGTCACTGCCCACAGGAGGTGAGGACAGTCACACCACCGCCCACAGGAGGTGAGGACAGTCACACCACTGTCCACAGGAGGTGGGGGACAATCACTGCCCACAGGAGGTGGGGGGACAGTCACTGCCCACAGGAGGTGAGGACAGTCACTGCCCACGGGAGGTGAGGACAGTCATTGCCCACAGGAGGTGGGGGACAGTCACTGCCCACGGGAGGTGGGGGACAGTCACTGCCCACGGGAGGTGAGGACAGTCACTGCCCACAGGAGGTCGGGGGACAGTCACTGCCCACAGGAGGTGAGGGACAGTCACTGCCCACGGGAGGTGGGGACAGTCACTGCCCACGGGAGGTGGGGGACAGTCACTGCCCACGGGAGGTGGGGGACAGTCACTGCCCACGGGAGGTGAGGACAGTCACTGCCCACGGGAGGTGGGGGACAGTCACTGCCCGCGGGAGGTGGGGGACAGTCACTGCCCACGGGAGGTGGGGGACAGTCACTGCCCACGGGAGGTGAGGACAGTCACTGCCCACGGGAGGTGAGGACAGTCACTGCCCACGGGAGGTGGGGGACAGTCACTGCCCACGGGAGGTGGGGGACAGTCACTGCCCACGGGAGGTGGGGGACAGTCACTGCCCACGGGAGGTGGGGGACAGTCACTGCCCACGGGAGGTGGGGGACAGTCACTGCCCACGGGAGGTGAGGACAGTCACTGCCCACGGGAGGTGAGGATAGTCACTGCCCACGGGAGGTGGGGGACAGTCACTGCCCACGGGAGGTGGGGGACAGTCACTGCCCACGGGAGGTGAGGGACAGTCACTGCCCACGGGAGGTGAGGACAGTCACTGCCCACGGGAGGTGAGGACAGTCACTGCCCACGGGAGGTGAGGGACAGTCACTGCCCACGGGAGGTGAGGGACAGTCACTGCCCACGGGAGGTGGGGGACAGTCACTGCCCACGGGAGGTGGGGGACAGTCACTGCCCACGGGAGGTGAGGACAGTCACTGCCCACGGGAGGTGAGGACAGTCACTGCCCACGGGAGGTGAGGGACAGTCACTGCCCACGGGAGGTGGGGGACAGTCACTGCCCACGGGAGGTGAGGATAGTCACTGCCCACGGGAGGTGGGAGACAGTCACTGCCCACGGGAGGTGGGGGACAGTCACTGCCCACGGGAGGTGGGGGACAGTCACTGCCCACGGGAGGTGGGGGACAGTCACTGCCCACGGGAGGTGAGGATAGTCACTGCCCACGGGAGGTGGGGGACAGTCACTGCCCACGGGAGGTGAGCACAGTCACTGCCCACGGGAGGTGGGGACAGTCACTGCCCACGGGAGGTGGGGGACAGTCACTGCCCACAGGAGGTGAGGGACAGTCACTGCCCACGGGAGGTGAGCACAGTCACTGCCCACAGGAGGTGGGGACAGTCACTGCCCACGGGAGGTGAGGGACAGTCACTGCCCACGGGAGGTGAGCACAGTCACTGCCCACGGGAGGTGGGGGACAGTCACTGCCCACGGGAGGTGAGCACAGTCACTGCCCACAGGAGGTGGGGACAGTCACTGCCCACGGGAGGTGAGCACAGTCACTGCCCACGGGAGGTGAGCACAGTCACTGCCCACGGGAGGTGAGCACAGTCACTGCCCACGGGAGGTGGGGGACAGTCACTGCCCACGGGAGGTGGGGGACAGTCACTGCCCACGGGAGGTGAGGGACAGTCACTGCCCACGGGAGGTGAGGGACAGTCACTGCCCACGGGAGGTGGGGGACAGTCACTGCCCACGGGAGGTGGGGGACAGTCACTGCCCACGGGAGGTGAGCACAGTCACTGCCCACAGGAGGTGAGGGACAGTCACTGCCCACGGGAGGTGAGCACAGTCACTGCCCACAGGAGGTGGGGACAGTCACTGCCCACGGGAGGTGGGGGAGGCAGCTTATTTTCTGGATCCTTCTCCTCTGAGAGGCACCGTCATGGTCCTGGCTCCCACTGGATGGAGGCCTCAACCCAGGACACAGCGGTGCACGTCCACCCGAGGCCGGTCACCGTGGGGGGCACACCGCCTCCTGTCTGCCAGCAGCTTGGCCTGGACTTGGTCAGGCCGGCCACCGATGGCCAGTCACGCAGCTTTCCTGTGTCTCGTGTCCTCCGCCTCCGTTCACAGTGTCACGCGGTCAGGACTGGAAGGGACGTGCGGCCGGCAGGGTGTGACCCTGGCTGCCGGCTAGGAGCCCGCCGGGTGTCCCATGCCGTCCCATCTTGGAGACATGGGGTTTCCTGTATCCAGTCAATCATCTCAGTGGACGCCGCCACCCGGGTGCACCTGGCAGCGACTGCAGACCCTGTGTCCTAAATGGGGGTGGGAAACTGGCACGGCCAGGTGGAGGCCAGGGTGCCGTCCATGTCCCCGAGTGCACAGGACAACAGCTGGGGTCTGCAGGAAGCCCACCCCACGGCAGCAGTGCAGCAGTGGGCACGGGCCACCTGGTCCCGAGGGCACTGCCCTGGGTGGGCCAGGGCCATTGTGGGGGTGGGCTGGCCGCGGGCCAGAGGGCTCCTGCGCAGGGCCACTTTGACTCTGTCCCACTCTGTCCCCTGCTCTTTTGCCTGTCCACCTTCAGCGGGGACAAAGCCAGAGGGCCCTGCCAGATGCAGCCCCTGAGGTGGCCTGCGGCCCCGAGCGTGAGGACTGAGTGGCCCACGGGCAGCGTCCAGCCCCAGGCCTGCACTCCCACACAGAGGACCTGGCCAGGGGGCGCAGAGGGAGAACAGGGCCCGCGGCCTTCCAAGGTCCAGGATCTGCACTGAGAAGTGAGGTCAGCCACAGGTGAGGCTGCGTCCTGCTGGGCCACTCGGGTCCAGCGGGCTTCGGCAGGGCCCCTCCGTGGGCCTAGGGCACTGTGGACGCGTGGCCAGCAGAGGGCGCCTGGAGTTGCTCTTGGGTCTGTGCGCAGAGTCCTGTCCAGTCTCTGCCTGGACTCCCACTGGCCTGCCCTGTTCTCCTGGCAGGCAGCTTGGATGCGTGACTGGCCGGGCCCCCCTACCATGGTCCCCTGGGCACACAGCTGGTACCCAGTGGGCAGGGGCTCAAGGACAAGGCCTGGCCACCTACCCTTCCCGTCAGCACCCGAGAAGTTGCCAGACACACAGCAAATCCAGGGACTGGAGAGAGTGTGGGCACAGACGGGCTCTCGGCCTCTGAGCTGGCCTCCGTCCACCCCAGAGTACCCACCTGGCTTGTCTCCTGGGGGGGCCAGCGAGTTCCAGCTCCCTCCCTCTCCTGAGACCAGAGGGACTCCAGGTGGACAGACTCCAGGGGGACAGACTCCAGGGGGACGGACGGCACAGCCTCCTCCAGCGCCCCAGCCTCTTCCCTGCAGCCTCACCTCCATGTGCAGCTGGAGGCGCCCTGTGAGCTGTCCCCTGGCCCAGGAGGCCATGCCCCACCCTGACCTGGTCCCCAGGTATCTCGACTCTGCAGTTCCAGTTTGTCCAGGAGTGGGGGCAGCACCGGGTGACGGAGCAGCTGTGTGGCAAGAGCGTCCACCCAGCACGGGCCGGTGTGCTCTTCATGACCCTCACAGAAACACGAGAGGGACTTGTGGGGGACTGGTCGTGAAATTGGTGGCCATCCACGAACGAGCGCTCCTGGTCGTGAAATCGGTGGCCATCCACGAACGGAGCGCTCCGTGGCCGTGAACAAGGATTTCAGTGTCTTTTTTTTAATATTATTTTTAGTTGTCGATGGACCTTTATTTATTGATATGTGGTGCTGAGAATCGAACTCAGGGCCTCCCGCGTCCAGGGAAGCGCTCCACATCTGAGCCACAACCCAGCCCTGATGTGGCTCTGACACGCGAGTCACCGAGACACGGTGTTCAAGGTGACAGCAGAAGCCCGAGGCTGGGCGGAGAGAGGCACACGGGACCCTGGCGCCGCCCAGCACCCTCTGCCAGGGGAGATGGGGAAGGAGGAGGGGGACTTCCTGTCCAGGGAGCAGAGGTGAGGGTCCCGGAGGGAGGAGAGACCTCAGCAGGGTCAAGGGGACTTTCCGGGTGGCCCTCAAGGAAGAAAGGGACCGTTTCCTTGGATTGAACCCGGGTGCTCTATCCCTGAGCCGCGTCCCCGCCCCCTTCAGCACACTCCACTTGGGGACAGGGCCTGAGGCTGGCTTTGAACCTGTGGCCCTCAGCCCCCCGGGGTCTCAGGGGTCACAGGCGTGCCCACCATGCCGGCCACTGTCGTTTCTGAGGGCTGCGTTGGGGTCCAGTCCGCGTGTGCCACCGTCCGTCATCTGGTCACCCGTCGGCATCCACTTCTCTGGAGCCTCTCCTGGGCAGACACCGCGTCCCCACCTCCCTGAGTTCCGGAAAAGGGTCAGTGACCCGCAGGGGCTTGAAGGACCAGACCGTGGCGCACCTCGCCCCCGGGGCCACAGGCGGGTTCACTAGCGCAGCTCGGTGGGCCAGGGGACGTCCACGCTGGTGGCCTCCCCAGGGCCGTCTGGCTTGGTTCCAAAGGTGGCTCTGCTCAGACTCTGAGAAGCAGATACTGAAACGTGTCATCGTAGGATTCGCTTCAGAAGAACGTGTGCTGTCGGGTCAGAACCAGCGGCTGGGGACCGGGGACAGCTGTGGGGACGAGGTGTGTGCCGGGCGCCAGGGCGGCTCCTGAACACCTCCCCCACGGACCTCCTCTGCCCCACGTCGAGGTGGTCCTGCCCCAGGGACGGGCCCGCAGCCCCCAGGCCCACCCCTGGGCCCTGGAGCAGACGGGAAGAGCCAGCTGAGTCCCCAGGGTCCAGTCTCCAAAGAGGAGGGAGACTTCTCCTGACCAGCCGCACCCTGCGCCCCCGGGTGCCCCCTCCCCACGCGTTTCACACAAAGCGCCTGCGGGCGGCCACCGCGGGCCCTCAGCTGCCTGCCCCGCGGCTGCAGAGGGGTCTTTGCACAGCACCCCCCACCGGGCAGCTGCTGGGCGGGGCCTGGCCTGGTGTTGAGCTCTGTGTCTTGGGTACCTCCAAGCTCCGCTGCACCTCGACTCCCGGGGACTCGGGAACAAAAGCCACCGAGCCCTGGAGTGGGACCTGAAGGCCCCCTTTCCCGGGGGCGGACATACCGAAACCATTTGTCAGAGGGTCAGCTTTCCTACAGCTAATCTCCCCGACAGCTGGGCGGGTGCTGTGTCCAACTGCTTCCCACAGCGGCTGCCGGGATGGCTGCCCGGGCCGGCCGCAGCTGCTGCAGCGCTGGGGAAGGCCGCCTGGGCCAGGCCGCAGCGCCCCACCCTGCAGCGCCCGCACCCTGGGCTCGGGCCGTGGCCCTGCCTGGGTCGGCCAGCGGGTTGCTGCGGTGTGACATGCAAGCGGTGCAGAGATGGCCCTGTGTGGCCTCCTGTGCTCCCCGCCTCGTGGCCAGCAGTGCTTCCCCGAGGACTGAGAGGCCTGCTCACGTGGGAGCGGGGCCTGGCCTGGCCTGGTCCCCACCCCTGCTCTGTCCTGCAGTCGCCTGGCAGAGGGTCCTGGGCCTGCGCCCGGTCCCCGGTGCCTCTCACCCCTTCTGCTTCAAACACAGAACCACCCCCATCCCGGGGCTGGCTACTGTCACTGAACATCACGCCTCGGTGACAGACGATCCCACATCATAAGGACATTTGAAATCGTCGTTCATGGCCACGGAGCGCTCCGTTCGTGGATGGCCACCGATTTCACGACCAGTCCCCCCACGAGTCCCTCTCGTGTTTCTGTGAGGGACATGAAGAGCACACCGGCCCGTGCTGCGTGGACGCTCTTGCCACACGGCTGCTCCGTCCCCGGTGCTGCCCCCACTCCTGGATGCACTCTGAGAGTGCAACTGCAGAGCGAGGTCTTTCACAATCGCAGGTTCAAGGCTCTGCGTCTGCAGGTCGAGCGGCTGTGTGCAGACCCAAGGCCGCGCGCGCTGCCGTCTGGGTAAACACTGACCCGCCGCCCTCCGCTCCACAGAGAATGTGCTGGTAATTTTCCTTCCCCTGGGGCTCTCCCGGGGGGGTCCGCGTTTCACGGTCAGTTCTTGGGAGGCCCCGAGAGCTGGAGGCCCGCGTGGCGCGAGACCAGAGCCGGGGTCCGTGGAGGGCGCCCAGCTCCCACCGGGTGCAGCCGGGGTGGGAGCCCGCGGGCGGCCGAGGTCTGGGCAGACGCGGTGCCCTGGTCTGGGCGCGGCGTGGGGCCGGGTGGTGTGGAAGGGGGTTGGTGGACGTGGTGAGCAGGCAGGACGGGGAGCAGCAGCCGGGGTCCAGCAAGGTCAGAGCCCTGAGGGCACGTGGGCGTCTCCTGAACAAAATGGCTCGTGGTATTCACCACAAGGAGAGCCCGTAGGTGGGACCGGAGCCCTCGGCCCGTCTGCCTGACCCCGCTGGGCCCTGGGCTCTGGGGCCTCCCTCGACCGGTGTGACCTCTGTGGCCTCACGAGAGATGGGACAGTGGCGCTGTCACTCCTGTGGGCGGGCAGCACCCCTGTTCCCGTCCACCTGCACCTCAGAGGTGTCACCTGCCAGATGTGATCAAGGGGACTGGGATCCATCGGCACGGCCCAGTCAGGCCCAAGACCCCGAGGGAGTGGCCAGGGGTGACGGAGACGGACGGGACCAGGCGTCCACAGGCCGCGGTGCCAGGCGCTGCCAGCAGGCGGCAGAAGCAGGAGAGGGCAGGGGACAGACTCGCCCTGGGAGGCCACCCTGGGCACCGTGGCGCCTGGGCGCCCTGACTCCACAGCGCCAGCCCCAGGACTGTCCTCCGAGTGGCCCGGCGGGGGCAGGTGGGTGCCGCAGCCTTGGGAAGCTGAGGCTGCTGAGCGGGCGGATGAGGCCAGCTCCTGCTGCCCGGGGCTGGACCTGGGCCGTGCTGGGCGTGGTGTCCGTGATCCCTGGGTGAACGTCTTCACAGAAGGGCGACCCCCGGGAGGCCCAGCCATCCGTCTTCATCCCTGGCTGCTGTAGTGGGCCTCAGGCTGCTGACCACACAAGGCTCACTTCTTGCTCTAGGGAGACCGGACAGGAGAGGCCCCCGGCTCACTGCTCTTCCACGAGGCTCTGCCCCCGTCCCAGGCAGTGGAGACCACCTGGGCTGGAGATGCCTGGGCAGCGGCCTGTGAAGAGGCCTGCGGTGGACCTTGAATGCCACTAGCGTGGACGCCCTGGCCCCAGACCTCTCCACACCGGCCACTCACCACACCCGGGGCTGCACCAGGCTGCACGGGGCCAGGAGCCACAGTGGAGCCACAGGAAGGCCCTGGACGGGGTCAGAGCCTGAGGCCTGCCCAGGCCTGCCCGGCTCACGCTGGCCGGAGGGCTTGCTGGGGCAGGGCTGGCCGCCCAGGGGTCCCGGGCCCCTGAGCCTCCGGCAGGTCATGCAGGGCCGGGGCAAGCGGGCGTGGCCTGGCCGCCCTGGGCTTTACCACCTGGACCAGCGGAGTCACCCTGGCAAAGCACCAGTGTCACGGCTGGACTCGGGGACCTGGGACTCTCGTGGCCTCCATTATTTCCTTTGGTTTTATTTTGTGTTCTGAGACCCACCTTCTCTCTTACTTGGCGACCATGTGGCCGAGCGCTAGGTACCGTGTGATATTCAGGTCCACACACGGAGGCTCCAGTCTGGGTGGCTGGCGCACACAGGACCTCACGTTCACCACTGGGCTGTGGGAAGAGCGTTTTGAAAACAGCGTGGTATCATTGGGGGGGGGTTGGAATCGAACCCACGGACACTTCACCACGGAGCCACCTCCCCAGCCCTTTTTATTTTTTATTTTGAGACAGGGTCTTGCTAAGTTGCTGGGACCTCGCTAAATAGCTGAGGCTGGCCTTGAACTTGCGATCCTCCTGCCTGAGCCTCCAAGTTGCTGGGATCACAAGTGCGAGCCATCTACTCTTTCTTTTTAAAAGCTGAATCGTGTTCTGCTGTGTGTCTGCACCACATTTTAAGTCCATTCCTCTGCACACGGACACAGGGTCATTCAGGAGGGGACAGGGGTCCTCTGCTCCCTGCAGTTCTTCTGGGGCTCTTCAGCTAGAGCTGATTTTGGGGAAAATAAATCAAACTTCTATTACGTCTATGTGTCCGTGAGGTCTTCACAAGACAGTGAGTCTGAAGACACTCCCCAAGTGGGGTCCACCCAGACCCAGAGCCGGGGTCTGAGGAGCCGAGGGCAGGGCTGTGCCTGGGCAGGAGCTGGGGCAGGAGCTGGGGCAGGAGCTGGGGCAGGTCAGTCGCAGCCCTGAGGACCCGTCTCTGTGGCCAGGTCCTCTTCCAGCCGGCACAGGAGGACCAGCCTCCCAAGAGCAGCGGCACAGCCTGGGGCTGCAGGTGGCCAGGGCCTGAGGTCCCGGCCTGGGCTCTCGCGGAGCTGACCGTCGGCCCTCGGGCACGGTTCTCTGCTACCCCTTCTCTGACGAGGAAGCCAGCCTCCGTCTGTCACCTAGGAGACCCTGGGTCACTGTGGGCCCAGCTGGGAACCCAAGGCCACCCCCACCTCTTCCCTCACCCTGGAGAACCGCATTCCCCAGGGTCTGGCCAGGGCGTGGCCATCCTCCAGGTGCTCCTAAGTGCCCGCTGGTGCAGGGGGCCGGAGCGCCTCCACGCAGCGCCTCCACACGGCGCTCTTCACAAGGAGGAGCACCCCACCGAGCGCTGGGCGGCCTGGGGGCTCCTCTTCCCTGTTGGAAGGTTGGGTCCACGTTGTTATATTGGTACCAGCCACACCGCCCCATGGGCCTTCTGTCCTGTAGACCCTGGCCTCCCCTCCTCTGCCCAGCCTGAGGGAGGAAGACCACCCCTCAGATCACTAGGAAGGAGGAGATGCTCCTATTTATCTCACGATCGCCGTTTACTTCTGCGGGAGACGCGTACCGTCTTCACTGGATTGTTTGTTTTTTGGAGTTCTTTATATATGAAGGCAGGGTCTCATTCTTATATGGGTTGCGATGGGTGTTTTTGGTATGTCGATGGCTTTTAAGTGACTCCTAGACAGGCTTATTTTTCTCGAGAATTAAAACACTTGTTTTCATTTGTTTTAATGATCATGTCTGCCTTGAATTTTTCTGAAAACATTTTTGGCAGAAGCCATAGGGCTAGACTCCAACTTAATATTGTGTAAGAAAATAAGAATTTCTGCCTACACTGCACTACAGCGGCCTCGCGCTCTAGCATCTTGGCACAGGCACCGAATTCCTTAGCAAGACCCTGAAAGTTCAAGAAATAAAACCAACAATCAGTAGGGGGTGGCATCAGATTGGAAGGTTCTGCACCACAAGGGGACAGTGAGGAGCCTGGGGAGGGCCTGGGGGGACGGCTGCACCAGCTCCCCCACCCAGGGAGGCCCAGAGAGCCCAGGCCCAGAGCAGGAGTGAGACTGGCCCAGTCAGCAGAGGAAGGGGCGGGCGGCACAGGGGCCCCAAGGTGTGACGGAGCGTCAACGTCCGCAGCAGTCGGGGACAGCGTCTCCAAACTTGAGGGGGCAGAGTGAACCAGGCAAACTTTCCCCGTCCACACGTGACCACGCGGCCCGTGTGACCACGCCCCGTGCACCCCCACGGGAGGGAAGGTGCACACCCGTGTGCGGGATGTCAGGATGCACCGGTGACGTGAGGGCCTGAAGGGACAGTGGGAACCGGCCTTCGGGTCACCTCACTCCGGTCAGAACGGCCATGGGGACAGAAGGAATGGCAAAGAATGTTGGCGAGGACGGGGGTGGGGGACGGCCCCTGTACCTTGTTGGTGGGCCACGCGCTCTGGAAAGCACCCAGGGATCGGACCCCCGTGACCCGTCCCACTTCTGAGTCCTGATCCAAAAAGTGGAGATCAGCACCGGACGGCGGAACAGCCACGGCAGGATGTCACAGCCGCACACCTCACAGTGGACAGGACGTGACCCCGGCAGGACGCCAGCACCAACCGAAGAAATGGTACAGAAAGTGTGTGTGCGTGCGCGTGTGTACACGTGTGTGCGTGTGTGTATGAGTGTGTACATGTGTTGCGTGTGTGCATGTCTGTATGCGTGAGTATGAGTGTGGCATGAGTGTGCATGTGTGCACATGTGTGTGCGCGTGTGTTTACGTGTGTGTGCATGAGTATGAGTGTGTGCATGTGTGCATGTGTGCACGTGTGTGCACGTGTGTGCATGTGTGTGCGCGCACGTGTGTACGTGTGTGTGCATGAGTATGAGTGTGTGCATGTGTGCATGTGTGCACATGTGTGCACGTGTGTGCATGTGTGCACGTGTGTGCATGTGTGTGCGCGTGTGTGCATGAGTATGAGTGTGGCATGAGTGTGCATGTGTGCACATGTGTGCACGTGTGTGCATGTGTGCACGTGTGTGCATGTGTGTGCGCGTGTGTGCATGAGTATGAGTGTGGCATGAGTGTGCACGTGTGTGCATGTGTGTGTGCGTGTGTGTGTGTGTGTGCGTGTGTGCACGTGTGCGTGTGCGGTTTCGCTCTGCCATTTAAGAGGAGAGGAGCCGCGTCCCTTGCTGGTGAGTGGAGGGACCGGGCAACGTCCTGCTGGTGAACAAGCCAGACTCAGAAGGTCCAGGCGAATGTCCCCGTCACCTGAGGAGGCTGGGGGGAAACCAGGGCGTCCTGCAGACGGGAGGGGGCTGGGGAGCGGGGCAGGAGAGGGGAGGACGCAGAGTGGGTGTCCAGGCGCACATTCATGAGTGCACGGGAGGCCAGCAGGGAGCTGAGGGCAGCAGGGAGAGGTGGCACTGGGGACGATGGTGGGCCTGTGCTGTCCTGTGAGCTCCGGCCGCAGGCCCCTGTGGGGCATGGTCAGTGGGGGAGCGGGAGGCGCGTGGTCCTGGGCCCTGGCTTGGGCCGTTTGGAGTTTTAGCAAGATGAGGACAGCAGCTGGGGAGGGCGGGTCTGCCCGCTCCTGCTCGCCTCCTGCCCACTACCCCCCGTCCTCCAGAGCTGTCCCGGGCTGTCTCCGTGGGCCTCTTTCTGACCATGACCCTTTCTTACAGCAGAAGGGCGTTGGGTGGGGAGCCTCTAGGACGTGGCCTGCCCAGCACCGGGCCCTGGGGACCCTGCCGCAGCTCCGCCCACCTCACTGAGCGTGGCCAGCGCTGGCGTGAGCCCTGGGACGATGGACCCCGTCGGGCCCCACTGAGGGCAGAGGAGGGAACGAGGACTTGAGGTGCGTGGGCCTCGTCCAGTGGCCACGACCCGTGTTCTGTGCACAGGAAGCCGTGTCCTTGCTGGGCTTTGCAGGAGGCCAGAACCAGCCCAGTCTCTGCAGCCTCGGGAGTCGGGCTGCAGAGGTGGCCACGTGCCCCTCGCCGTGGGCTGGTCCACACGTCCTTCCTGCCCATCTCTGAAAAGGGCGAGCCCCTTCCCCGGAGTGCCCGGGCCAGCGGCAGGGCAGCAGGGTGGGACCCAGGGGACTCCCCAACCCAGCAGACGGGAGGTCCCCAGGCCACAGGAAACGCAGGGGGCTGACCAGCGGGGCAGGGGGAGAGCGGTCACGACCCGGCGACACCCTGCGTGTGCAAGCTCTGTGCACACTTGGGGTGTGTTTTGTATTTCATATGAAAACGGTTATGGAAAATTTTCAAAATGTGAGCCACCTCTCACTTACAGAAAGACAGTCCTGTGACATTGGGAGGAAAAAGCGGGTGAATAATGGCCTCGCGCTGGAGGGGCCTCTGCTGGGGGCTGCGGCAGGACACGGGCTGGTGACTCACCCTGTGATCACCCAGGAACATCAGCAGGTGGGGGGCAGAGCCTCTGAGTCACCGCGGAGCGGCCTGGGGCGGGTTTGGAGACACGACATTTGTCATTTAAATGTCAAAGCCTTCGCTGGAATGCCGCGGCAGACAGCAATTACCAGGCGAGCGTGCCCGCCCACCTGCGCCAGGAGAGGGCGTGGGAGCAGCCCAGGAAGTCACGCTGCCTCACGCAGCTCCGTGGCCCTGCCACCTGGGTCCTCGGCCTGCCCCGGGCTGCGGAGGTGTGCCGTCCCTAACCAGCCATGACACAGGACTCTGTTAAGTTGCCGCCGGCCTCCCTAAGTTGCTGAGGCTGGCGCGGAACTTGCCATCCTCCTGCCTCAGCCTCCCCAGCGGCTGGGATGACAGGCGTGCGCCACCCGGTCCGCCTCGGTGCTCATGTCCTTAACGGCGGATTTTGGAAGGGACAGGTGTCCTTCCATGTTCCCAACTTGCTTTTTGAAACGGTGCCCAGGAAATACCTGCCCACTCCCACCTCATGAGGGTGTCCTTTCAAAGTCCTCTGGAAGGCCCCGACCGACAGCCAGGTCTGCAGTGCGTCCAGCACCGCCCGCCGGGTGGCTGGTGCCCTCGGGGCTGGCTGCCTGCGTCCTCTGGGCCCTGGGCTGCCCTGCTGTCTCCAGGGCTGGCCCTGCCCAGCGGGTCCTAACCCAATGGGAAGCCCCCGATCTGTCCTCTCTGTTCCAGTGGCTGAGTTGCTGGGGTCTGAGGGACGGTCACTTACTGCAGAAAGCGGTGCTGGGTGTGACCTGCTGTGGAGGCCAGCGTGGGCAGAATGACCGGCCAGCACCGCCGTTCACGCCACAGGAGCCCTAACTCGCGGCTCCCCGGTCTCAGGTCCCACGGCCGTGGCCTGCGGTCAGGTCTGCCCTGGGGACCAGGTGTCGGTGGGGCTGGCCCTGGTTTCCTGATGGACCGTGGAGGGTCAGGTCCACATCGTGTCCGTCTCCCTCACAGTCAGACGTCAAAGCACCTCGCCCACGGCTCCTCCCCTCCTTCCCGGACCCAGGCTCACAGTCGGGTGGGCAGAAACGCGGCCTGGTGACCTTCACGGGCCGCCCCCGTGAGTGGCTGTCCCGCGTCTCTGTGGGCTCACCCTGAGGACGGTACGGAAGTGACAGCAGACAGAAACGGGGTCCTCCCCCCTCCCGGTGGCAGTGCCGGGTGGCAGATCTGCCCCACGCCCCAGAGACGCTGCCCACGCGCAGCCGCGCAGAATCCCGCCTCGCCTCCCGCACACACGGGTGAGACCACGCAGGGCCGCGCAGTGCCACTGCCCTTGACCCGTGACGATGCCGTCAGGTGCGGACCTTGTGCAGGTCGGTGCCGTCCATCCCCGCGGGGCTCTCTATCAGGACGTGGGACCCGCTCGCCCCTTTCTCTCTGTGGGGAGCCTTCCGCAGCGCGAGGACCCGGGACGTGGGGTCAGCTGTCCTCCGAGGACAGGGGGCTCCTTTGCTGCCTTGTCCCCGGGTCCCAGGAGGCTGCATGAAGTCCCTCGTGCGCCCTGTGTGAGGGGAACCTGGGCCACCGCAGGGTCCTTCTGGAAGGGACGCCGTGGAGCCGGCGCAGACCAGCTGTCACAGACCTGCATCTGTGATCGGCGCTGACCAGCCCCTGGGTTCAGGCCGGAGGACAGTGGGCCTGTGGAGAGGACCCCCGGCCTCTGGCAGTGACCAGTGCCCAGGCAGAAGCAGGGAGCTGGACGGGCTCAGACACTGAGGAGGACCCCAGACTGGAGAGTGGCAGAGGCCTGCCTGGCTGCGGAGGGCGTGGCTGCATCCCCAGCACCACAGGCAAAGCACAGCGAGGGTGGAGGCCCGGGGCGGAGGCTGGAGGGGCCTCTCAGGCAGAGGTCTCCACAAGTTGTCAAACTGCTTGTTTAGCAACTTGAAAGGGATTTTTAGCAAATTTAAAACTAAGAACATTTAAACGATTGTAACGCACTTTTACAGTCTCACTCCTCGGGGACCACAGTACCCTGTCGGGAGTCACTAGACCAGTGTCGTGTGCAATTTCATTAATTTTCTCCATGAACATTTATTGAGCACTTAGTGTGTGCAGGGGCCAGGTTAGGGACAGCTGCATTCTGGAGCTGGGAGAGGCAGGCTTCAGTGACAGCCTCGTCCCTGGCCTCCACCTCCCCACCACCTTGTGGTTTCCATGGGAACCACCCAAGGTGCCCCCCTGCTCTCCGGTGTCCAGTGCTGGGGTGGAAGGTTGGTGAGAGGCCTCCTCACGTGGTCTGGCTTTACTGGGCCACTGCAGTGGGCGTCTCTGCGGAGACCTGGAGAGCCACGGGCCGGGTGCTGCTTCGCCACACACTGGGTGGCTGGCTCGGGTCGCCTGGAGGCTGGGGCTGGAGGCCCGGCAAGGTGTGGCTGGCCGGTCCCTCCCCAGGGCCCTCGTGTTGCCTGTCTCCACTGGATCCCCCCCCCACTGTGGGTGACTAGGCTCCCTCCCAGGACCCCACCTCAACCATTTCCCTCTGACATCACCACCTGGATGACCTTGAGGGGCCACCTGGATGACCTTGAGGGGCCGGATCCGCCCGTGGCAAAGTCCTGCAGAGGCTCAGTGTCCCTGCCGCGGGGACCTGCTGGGTCACAGGACCTCTGCGTCCACCTCAGCCACTCACGGCTTCCCGTAGGTGACGGGCACCGCTGGACACAGACCACGACAGACTCGTTCACGTGCCCTGGGACCTGACCGTCCACCGTCCCTTGCTAGTGAAACAGTCCCCCAGGGCCGAGGACCCGCTGCTTGGGACACTTTGAGTTTTGACCTGGCATTTTGGAGCTGTCCCATCCACAGAGTCAACTTGTGTCACGAGCCACCGTCCAAATCACATGTCATCGCATCCGACGGGCCCGGACGGGAAATCAGCCAGCACCTGCGGCTCCCACGCTTCTAGACGTCCCCGCAGCTGCCCGTCACCGGCCACCCAGGGGACAGAGACCTCACCTCCCCAGGTTGTCTTCTCCCCTCCCAGAGGACAGTGTCTGCAGGGACCAGGGACCAGGGCCAGAGAGGAGCCGGAGCCAGAGCCTGGCCACAGGGATCCTGGTCCTCAGTGACGCTACTGGGGACCGAGTCACCAACAGACATCAGGTCCTCGGGCAAGCCCAGAGGAGGCACACAGCACAGCACACCACACAGCACACCACACAGCACACCACACCACACCACAGAGCACACATCACACACCACACCACAGAGTACACATCACACACCACACACCACACACAGCACACCACACACCACAGAGCACACTACACCACACCACACAGCACAGAGCACACCACACACTACACCACATACTGCACCACACCACACACCACACACAGCACAGAGCACACATCACACACTACACCACACCACACAGCACAGAGCACACATCACACACCACACCACACACCACACAGCACACCACACCACACACAGCACAGAGCACACCACACACTACACCACACCACAGAGCACAGCACACACCACACACAGCACATCACACACCACACCACACACCACACACAGCACAGAGCACACCACACCACACCACACACTACACCACACACCACAGAGCACAGCACACACCACACACAGCACAGAGCACACATCACACACTACACCACACCACACACCACACAGCACACCACACAGCACAGAGCACACATCACACACCACACCACACACCACACAGCACACCACACAGCACAGAGCACACCACACACCACACTACACCACACCACACAGCACACACAACGCACACAGACCCCGCCCCTGTGCTGCGTGACCCTGGATTCTGCGGAGCGGCCTTCAGAGGCTGGGGAGGGCCACGGGTGCTGACCGCGGAGACTGGACCCCGCTCCCCATCGCCGGGCGCCTGAGGTACTTCATCTTGTTCTGTTGGGCCCTGGACGGAGAGCGGGGGCTTCACCACGGAGACACACCCGTTAGGGCGGGGGCTGCCCTGGAACCTGGCTCCTCCCGGCTCGGCCTCCCGGGTCACGGCCACCGTCTCAGGCTCCGATCTCACTTTACACGTGGGTCACCCCCGGCCTCTGAGTCCTCCTGGCCCCCACCAGAGTGGACGGGGGAGTCCTCCCTCCCGGGGGCTTTCTGGGCCTTTAAAGATACAAACAGTCGTCAATGCTGCTGAGACCGGGTGTCCGTCAAGTAGTGACCAGGACACGCACACACACACGCACACACGCACACACATGCACACGTACACATGCACACACACACGCACACACACGTGAGCACACACACACGCACACACATGCATACACACACGCACACACGTGCACACACGCACACACACGCACACGCACACACACACGTGAGCACACACACGCACACACATGCACACACGTGCACATGCACACATGCACACGCACACACACGTGAGCACACACACGCACACACATGCATACACACACGCACACGTGCACACACGCACACACACGCACACGCGCACACACACGGCGCAGCGCCTCCTTTTACAAGCTTAAAGCCACCAGTTCCAAGAAGAGCGCTGCCAGCTGTTGCCCCACCAGCCAGACACCCCCATGGGCCCTCCCAGAGACCACTGAGGAGCACCCACTGCGTCTGCAGGGTGCCCAGGCCACAGGAACCCGAGAAGGACCAAGACGGAGTGCTGGCAGGTTTCACGTGGACAGGGTGAAAGGTGGCAGGCCTGTGGGGACAGCAGTGTCACTGGAGTGTCCCCTGGGGGATTGGCTGGGCTGCGTGGCCATGTCACTCAGGCAGGTGGTGGGAGGGCCCAGCCACGAGGCTGGCAGCCCAGTACTGTGAACCGACACCCGTCAGCAGACCTGAGGCTCAGGTGTACCCACAGGTGGCCCACGGCTGCTGGGAGCTGCCCGCTCACCTCCGCTCTGAACCCCAGCTCCCTCCCCTTCAATCAGGGGCACCGCGGGGGGGCAGTGCCACCGGGTGCTTCTGAAGCCCCTGAGTGCTGTTCTTGTTTCGCATTATTTGTTCTTGTTTCGGGTTAGGCCCCCTCTCAGAGGCCTTTGCTCACACACGGTGCTTCCCTGGTGAGCGGTCACCTGCGGTCACCCCAAGCATGACCTTCCTGGTGGGCAGTGCAGGCAGGACACAAGGGGCTTCTGGAATCCAGAACGGATTCTCACAAAAAAGGGGCTTCTTGTCTGTGATACGCGTCCAGCCAATCGGTCATTCTTCAGACGTCCACGAGGCCCCCCGTGTGTCCATCCAGGTGTCCACCAACAGTCATGTCCTTCAGCAATCCATCCCCAAGTTCTCCACCCACGATCCCCCACCAAGGCAGGAGGGGCCGCCCCGAGAGCCGAGAGCGCCTTCGCGAGAAGCCAAGGCCCAGCTCCGCCTAGTCCACCTCCACGGCTCCCCTCCTGCCCCGGCCTCCCTCAGCAGGACGGCCATGCTCCCCCTCCAGGGCCCAGGGAGGCGCCCTCTGTTCCCGCAGGCGGCCCAGCCCCTCCAGGGACCCCCAGCCCTCAGCTCGGGGAGCCCAGCGCCCCCTGTTTGAAGGGAAGCTGCTGAGGAGCGCAGGGAGCAAAGCGGGACCCTGTGGCCGACTGTCCAACCCGACGGGGCCTCGCAGGTGTTTTCAGAAGGGACACAGGGAAGGCTAGACCACCAGCCCCTGGACAGGAAGTGGCCCTCTGTCCAGAGTCCTGCTTCCTGGGTGCAGACCAGGGCACAGCAACAGAGGGTAGCACAGTGACCACGCCTGGCCTCACGTCCACCGGTTCTCTACCCGCACACTGGGACTGTCACCAAACAGGTGGCATCAGCAGCCGTCATGGAGCTGAGAGTGGACTCCTGTCCCAGCCCAAGCCCCCCGAGCCCCAAGATGGCTCCTTCTCCTCTCTGCAGAGGCAGAACCGTGACGCAGTTCAAATGCACAGCACACGCGCCGGCAGGGCTGACGCCGGGCCGCGGCCACGGCCTGGCGGTGGCGCGAGGCTGACGTCCACCCTGCTCGCTCCCGGCCCAGGAGCCCCCACTGCTGCAGTGACAGAGGCGGGCTCAGGCCGCTGCCATGGCAACCGCAGCAGGAGGGGGACAGGCGGGCTGGAGAAGAGGCCCGGAGCCCCTCTGGGGACAGAACGTCCTCCCCCGCACAGTCGCGTGGTGTGCACACCCACCACCCAGCCCAGCACACAGTAGGCCCTTCACGAGCTGAGGGCACAGTAGGCGCCCACCCACCAGGGAGGCGCGACTCCAGCACCCTGGGGTCCCCTGGCCTGCGCTGTGGCTCAGGCTGGGCAGGCGTCTGACCCCAAGCCTGAGGTCCCGAGATGGCCGGACGCCTGGCCCCTCTCCAGGGGACTCTAGGAGGAGCAGAGATGGGGACGAGTGGGCGCTGAGGCTCTCCCCAGGCGCCCTGCACCCTCTGCACACGTCTCAGCACGGCCTGCACCCCCACTTCCCCAGGGGGCCGAGGCGAGACCCCAGGCCCAGGGCCGGCCCTGCAGCTGAGCCGCGTGGGCAGAGGGTTCCTCAGAGGGGTCCTGGGCTGAGGCTGCTGGGGGCTAAGCAGGACCAGCTTCCTGTTCTGCAAGAGCAGGGCCAAGGCCGCGGGCCTCTGGTCAGAGGACAGGGGCCTCCCGGGGGCCGGGCCGGGGTCTGGGCCCTTCTGCCTCCATCTTCACGTCCTCAGGGCCCTGGGCTTGGTGAGCCGCAGCTGCCATCTTGAAACTTGGAAATCTCAGCTTTGAGTTTGTGGTTTGGACCTGGAGTCTCTGGGTCACAGGACCAGGCACCTTGGAACCCTGTCACCTCAGCCACCTGCCCCCGGGGGAGCTCGGGCTGCTCCCTCAGGGTCTGGCCATTGTGCCTTCTGCAGACCGCCAGGTGCTTGCTGGGAACACACCTGCCTTGGACAGCTGCTCAGGATGCGCGTGCCCAGGCTGCCCCGGCAGCCGCGCAGACCTCGCCCGGAGCATGCATGTTTGGGAGGGGCCCCTCCAGGCCTCTGAGCGGGGTTTGTGTCCACTCCCCGCTGCCCCCTCCCAGGAGAGGTCACATCAGGCCCAGGACTCAGGTGCGTGCACCTCCCCCGTTCAGTCAGGGCTCCTGCCATGAGGCCTCCCCTCCGCCATCCTCACAGGACCAGCTGCACAATACGCCTGTCCCACAAGAAAGTTGCAGGACCCTGTCCCAAAAGGCAGACGACCACCTGTCACGTGGGTTTGTCTGGGTGTCCCCCTGGCTCAGGATGTAGGAAGGAAGTGCTGGCCCCTGACCCAGCCCTACCCACAGCTGCACCCAGGACCAGCTGGGGCAGAGGACAGCTGGGGCCCCGGGTGGCAGAAGAGAGGACAGGCCCTGACCTGGCCCCGGGGGCGGGGGTGGAGCCGGGGAACAGCCTGCAGGAGCAGCACAGACCCAGAGGACCCTCCCCTCTGACCAGGACTTGGCTTCCAGAACCTTCAAGTTGGAACTACTGAGGACGTGAAGATGGAGGCAGAAGGGCCCAGACCCCGGCCCGGCCCCCAGGAGGCCCCTGTCCTCTGACCAGAGGCCCACGGCCTTGGCCCTGCTCTTGCAGAACAGGAAGCTGGTCCTGCTTAGCCCCCAGCAGCCTCAGCCCAGGGCCCCTCTGAGGAACCCTCTGCCCACGCGGCTCAGCTGCAGGGCCGGCCCTGGGCCTGGGGTCTCGCCTCGGCCCCCTGGGGAAGTGGGGGTGCAGGCCGTGCTGAGACGTGTGCAGAGGGTGCAGGGCGCCTGGGGAGAGCCTCAGCGCCCACTCGTCCCCATCTCTGCTCCTCCTAGAGTCCCCTGGAGAGGGGCCAGGCGTCCGGCCATCTCGGGACCTCAGGCTTGGGGTCAGACGCCTGCCCAGCCTGAGCCACAGCGCAGGCCAGGGGACCCCAGGGTGCTGGAGTCGCGCCTCCCTGGTGGGTGGGCGCCTACTGTGCCCTCAGCTCGTGAAGGGCCTACTGTGTGCTGGGCTGGGTGGTGGGTGTGCACACCACGCGACTGTGCGGGGGAGGACGTTCTGTCCCCAGAGGGGCTCCGGGCCTCTTCTCCAGCCCGCCTGTCCCCCTCCTGCTGCGGTTGCCATGGCAGCGGCCTGAGCCCGCCTCTGTCACTGCAGCAGTGGGGGCTCCTGGGCCGGGAGCGAGCAGGGTGGACGTCAGCCTCGCGCCACCGCCAGGCCGTGGCCGCGGCCCGGCGTCAGCCCTGCCGGCGCGTGTGCTGTGCATTTGAACTGCGTCACGGTTCTGCCTCTGCAGAGAGGAGAAGGAGCCATCTTGGGGCTCGGGGGGCTTGGGCTGGGACAGGAGTCCACTCTCAGCTCCGTGACGGCTGCTTTGTCTGAAGCTGCAGATGAAATGAGCACTCTTTTTCTTCTCTGAGGGTCAATTCTGAAAGCTCTAAGTCCCCCTCCTTCCTGTCCACCTGAGTGCACCAGCCAGGGCACAGGTGGCTTGGGACACGCCCACTCTCAGCACAAAGTGGGTGGCTGGACCTCGCTGCCCCCTGCAGCCCAGCACCTCTGGGCTGAGGTCACTTTGTCAGGCCCCATCTTTGTGATTAGCAGGTGACACTGTGGGTGCTCTCTGCCCCCCTGGCCCCTCTCCCAGTGACCATAGCGTATTCCTGGTCACTGTGGCGTCCACACAGACGGTGCCCTGGGGTCCGAGGGCCTCGCCTCCCAGTGCGGACAGTGCTGGTGTGGGGGCTTTGGGGCCAGCTGGTCAGTTGGAACCTGGCGTCCCCAGTTCCAGTGCACCAGCTGCAGCCAGCCTTCCCCGGGTGGTGGGCACCCTCTGCCGGCATCTCTCTCCAGCCCTGCGGGGTCCCCGTCCTCACCAGCACCTCCATCCTCACCACCATCCCGCCCTGCCCAGGTCAGCAGGTGAGAAAGGGCAGGATTCCTTTCCCTCCTCACTCTGCCCTCAGGGAGGGTCGGCCCTCGGGGAGGTGTGTGCGCGAGTGCCCGTGGCTGCCGCCATGCGTCACAAGATCTAGCGCAACCTTTTGGAGTCTCTGTGCCAAAAACTGTTTGCAAAACAGACGGGAATAGGGGGTCAGAAGGGTTAGTTTGTGTCTCTGGTCACACGCTCTGGGACACCAGCACACCGGCGGCCCTCAGAGATCTGCCAAGGCAGGCACAGCCCGCTGGCTGGGTCTGCAGCCCAATGTGCCAGGCGCTGGGTGTGCAAGGAGCCAGCCTGGGCCTCCCTGGCCCGCGTTTCCCGGGGCAGCCGCCCGCGATCCATGGCTTACTCTCTGCAGGCTCAGGTGCCTGCGATCATCCATGGCCCCAAACTATTAAATAGAAAATTCCAGAAATCAACAATTCTTAAGGTTTCTCCCCCCTTTGGGTGTGAGCACTGAACCCACCGCTCTGCCCGGGCCACATGCCCAACCTGTTTTATTTTTGTTTTTTGAGACAGGGGCTCGCCAAGTTGTGCAGGCTGGCCCTGAACCTGTGGCCCTCCTGCCTCCTGAGTAGCTGGGGTCACGGCGTGGTGGCCACCGTTCCCGGCTGATCCATGACCATTCTGAAAAGAGTCACGGAAGTCTGCGCTGCCTGCTCGTCCCCCAGATGCCACGTCTGTGTGCAGCTCCTCCACCTGGTACCTGCAACCCACCTGGGGTCTTGGCAGCCATCTTGGACACCAGGTCCAGTGTCCTGGTGCAGGAGGGCTCCTCACCGTCACAGCGGAGGTCTGGGGACGCACCTCCAGGGAGAGAGGGGCCTTCTGTGTCAACAGGGGCAGCGTAGGACACGGACGAGAGAGGGAACGCAGAGCAGGGACGAGGGACAGGGGGCCCGGGCTGTTGACAACCCCACGGTGGTCCCTGAACCATCCAGGGGAAACGGCTGGGAGGCCTGGGCACCAAGGGACAGCTGCACGCGGGAAATGCCCCAGACAGCCGCAATGACCTGGGAAGGGGCTCGGGACAGGGTGGGCATGAGCCAGAGGGAAGAGGGCAGGGGACAGGCAGGGACCAGGGGACGTCCAAGGAGGTAGAGAGGAGAGGCCTGAGCAGAGGAGGGGACACAGCAGGGGGCAGTGGAACTGAGAAACTCAGAGGTCAGTGAGGACGTAAGTGAGGTCAGGAGGGTCCTGGGTCAGTGAGGACGTGGGTGAGGATGGAGGAGGGTCCTGGGTCAGTGAGGACGTGGGTGAGGATGGAGGGTCCTGGGTCAGTGAGGACGTGGGTGAGGATGGAGGAGGGTCCTGGGTCAGTGAGGACGTGGGTGAGGATGGAGGGTCCTGGGGTCAGTGAGGACGTGGGTGAGGATGGAGGAGGGTCCTGGGTCAGTGAGGACGTGGGTGAGGATGGAGGAGGGTCCTGGGTCAGTGAGGACGTGGGTGAGGATGGAGGAGGGTCCTGGGTCAGTGAGGACGTGGGTGAGGATGGAGGAGGGTCCTGGGTCAGTGAGGACGTGGGTGAGGATGGAGGAGGGTCCTGGGTCAGTGAGGACGTGGGTGAGGATGGAGGGTCCTGGGTCAGTGAGGACGTGGGTGAGGATGGAGGAGGGTCCTGGGGTCAGTGAGGACGTGGGTGAGGATGGAGGGTCCTGGGTCAGTGAGGACGTGGGTGAGGATGGAGGAGGGTCCTGGGTCAGTGAGGACGTGGGTGAGGATGGAGGGTCCTGGGTCAGTGAGGACGTGGGTGAGGATGGAGGAGGGTCCTGGGGTCAGTGAGGACGTGGGTGAGGATGGAGGGTCCTGGGTCAGTGAGGACGTGGGTGAGGATGGAGGAGGGTCCTGGGTCAGTGAGGATGTGGGTGAGGTCAGGAGGGTCCTGGGTCAGTGAGGACGTGGGTGAGGATGGAGGAGGGTCCTGGGTCAGTGAGGACGTGGGTGAGGATGGAGGGTCCTGGGTCAGTGAGGACGTGGGTGAGGATGGAGGAGGGTCCTGGGGTCAGTGAGGACGTGGGTGAGGATGGAGGAGGGTCCTGGGGTCAGTGAGGACGTGGGTGAGGATGGAGGAGGGTCCTGGGTCAGTGAGGACGTGGGTGAGGATGGAGGGTCCTGGGGTCAGTGAGGACGTGGGTGAGGATGGAGGAGGGTCCTGGGTCAGTGAGGACGTGGGTGAGGATGGAGGAGGGTCCTGGGTCAGTGAGGATGTGGGTGAGGATGGAGGAGGGTCCTGGGGTCAGTGAGGACGTGAGTGAGGATGGAGGGTCCTGGGGTCAGTGAGGACGTGGGTGAGGATGGAGGGTCCTGGGGTCAGTGAGGACGTGGGTGAGGATGGAGGAGGGTCCTGGGTCAGTGAGGACGTGGGTGAGGATGGAGGAGGGTCCTGGGGTCAGTGAGGACGTGGGTGAGGATGGAGGGTCCTGGGGTCAGTGAGGACGTGGGTGAGGATGGAGGGTCCTGGGTCAGTGAGGACGTGGGTGAGGATGGAGGAGGGTCCTGGGTCAGTGAGGACGTGGGTGAGGATGGAGGAGGGTCCTGGGTCAGTGAGGACGTGGGTGAGGATGGAGGAGGGTCCTGGGTCAGTGAGGACGTGGGTGAGGATGGAGGAGGGTCCTGGGGTCAGTGAGGACGTGGGTGAGGATGGAGGAGGGTCCTGGGTCAGTGAGGACGTGGGTGAGGTCAGGAGGGTCCTGGGGTCAGTGAGGACGTGGGTGAGGATGGAGGAGGGTCCTGGGGTCAGTGAGGACGTGGGTGAGGATGGAGGAGGGTCCTGGGGTCAGTGAGGACGTGGGTGAGGATGGAGGAGGGTCCTGGGTCAGTGAGGACGTGGGTGAGGATGGAGGAGGGTCCTGGGTCAGTGAGGACGTGGGTGAGGATGGAGGAGGGTCCTGGGGTCAGTGAGGACGTGGGTGAGGATGGAGGGTCCTGGGTCAGTGAGGACGTGGGTGAGGATGGAGGAGGGTCCTGGGGTCAGTGAGGACGTGGGTGAGGATGGAGGAGGGTCCTGGGTCAGTGAGGACGTGGGTGAGGATGGAGGAGGGTCCTGGGTCAGCGGGGACGTGGGTGAGGCCGGAGGAGGGTCCTGGGTTAGTGAGGACGAGGGTGAGGATGGAGGAGGGTCCTGGGTCAGTGAGGACGAGGGTGAGGATGGAGGGTCCTGGGTCAGTGAGGATGTGGGTGAGAATGGAGGAGGGTCCTGGGTCAGTGAGGACGTGGTGAGGATGGAGGGTCCTGGGTCAGTGAGGACGTGGGTGAGGATGGAGGGTCCGGGGTCAGTGAGGACGTGGGTGAGGATGGAGGGTCCTGGGTCAGTGAGGACGTGGGTGAGGATGGAGGAGGGTCCTGGGGTCAGTGAGGACGTGGGTGAGGATGGAGGAGGGTCCTGGGGTCAGTGAGGACGTGGGTGAGGTCAGGAGGGTCCTGGGGTCAGTGAGGACGTGGGTGAGGATGGAGGAGGGTCCTGGGTCAGTGAGGACGTGGGTGAGGATGGAGGAGGGTCCTGGGGTCAGTGAGGACGTGGGTGAGGATGGAGGAGGGTCCTGGGGTCAGTGAGGACGTGGGTGAGGATGGAGGAGGGTCCTGGGGTCAGTGAGGACGTGGGTGAGGACGGAGGAGGGTCCTGGGGTCAGTGAGGACGTGGGTGAGGATGGAGGGTCCTGGGGTCAGTGAGGACGTGGGTGAGGATGGAGGAGGGTCCTGGGGTCAGTGAGGACGTGGGTGAGGATGGAGGAGGGTCCTGGGTCAGTGAGGACGTGGGTGAGGATGGAGGAGGGTCCTGGGTCAGTGAGGACGTGGGTGAGGATGGAGGGTCCTGGGTCAGTGAGGACGTGGGTGAGGATGGAGGAGGGTCCTGGGTCAGTGAGGACGTGGGTGAGGATGGAGGAGGGTCCTGGGTCAGTGAGGACGTGGGTGAGGATGGAGGGTCCTGGGGTCAGTGAGGACGTGGGTGAGGATGGAGGAGGGTCCTGGGTCAGTGAGGACGTGGGTGAGGATGGAGGGTCCTGGGTCAGTGAGGACGTGGGTGAGGATGGAGGAGGGTCCTGGGGTCAGTGAGGACGTGGGTGAGGATGGAGGGTCCTGGGGTCAGTGAGGACGTGGGTGAGGATGGAGGAGGGTCCTGGGGTCAGTGAGGACGTGGGTGAGGATGGAGGGTCCTGGGTCAGTGAGGACGTGGGTGAGGATGGAGGAGGGTCCTGGGTCAGTGAGGATGTGGGTGAGGTCAGGAGGGTCCTGGGTCAGTGAGGACGTGGGTGAGGATGGAGGAGGGTCCTGGGGTCAGTGAGGACGTGGGTGAGGATGGAGGAGGGTCCTGGGTCAGTGAGGACGTGGGTGGGTGGAGGGTCCTGGGTCAGTGAGGACGTGGGTGAGGATGGAGGGTCCTGGGTCAGTGAGGACGTGGGTGAGGATGGAGGGTCCTGGGTCAGTGAGGACGTGGGTGAGGATGGAGGGTCCTGGGGTCAGTGAGGACGTGGGTGAGGATGGAGGGTCCTGGGTCAGTGAGGACGTGGGTGAGGGTGGAGGGTCCTGGGGTCAGTGAGGACGTGGGTGAGGATGGAGGGTCCTGGGGTCAGTGAGGACGTGGGTGAGGATGGAGGAGGGTCCTGGGTCAGTGAGGACGTGGGTGAGGATGGAGGGTCCTGGGTCAGTGAGGACGTGGGTGAGGATGGAGGGTCCTGGGTCAGTGAGGACGTGGGTGAGGATGGAGGGTCCTGGGTCAGTGAGGACGTGGGTGAGGATGGAGGGTCCTGGGGTCAGTGAGGACGTGGGTGAGGATGGAGGAGGGTCCTGGGTCAGTGAGGACGTGGGTGAGGATAGGAGGGTCCTGGGGTCAGTGAGGACGTGGGTGAGGATGGAGGAGGGTCCTGGGTCAGTGAGGACGTGGGTGAGGATGGAGGAGGGTCCTGGGTCAGTGAGGACGTGGGTGAGGATGGAGGAGGGTCCTGGGTCAGTGAGGACGTGGGTGAGGATGGAGGAGGGTCCTGGGTCAGTGAGGACGTGGGTGAGGATGGAGGAGGGTCCTGGGTCAGTGAGGACGTGGGTGAGGATGGAGGGTCCTGGGGTCAGTGAGGACGTGGGTGAGGATGGAGGGTCCTGGGGTCAGTGAGGACGTGGGTGTGGATGGAGGGTCCTGGGTCAGTGAGGACGTGGGTGAGGATGGAGGAGGGTCCTGGGGTCAGTGAGGACGTGGGTGAGGATGGAGGAGGGTCCTGGGGTCAGTGAGGACGTGGGTGAGGATGGAGGAGGGTCCTGGGGTCAGTGAGGACGTGGGTGAGGACGGAGGAGGGTCCTGGGGTCAGTGAGGACGTGGGTGAGGATGGAGGGTCCTGGGGTCAGTGAGGACGTGGGTGAGGATGGAGGAGGGTCCTGGGGTCAGTGAGGACGTGGGTGAGGATGGAGGAGGGTCCTGGGTCAGTGAGGACGTGGGTGAGGATGGAGGAGGGTCCTGGGTCAGTGAGGACGTGGGTGAGGATGGAGGGTCCTGGGTCAGTGAGGACGTGGGTGAGGATGGAGGAGGGTCCTGGGGTCAGTGAGGACGTGGGTGAGGATGGAGGAGGGTCCTGGGTCAGTGAGGACGTGGGTGAGGATGGAGGGTCCTGGGGTCAGTGAGGACGTGGGTGAGGATGGAGGAGGGTCCTGGGGTCAGTGAGGACGTGGGTGAGGATGGAGGGTCCTGGGTCAGTGAGGACGTGGGTGAGGATGGAGGAGGGTCCTGGGGTCAGTGAGGACGTGGGTGAGTCATGGAGGGTCCTGGGTCAGTGAGGACGTGGTGAGGATGGAGGAGGGTCCTGGGTCAGTGAGGACGTGGGTGAGGATGGAGGGTCCTGGGTCAGTGAGGACGTGGTGAGGATGGAGGAGGGTCAGGTCAGTG